>NW_026067930.1:25644301-25758760 GCF_014885135.2 Alexandromys fortis | reverse complement strand
TCTTTGGTATTCTGTCAGCTCAGAAAGGGCATTACCAGCAATCTGTAGAGAAATAAGTGCAATAATAGAGCACAAAATACAGAGCAGGTTAGAGGCAGGGGTGGAAAGGGGAAGATAGATCTCAAGACGTGCTTAGCTTCTTAAGATGTGAGAAGAAACTGGCTTCAACATCTGTCTTCCTTTGGTTGCTAGGTTGATTTTGCTGGTCTGGCTGGTTAGGCGGTACCCCGCCCCCATCATTCCATGTGAATTTCTGTCGATAATGCCCTCTCTAATGAAGAGGACAAGGTCCCAAGCAGCTGTGTTGTCCCCAACCATACTCTCCAAAAAATAATAATAATAATAATAAAATAAAAACTCAGTTTGCTTGTCCACCGGAATATAAATTAAAGGTCTGGAAAGTTTCATTTTTGTTACCTGTTGAATTGGTGGGGTCTGAAGAGTGGAAAGTGAAACCTATTATCTCATACCATGAAAGCAATGGCATTTTATTACAAAAATAACATACAACGCTGACCGGCATGGGCATACCACTCAAATTCTTGTTTAGGGAAAATCATACTATAATTATAACCTAAGATAATTCCAAACATTGCATATTTTAGTAAATTTACCTTGTTCTTTTCATACTTAAGCAACAGTTTTTCTTAGAGAACTTGTAACATTACATAACAATAAGCCCATGAGAATATTCCATTGTGGCTGTATCCCTGTATTCCATGTATCCCTGGCATCTCTTTCTAAATTCTTCATACTTGCAGAAATATTAGGCATTTTTATGTCATCCACAATGTCTAAGTACATGTTTAGTTCGTGCATATATTTAAGCTATTGTACCTAAAGCAAAGATTTCCTCAATCTTCTGGATGTTTCTCTTTCTAAACCTATAAAAATATTATTTTTCTGCTTACTTAGTGTTTAAGATGGTTGGGAGGATTTAAAAAGTAATATGCCTGAAAATTCTTTGATAAATAACTTGTTGCTTATACTTCTATTATACCTTTAAAGTTCCATTATTAGTGACTACATTTTCAATAAATCTTTAAGTTAGCATCTAAAAAGTCTGGGAAAGGAGTTTAGTTGGTTAAGATGCCTGCTGTGAAAGTGTGAGCAGTAGAGTTCCAGGTTTAGAGCATAAAAAAGACCTGATGGGATGATGAGCTCTTGCAATGCTATTATCATGAAGACAGAGACGCGAGTCTCCCTTAGCCTAATGGGTCAGGCAGCCTAACCTACTCATCCAGTTCAAAGCCAGTGGGAGACCCTGCTTTGAAAACAAAGGTAGACAGCACTTGAGAAATGACCTCCAAAGTTGACCTCTGGCTCCTGCACACAAGTAGTACATAGTACGTGTACCTAAACCCCCAACCCACACAACACACACAAATACACACACAACACATACAAATACACACACAACACACACAAATACACACACAAATGTAAGCCTACAGCATGACGAATTTCACTGTTGTGGGTTTTTTTTTTACATAGATATTATATTTTGTTCCATTTGTTGTCTTCACCAAGAGCCCTTTCTTGTCCTCCCATGCATAATTTTAAAACTAGGTTCACCACATGAAGTAATAAGGTTGTACTGCTACGTATCTACTGCTGCCCAGTCTTGACATTTCCAATATCCTGGGGTCTGGGGTCTCCATTGAGTCAAAGGCTCCATCTTTACCATTGTCCTTTCCTAACCTTTTTCCAAAGACTCAGATCTTGCTATAGGCCAGTAAACTCCAGCTACTGTCTATGATCCCTTCATGTCATCAAAACCAATACCTCCTGACAGCTCATAGGTACTGTTTGCCAAATTTGGGTAAGATTTAAATACAACCCACCCTCTCCTCTCCATGATTAATGCTATTCAGTCATTTTGAGAAAATCTTTTCCTGCTGTCCCAGTGAAGCATAGATTTCATTCAATGATGTTTTCATGGGAGATGTTCAAGGAAGCTATTGCCTCCTTCTCTTTTGGGCCAATCACGATAATGTTGTCAATATAGTGGGCATTATAACACCCTGTGGAAAAAAAAACAAGCAAACCCACTTCCTTTATATATAAGATAGCGGTTTTGGTTCTCTATTTTTCCTGGCAAAGACAACTCGAATGACTTCTATATGTCTGTTTTAGGAATAATAGCCCTTGCAGGACTGGTTACAGAACCAATGTGGGAACTTGTCGACTTTTAAGCATATCTATTCCAACTATATGCCTAGGACTGGAGAAAAGCCCATAAAATGAGTTCAGGGATCCAATGGTCTCATTGTAAGTGAGACATTAGCCAAAACATTATCAATCACCTGAAATCCATAATCGTCTACTTTAATTGGAATACCATATATTTTGGGTCCCTCAGAATCAGTGGCAATTTAGAACCAGTGTCCAGTAGTCTTTTTAATCACAGTTTATTCTTCAGCCTCAGCTGATATCACAGATTATTAACCTTAAATAACACAAAATGGTCACTATCCCAAATGTCCAAAGTGTCTTCGCTTCTTTCTAAAACTCCACAGTTCAAGCTTTTATTGAATCTATTTTCCTCAGAATCATTATCATCTAAGTTTCTACAGAATGACCATTTAGCTCTGAGTAGTAATAAATTTCCCAGCTCAAAGTTCTCAAACATTCCACAATCGTCCAACAAAAGTATAAAAGTCAGAAAAAAACACATAGTCAGGTAATCATAACACCTTACTTCTGGAACCTGTTTCTGTTTAAGCTTCATCTTTATTGCTATGATAACAGACTCTGACCTGGTAAATAATTTAGTAAATGGAAGGATTAATTTGGCTTATATCGCTAGGTTCCAGGTCATCATGGAAGGTCGGGGCAGGAACTCAAACATAAACTTAAAGCAGGAAGCAAGTAAAACACTGATGGCTGATCCATTTACATATCCATATTTCACTAGCTGTATTATACAGTCCACGACCACCTGCCCAGGGAATTGTGCAAGCCCTCGTGGTCTGGCCCTTATTACAATTAACAGTCGAGACAAATACCCCACATGTACTCCTACAGATAATTTTGTTCTGGGCAATATCTCAGTTGAGACTCCTTTCTCTGGTAACTCTAGGCTATGCCAGCCTGACAGTTAAAACTAACTAGGGGAAACAAACATTCACACATTGTAATTTGGTCCTTACTTAGACAATAAAGAATAAATTTCTAATAGATGTGTTCAATTAAATAAAAATTTTTAAAGACTTACTATGTGCAAAAAAATTATTCTATATGCCATAAAATATACATATAAATGAAAAACATTTCTTCCAATATAATAAGCTTTTTAATATGTACACATATGCAAATATAATTAAATGACCAAAACATAGTTATGTGGATAATCAATAGTAACACAGAGTTAATCTGTATAATTTTGGGAGAATGACAAGCTCCTAGAATACATAAATTTATCCTGATCTAATAAATTTCAGTAGTAGGTGCCTCCAACTTAAAAAAACATGAATAATTAAAAGAAACCAATTATCATGAAGTTTTCCACCTTCTGGTAGGATAGAAAGATAGGGAATTTTGGTGGTATGGGCTGAAAAGCATGCTGAGAGGAAAATGACTCTTCTCTCAACTTATATCCTGCTTTTTCTCCCGAGAAAGGCAAAAGCTTTAATAGCACTAATAAATCCCAGAGTGCCCATGAAGACAATATATGTTTTTCCGAATGAAATCGTATGCTTACTCAGGGACAAAATGATGTATACACTTGAATTTCTAGCACTTTTTTTTCTCACTCCCAAATATAAGCAATACCTTCCATAAATCCACCATACAACCTCATGTATAGAAGGGAGTTCTTCCATATGACCTTGTCGCAACTGCCATTCTTTGTGCAATGTTAAATAGAAGAAGAGCTATTCACATCCACTGGAAATATAACTTGAAAGCCACAAAAGCCTTTGTATACTATTTATAAAGACACTCACTTGAAAACCCATATTTACGGGTGGGTATGTATTATTTATTCCTTAGGTTGTACTCTCTCTATTAGACTCTTTGCTTATGGTTCCTATTAAAAAATGTCTTTACATGAAGACTGGACAGGGCATCCTAGTGAGGGTGTATGCCTTATTGCATATTGTTATATCAAGTTTGGTTTTTATTACAAAGAGGCCTGCCTACTCTTTTCTGAAGGGAAACAGAGGAGTGGTGGATCTGGGGGGAAAAGTAGGTGGGGAAAAGCTGGGAGGAGGTGAGGCTATGGTTGGGATGTTTTGTATAATTTGAGAGAAGAATAAATAAATGTGATTAAATATATTTTTTTAAAAAAAATGTCTTTACAATTGCAACTTTCCCTCATACTGGTTTCTCCTGAAAGTCTTTTCTGTGGTGAAGCTTTGAATCTTAGTTTTGCTTGAATGGAGATCCTAAGAGAAAAGAGAACTCTCCAGACGCCTTTAGGGGATGGAATTGAGCTGTGCCTCTGTTGCTGTGGGTAACAGTATCTACAAATGAAACAGCCAGAATAAATATCAATGAAATCCCAAGTTAAGTAAATGTACTCACTATTGACACACTGAGATATATTTTTCTCAGCCAAAGCAGTTTTAAAGGATCTGGGAAATTTTCTATTTTTTTATTGCCAACACTTGCAGCTCTTACAGAAGACCCAGGTTCAGTTCCCAGCACCCACATAGTTACTAGTCCGTAATTCCAATTTCAGGGGACTCTGATGTTCTCCTCTGACCTCTAAGGACACGTGGCGCACATACTTACATACAGGCAAAACACTTATGCACATAAAATAAAATGAATGAATAAATTAATAATCACCTTTTAAAGTTTTTAATAGAAAGAACATACAGTATAATGATAGTCTTTCTTCTCACATACTTTTAGGTGAGCCTCAGCATCTTACAGTGAATAGAATATTTAGTGAGTCATTACTGCCCGTTTTCCCACTAATTCAAGATATATTTATTATGCTATATGTTCTTTTGTATTTGAAACTGCAGATTAATAAGAATTCAATATCATTAACTTTATTCTCTTGCAGTCCTGGAGGTCAGAAACTTGGTCTGTTTTTTCTGGGATGAGCTAGAATTCCTCAAGTATCGCTGTTTAGAAGCTCAGGCCCTACTCAGTTCCCTCTTCTCTAGCTTCTAGAGTTCGGAATTCATATTTCAAAAGAATAAAAGATTGACCCATAAAATTCCTTAGTTCTTTGGCAGTTTCCTATATTACATTTTCATCATGCTCAGCATCCTCTAGTCAATGCATATTTTCTCCTCATTCCGCTCCTAATTTTGTGTCCCCACTTAAAATATGTTAATATTTATCTGAGATGTTCATATATGTTCGACCACACTCACTTCCCTGTCATGACTCTTCTCAGGTTCATCCCTGTTCCCTTCTCACTCAGCTTTAAGCTTAGGTTCAACCCATGCTGTCAAATGTGTGCTGACAAAGTACTTTTGGCGGGGGGGGGGGGGGGGGGGGGGGGGGGGGGGGGGGGTGGGGGTGGGGGGGGGGGGGGGGGGGGGGGGGGGGGGGGGGGGGGAGTTAGGCAGGGTTTCTCTGTAGCTTTGGACCATGTACTGGAACCAGCTCTTGTAGACCAGGCTGGCCTCAAACTCACAAAGATTTGCCTGCCTCTGCCTCCCAAATGCTGGGATTAAAGACGTGCGCCACCACTGCCAGGCTGACAAAATACTTTTAATGTGTACACATTTACTAGAGTTCATCCCACTTCTACTTATAGGAGGACAGGCTCTTAATGAAAGTTCCCTCTCCCTATCCTGGCAAATATCAATTACCAATAGCTCCTCGACTAGGGGTGATATTTCATGACTACTTCCTTCTTCTATGTTGCCATATCTTCTGGTTTGAGCTTGCATGGGTCTTGTGCATGCTGTTACAAACACCAAGTTCCTTTGTGCAACTTCCCCTCTTGTGTCTGGAAAATGCAGCTTTCTTATAATCTGCCCATGCTGGCTCATAAAATCTATTTGTTCTTTAGCCATGATCCTTCAAGCCTTTCACTGGGGATTACAGATTTCCCATTTAGCCGTGAGCACTCTTCAGTCATTATTCTCTTGAGCAGTTGTGGGGCTCTGTGTTAACTACATGCCATTTATTCAGAAAGAAGCTTCTCTAATGAGGATCGAAAGATGCACTGATCTCTGGTATCATAATAAATCACCAGGAGTAACAGTTGGTTTACTACTAAGTCTCCTTAACATAGTAGAAGGTTATTTCCTAGGATCTATGACCTATGTAGCCACAAGTTCCTGGTCTGCCCATGGGGCTAGGTATGGGCTCTGTTTTGTGGAGCAGAACTGAGATTTTACAAGGTAGTGATTGGCTACTTTCACAAACTTGTGCCGCAATTGTACCAGAGAACTTGTAGTCATTATCGTAGTTCATAGGGTTCAGGAGGATAACTCAGGCAAGGTAAATGTAATGGGTAGCTTTATCCTCCATGGTGTGGATGGTCCTATCACTATGAAAGCCAGTAGAGATAAAGCTTCAGGGTTAGGACTTGCTTGGTCCTTCAGCCTCACAGTGGCTTATCACTGAAGTGTGTGGTATCTCCAGAAATAGGATGTTACTTGTCAAGTTCTGAGGGGTAACCAAAAGCAAAGAATTTACAAAGCTTATAATGCTTGTGACTCTTTGGAACCTCACTGGTCAAAAGTTGAACAAGAGGCAACCATGCTATAGTTTTATTTTTTACATTGCAATGTCGTTACTGCTTCATTATAGGGAAACTCCAGTAAAATGTTTTGTATGTTTGTATGTATATATATTTAGAAGTCTCTTCAGTAGTAGTTTTTCAGATGACATTTTGCAAAAGTCTTTAGCAATTTTTCCAAACCCCCATTCTGTTGAAGCCTCCTATTCCAACATTTTATTTCCCCTTTATATGACAGTGTTCTTCCTTCCTTCCTTCCTTCCTTGTAAACTCTCCATCGCTTCATTGGCCCATTATAAATTTCCTGACCTATATTGTTATTTTAAATGAACACACGCACAATTACATTCACACATATAGTCAAAGTTAACAACCACAAATGATAGAAAACGTGAATTTGTCTTTGTAGGTCGGAGTTTCCTCACTCAGGATGCTTGTTTTTAGCTTTTTCCATTTACGTGAAACTTTGCAATTCATTTTTTTCTGCAGAGCTGAAAAATTACATTATATAAACATACCACATTTCTATTATTCATTCATCAGCTTATGGACTTTGAGATTGTTTCAATTTTCCAGCTCTTGTGAAATAAGCAGCAATGAACATGAATGAGCAAATTTTTTGCTGAGTTCTGAAGAATTCTATAGCTGGATCCTATGGTAGATCTATTTCTAGCATTTTAAGGAACTTCCACACTAATTTCGATAGTGGCTGTACCCGTTTTCACTTCTACCAACAGTGAAGAAATGTTCCACATTCCACACAGCCACATCAGCATTTGCTATGCCTTGCATGGCTTCAGGAACAGATCTCATTAGGGCAGAAAGGCAATGTGGTAGACAGACAGATGGAAGACACATACAGAAAAGCTGGGATTGAGTGAACTGGGCTCCCAGATGGAGAAATAGCAGCACCTCTGGCCATTGGAAGGCAGTCACTTCTGCATCGCAATCACCGTGATACTGAGACAGCACAGGCACCAGTTTGGGCCACCTATCTGCCTATATCACCACCATGGTCTCAGTTCTGGGCTCTGGAGGTTCCACTTACTTCCAATCTTCTGAGGAGGGACCCCTTGAGGACCTGGCCTGGAGCCCACAAAGCCACCCAAAACAGAGCTCCACCACCAAGCATCTGCCATTGGCTTACTGTTTGGTTGTTGCCAAATGGAACATGAAAGTAGTTAAACTGAAAGCAATCACGGCATCTCTAAATTTTTCTCCTCTTACTTGGTTTTCAAGTAGCCAAATTCACACCACCTTCTCAGAAAATCGAGGGCATGCCTCCTGAGCAGAGTCCAGAACCCAAATAAAGCTGCAGTGCCTCCAGTCCTTGTCTGAGGTCTCTTCAAATTTCCTCCAAAGCATCAACATATCTCTAGATCTTACTTGTACCACATTTTACACTTAGTGCTTCAAACTGTGCTCCCTCTATCCCTTTATTTGTTGCCTTTTCCTTCTCACTTTTCTGCCTTCTTTTATCCCTTTTCCTATATTTCTCCCTTTTTCTGTATTCTTTCCTTTGCCTATATAAACATGCTTCTCCAAAGTGCAAAAGCACATTCCCTTTATCCGACCAACAAGTGTTCCAAATAGCTATTGCCCAAAATCTTTCTCCTTCCTTGGGCACCATTTACCAGCTACATACATCATTCCCAGCAACTTGGCCTGACTAAGAATGTGAGGGAATGAATAAATGACAAACAGATGGACACATGGGCAGAAAGTTGGGGTTGAGCAGACTGGGCTCTCTAATAGAGAAGCCTCAGCACCCAGGGAGGCTAGCTGTATGGCCTCTGCTGCTTATGCCCCTCCTACAGCAAAGACAGACTGCATTTTTCACATTCCTTGCGCTGTTCCCAGTCCAGAAAGCAAGGGTCATGATGTTTTACTATGGCAATGAACTTCTTTAGTTTTGAAATTATCCTTCTGTTGTAACTAGAGAGGCCTGGCTCAGTGATTGCTCCAGGACACACATGACTGCTAACAACCATCTGTAACTCCAGTTCTAATGCTTTCTCTGGCCTCTGTGGTCACCAGGCACGGACAGCCATACCTGTAAGCAAAATCCTCATTCACATCAAAATGTCCCTCTCTCAAGACCTCCTGACAGAGAATCTGAAGGTTAACAATCGTGTGGGAAACGTCTCCTTTGAAAAGCAAACATTTACAGATGCAAGAGATGATTATCTGGTTATATTTTGGAGTCATTGATCACCTTACAATAAGGACTTACTATGACATGGTTGTTGGAGTATGTTTCTATACACGTACTTATGGAACTTGACATTATAGATTTTTTAAAAGTATACAGTGCATGTGTATTTGGACAACATTCTTAAAGAAATATCAGCAAATAAATCTATATTTGTCTTTTTCTATTTTAATATAAGGAATTATAAACCACCTATTAGAATCAGCAGACCAGAAAAATCATGTTGAAGCATCTTTGTGTTGAGATGAACTGCCAATGGTCTTTGCTATAGAAACAGAGCACAAGGGAATTAATCTATTTTTGAGACATGATGAGGCTTGTTTTGATTTTCTGACTTTATATATGTATTCTATTTCATAATAGAAGATAGGGTAAGGCCATTGACTCCATAATCCATGATCTTTTGGGGAGGAAGAAGCACCAATCATATGGCTTTAAGCAGGAAAAAAATCTACATTTTAAATGGTGTAATATCTGCAACTTGGTTGAATGTGTCAGGGCACTGATGAAGGGAAATGGTACATGAAACTTCATTCCTTCAAATGCTGAGAGGTTCTGTGTCCACGTTTGCAGTAACTTACCCTCTCAAGACATGTTGAATCTCCGTGCTGCATCAGCTTCCATCTGTAGCTATGCACCTGCCCCGTAGTCACCATTGCTGAGTGGAACATCCTCCCTTGGAAGAAATTGTGACTGCCTAGCCATTAACATAGTCACATCTATCAGCACCTATTTTCCAGGCAGGAGCTTTCTGGCATTCTATCAACGTGGAGAAAAATTGGCACTGGAACCTGCATTCGTAAGAAATACCTATGCCTAGGAATATGCAGTCATAGGATATTTAGTAGAGAGGCTTGGCCTTTAGAGTTCTGAGTTACCTATAATGAATTTAATCCTCAAGTGTGAGTGTATTCTTAGAAAAGCCAAACTCTTTAGTGAAAAAGTTGCCTAATGGTGTGCACTATAAACTCTGTAAATGTACCTCACTTACAGGTTTCAGTCACGACTTTGAAAGGTCAGCCTCTTCTTTGATTCCATAAACATTGGTGAGTACATATTCCTGGAGTTAAATTTCATTCCTGGTGGCCTGAAAGTTGGTTATCCTCCAGATGGCCTTGTACAGACAACAAAGGGTTAAAATAGCAGAAAGAGTCCCACTGCCATCCAGTAGAAAGTGAAGAACTCTACTCTGGACTTCTTAGAGAAATATATGCCAAATTCTATCATAGGCCTCTCTAATCAAACATTTATGGAATAAAATATGACACAAAGAACAAAAATATAATTAGTGGCAAAACAGTAAATGGAACTGTGAATAAAGGAATCAAACAGTATATAATAGGACACACATGGACAAAAGAAGATTTTACAAGAAATTCAAGAAGCATACTGTGATTGAAAAAAAATACATGTTTTTCCTTGGTCATTTACCTTTATGCTTTGTTTTGTTTTTGTTGCCACTTTTGGGAAGAAGTGACTTCTACTCTGGGAAAACTAAAGAGGTACTGGTGAACAGGTTCAACATAGGTAGTCATCAAGATTTTCTCAACAACAACAACAAAATAGAATTGTGAAGAAGGCATAATATGCAGAAAGTGTGAGGTTAGTAAGTGCAGATCTGCTGTATTGAAAACTTAACCACAGAAAAGAAAGAGCCTAAATGTACTCTTATGTGAAGCTCTTTAGCAGACGCTGTCACTGCCTAAAATGCTAGCCTTCCCCTGCACACTGTACTTTAGTCTACATGTGCTCCTGCGATCTGTGAGTTTGCTTTCCAGATGAGAGGAGCAATAATGCTTCAAGTTATTAAAATCACACTTCATGGCCAGAACTTGGAAAAAGCAGGGGGATGAGGGACATGCAATATTCAGATGATAGATAAGACTCATTGAAAGAGGGAGGACAAACAATACCTGAAATGCAAGAACTTGGTTAGGAATAGAAAATAAGAAGCCTATTTATTTCTAATGCCCATAGTAAAATAACGGTTGCTGATGCTTCATTAATGGGATAAGTGAAACCACAGGCATCTTATGGTGTTGGAACTATTATCGTGATTAAGTGAGAGTAGAAATCAAAGGCTGCTTGTGGGTTACTGTGTTCGGCCAGCAGGTTATTATGTTAGGCGAATACATGAAAGGAATCAATGAGAAAAACGTATGGACTGTATCCCTTTCTATAGCATTTTAATGACTTCCTCAATGACTGACCACCATTGATACATTACACTTAAATCAATGCATGTACAGTTCTGTTTTCTTGATGTAACTAACCTATTAAATGTAGCGTACATTCTTTCTCTACTGTAGTTTTAATTAACAAAATATGTGACGATAAAAGAAAACTGGAAGGAAGGAAAGAAGGGGAGGAACTGAGTGGTCAGAGTTGCAGGACACGACACTACCTCCAATTTCAACTCACTTTTAAAACACTACTGCACATTCTTGCAAACACTAGGTGATGCAACGCGAAACTTTTTTAATTGATTTTCCCTGGCAGTAATAAATGACTGTTTTAGAGTGGGCATACAAATACATATTTATAAAGTAAATATATACTAAGTAAATATAGTTTTCATTCAACATCAGGGATATATATTAATAACATCAGAAATATTTTAATAACCATAAATGTATTAAGAATAGAAAACTATGACTATCTCAATAAATGCTAAAATTAATTTCATCAACTAAGCAAATATTCATGCTAAACAATTGGAAATAGGATACTTAGTAAGCTGAATGATCAGGATCAACTAACTGTGTAAAGAAAACCCATATCACACCTAAAATTCATGATAAAATTTTAATGGTATTGAAATAAGCTCGGAACAAGTATATCGATGCTGTCATTAGGACTATAAGATATTGCACTGAAGATCAAGTTAATGTATATTGAATATGACAAGATTAATTAAAAAGTGAAAAAAATCGCCTTTATAAATAAAACAGTTGTCTCCAGACACTGGATATATAACAGAAGGGAAAGTATACACACAAGGTGAGCATATCTTTTGGACATGAGCGTGGTAATTAGAAAATGATTGTCCCCTTGTGCTAATAATGTTAATAATCTGCTGGAATTTTATTTTGCAGTGCTTGAAATTTATCTCGGGGTCTCATGCATTTTACCATTAACCACAGCATCAAACCACACAATATGTAATGTAAAGAAAATTGTGCCCAATTTTGCAATAATTATGAGAAATCTTTGTAGTAAAAACCTTCAAAAACTTTAATAGCATGAATTAAAAAGCATTACAGAACATACTGGGCCCATACATAAATCTATATACATAACATGTTCACCAAAGACTTTTCTCTAAACCATAAAAAAATCTATAAATTCAATTATCAAATTTCATTAAAGCACAATAAATATCCAAACAGAATTTTTTAATGGATCTTGGCTGGTTTATTCCAAGTATTTTATACTTATAAAAATGAATAAAGACCCAATCTTAGCTAACATAATTCAAATAACATCAATAAGGAAAATGAGGTTGCAAAATTTTATAGGTACATAAAGATTAGGTATTGTCTATATTTTTCATGTTCAGTTATTTGTATCTAATATATCTCATAACTAAACTTAAACATAGCTGAAGTTCTAGAAGCAAAAGAAAATTGTTCATGATCATTTTGAAAACGATACAATAAGATGGCCTTCAGTAGCCCGTTGAATAGACTTACTAACAACATTTTTATCTTGACTTAACATTAATACACCACTATTAAAGTTTGGCCATAAATTTTTGTGTCTGATGTAAATGAAAGATTATGCGACTACAATATTCTTCTACACAACAACCAACCAGTATACTAAGATTTATGGATTTTGATTATCAAGATACCATAAAAGTGCATACAATGAAGTGAAGGTATTTGTAACTCATGAAGTAAATTTAGTTATTTACATATAAGTTAATTTTTAAAAGCCAACATTCCAAAATAAAATGAACGTAAACTGAGAACAGGCATCTTTCCAGAAGGTCTCATAGCCACAAGGATCTAAAGAGGTACACATTTCCTTGATGGAGGGGAAAATGCACAAATTAAAGGGACTTAAATTAGATAACATTTCAGGCAAAAATTAACAGTTTTTTAATTATTGATTTATTTTTACTCTGTGTACATTGGTGTTTTGCCTGGGTGTGTGTTTGTGCGAGGGTGTAAGATCCTCTGGAACTGGAGCTACGGTCACGAGCTGCCACATGGACACTGGAAATTGGACCTGGGTCTTCTGGAAGAGCAGTCAGTGCTCTTAACTGCTGACCCATCTTGTGAGCTCCTAAAAGAGAGTGTTTACATGGAAGATGTAAGTTAGCTGATGCAATATGATTCGTATGTGTAGGAATTTCAAAACATAAACCTGTATCAAAACATGTTAGCATAGAAACTCAGAGCAATTTCACTTATACAACATGCAAAACCATGGATTTTTTAGAAGACCTATTTTCAGAAGAAAAAGAAAATAAAAAGCAAAATGCTGCCTAATAGCGATAGGAAAACAAGAATTTTGGTTTTAAGCTTTTGGAATAAGCACTGGGGCATATTTTTAATTATTATTCTTTAAATTATTTCATATATCTTTAAAAACCAACAGCTTTTTAAAAGAGACTTAACAATACTGTTCACATACTCACACCTGCAAGTTTCAGTCTTTGAGTCAAGGTTTCCTGGTTACCATGAAAGCAAAACAAAACAAAACACAAAATCCTCTTGGTGTCTGAGGCTGATGTAAGATGCAAATCCCAGCTGTAGCCTCTGCTACAAAAGTTCTTTTCTTTTCTTGCACCTGACTTATTCTCTATTTTTATTGTCTTTGGACACGTGCGATTCCTAGTAGACCTGTAATTTCCACCTATCTTTGTCTGTCTACTTCTGGTTTGCTCATTTATAAACTAAAACACATTTTTAGCTTTAAAATTTTGGAAACATCTAATGAAATATAAATAACAAGCAACATGACGAGACTTGACCAGTGTCACTGCTTAGTCTTTTTTTTTTTTAATTTTTATTTATTTATTTATTAAAGATTTCTGTCTCTTCCCCACCGCCGCCTCTTAAAGGCTAAATAATGTCAGAGATCTTAATGGGAATCTAGCCTTCCATCACGCCTCCAGGACAGGCTGGGAGGCTCTAAGCCCCGCCCCTCGGAGCCCCGCCCCTCGGAGCCCCGCCCCTCGGAGCCCCGCCCCTCGGAGCCCCGCCCCCGAGCCGCGCCCCGCGCTGCCCTCTGGGAGTCGGGACGAGGCGGAGGCGGTGGCGGTGGCCGCTGCAGTCTTCCCTGGCAGAACTCAGGACTCCTTCCCTCGGTCCGGTCGGCGGGTCCCCGCTGGTGGCAGGCCCCAACCCCAGGTGAGTAGCTGCGGGACACCTAAGCCACGGCCCACACCGACTCCACAGCTAGCGCCTGCGCGTTTGCCCGCCAGCCAATCGTAGGCCTCCTACCCGCTGCGCCCTTTGACCCTTCGTCCCGGGCGCCTTGGAATCTAATCCCGCTCGGCCCGGATGCCGGCTTCCCGCTAGGTCAATGCCGGCAGGGCCTTGGAGCCCGGCCTGGGCGGGCTGCCCGGCACCCCACAAGCTGCAAGTTTGCCCCGAGGCGGTTCCCCAGCCCTCCTCCTAGAGCCCCAAACTTTCGAGTGCGTCTGGAGGGCCCGGGCGGTCGCGGCGCCCGTGTCCCAGCCTAGGCTGGAGCCCCAAAGGCGGCCTGGACAAGTCTGCCCTCCAAGGTCTTTGTTCCCCTTTAACACGCTTGGCTCGGTACTGTAGACTTCCCCTCGCTGGAGGAGGGTGCCCGGTTTCTTTTCCATTTGCGGAGGAACAAGTTGAGGGTACAAGCGGTTAAAACTTTGGTTTTCTTGTGTCAAGGACTTACGGATAATAGAGGGGAAGATGGAGAAGTCCTAAAACTCGTGTGGATCTGTTTGTACGAGCTTAGAAAGACAAATAAGAAATGAGACAGGACGCTACTCTGTAGGTGGCATTTTTGAAGAAAAATGCAAATTTAATGTAAGTTTTGAATCGCTTTATGCAGTACTTTCTTGCACTCTAAGAGCGGTTTGTAAGCCAGGAAAACCTCAATTTTACGGCTTGTAGTCTGAAAGCTGAGTGAGACTCTTACTCCATAGTAACTAGTATGTGATCACGAGCTGCCTTCTCATTAAGTGTGGACCGCAGTTCAGAAAGGAAGCCATTGATTATTTCGTCTGTCAGCTTCCGAGGCACAAAAATCATTGTAGTAAAGTCTTCTATACTTGAGGCCACCTAGGCCAGAGGCAGGAGCCCACGTTGCAGGAGCCCATGTTTTGCCCTTGCTAGGTGCTTAGTGGCAGGTTACTTGGCTGTTTGCCAGTTGGCTCAAAAGCTTGGAAAACCTCATTTGCTTAGTTCCATCGCCGGTAACATGAAGTTCTGCTTCATAGATGGTTGTGAGGATCAGAAGGGAAGCCTGACTGGACTTATGAAGGAAGTTTGCAGTAAATCTGACCCTGGGCAAGACTCCAAAAGTTTCAGATGCGTTGTGTGCTTCATAGTACTAGTTTGGTCTGTCTCTAGGCACTTCTAGCATAAAATTAGAAGAACGTAATATGAACACAGAAGAATAAGCAGGAGGAATCTTTATAAGTTGATTATTTTAAAAGGGAAACTGGCATTTCTGAGTTACTAATATGAGCAGACACTTTTAAAGTAATCGTTTAGATCTCTTAGCGGTTTAAGTATAGAATACTTTTTTATTGGAAATCACTAGACTTGCACATTATCATTTTAAAATATTAAAAGCACCAAACATAAAAATAACATGGTTTCAGGAGAACCAGTTGTGGAACTCTGGGACATGTAAACTTCCCTTTGATGAGGACAAGTTGTCACTGGCCAGTACCTTGAGCTTCCTGCTTTTGAGAACCTCTACACCTGCAGTTGACTTGTAGAGGCTTTTTTGTTTTTCTCACAAGGAACTTCTGAAACCTTTCTTTAGTTAAAACCAGGTGAGTAGTTCCTTTGCCTGTCTCTTGCGAGAGCAGTGTTTTGGAAGTGTTCAAGCACTGTTAGTGTTTGTTTCAGAATCCAGGGGCTTTGTGTTGGCACAGATATTAAGACAGTACTTTGTTTAGATGGACTTTAAAACTATTGGCTTTTCATGAATTTTCTTGTATAGTATTGCTTATTATAAACTATTATTATGTTATAGACATACTGCCCAAACACATGACAGTGTCAGAAACAGGAGGGCCAAAAAGTAAGCTTAATAGTGATCAGTGATGATAATATTTGATGGGATCTACTAGAGTACAAATAACCTCCATTTCTATGGTACAGAAAACTTGAACACATATAGTTTACACAGTGTACAGTGTTAGAAATGCCAGCATTAAAGGAAAACACTGCTGCCTCAGTAGAGCTTTCTACTCAGGAGTCTTTAGGAGAAGAATCGGGAAGAGGAGGCAGGGTTCTGCTTTGTCTTGCACCTTGAATATTATTTTAGAGATAATAAAGACCACACTTTATTGTTTGTATTCTGCAGGGTTAAGGGTCAAACCTAGAACCCAAGGAATTGTTCATTGCAAGGCATATGTTCTAACGCCTGAACGACATGCTCACTTCCATATGCTGGGTTGGTTTTTATTATTAATTATTATTATTTTCATTTATGTTGAAACAGAGCCTACTTGATAAGAAGATTGGGATACCCTTCGTGGTTGATTGCTAAAGATAGAATTGGTTTTGTGATGATATAATAGTCATTTGAAATGAATAAAATCTGTAATACAAAAAATAAAGGTACAGCTTAAGGAATTATATTTATAGGCAAGAAGTATGGGGGCAGAGATACAAAGGCAGTGTCCATAAATGCAAATTTTGGTTATGCATTGATGGATCTATCTAATAAAGGAACGAGAAATTACACACACAAATCTTTAATGTTCTTTTTATGTTTCTTTCCTCATTTACTTCAAATCTTAAGTAATAATCAGTAATTAAACACTTGTTTTTTTTTTTTGCCAACATTACCTTGCATTGTCCATAAAAGAAATTATATCAAAAAACAAAATGATAAAACTTGATAAAGAGTCTCAGTGAGTTATCTAAGGTCCCATCATTAATATATTTTTCAAATTCCAAACTTCATTGTGTTTCTGTTACATACCTTGACTAGTGTATTTCACCAGCCTAAGTCAACAATTTTAAGACCCTGTTTAAAACTCTCATTGTTTTTATGTTTTTACTGAAAAGGCTCGGAGATACGGACAATTGTTTCCCATTAACTACCATTTTAAAATTTAGTCCTTATATATGAATTATTGGCTTTGTATATTCTGTATACACAAAATTTATTCACATGATAAAAATATATTTTATTTTATTAAACAGATTCCTGAGTTCACCTGACTAAATGTTACTGGTGTATATATAGGGCTATTTCTAAATCAGTATCTCTTGTGTATGTGTGAGTGTTTGTGGGCATGCGTGTGTGCATGCATGTCTTTTTAACAGTATTTGGTGGTTTATTATATTTTATTTTTTAATGTAGTCAATGGATTTTAGTTTCCATTTTATGTACTGTAGAAAACATTAATATTATTTACTAATCATCTTTTTAAAAATGAATTGCAGCAAACCATTCACAGTTTTGGAACTTAAAGAATGTCATCATGGCAAAATTTCGAAGAAAGACTTGCATCATTTTGTCACTTTTTATTCTATTTATTTTCTCTCTGATGATGGGCTTAAAGATGCTGAGGCCAAATACAGCATCCTTTGGAACTCCTTTTGGGCTTGACCTTCTTCCAGAACTTCATCTACCAAACGCCCCCTTGGGAAACAAAGCTGACTTCCAAAAGAGTGATAGAATCAACATGGAAAGAAATACGAAGAACCCAAAAGCTGCTGACATTCCTGTGAGGCCACCCAAAGCCTCTGAGGCAACCCTGGAAGAACTGCCTCCTCTGAATTATTTTTTACACGTATTTTATTACAGTTGGTATGGAAATCCACAATTTGATGGCAAATACATACACTGGAATCATCCTGTCCTGGAGCATTGGGACCCTAGAATAGCTAAGAACTATCCACAAGGGAGACATACTCCACCAGATGACATTGGCTCCAACTTTTATCCTGAGTTAGGAAGTTACAGCTCTCGGGACCCTTCTGTCATAGAAACTCACATGAGACAAATGAGCTCAGCCTTGATTGGTTGGTAATTAGTTTATTTTATTTACATATATAAATAATGTGGGTGGGCAAATAAATTACTTATCAGTTTTTATACTTTTATTAATTACGATCTTAATTCATATCCCTGAATTAAGCTGTACTTTTTTATTGGGGGAGGGGAGAAGCTGAAGGAAAAGGGTCATGAGTTGAGTGCAGTGGGGCCTTTCTCTCTGCCTAGCTAACATTGGGATCACTGTTGCCCTCTTTACTGCTGATCCTGACCCCATTCAGGCAACTGTATCTGATTTCTGTCACTATGAAGTTATGATTGTTTCCTTTCTAATTGTCGATTGCGTTGGGTGGCTTACTCAGTCTAGGGGTTTGTAACCCACCCTGCATTCAGTTACTCCAGGGTCACGGAGGGGTGCTATCTGGAAGATAAATGGGCTAGGAAAGAAGGAGGAGGCCATGCTAAGTTTGTCACAGCCTCCATTTATTAGGGACGGGTTACAGTTTATATAGGGTAAGGAATGGGGGGGGGCACAGGGGCCTGGACTCTTGTCCCGTGGTCCAGGTCAGGCCAGGAGGTTAAGTTCGGTCAGGTCGCCTAGAAGTCAGGAGTTGACACGCCTAGTTCCCTGGATAGCTGGAAGGTGAGGCGGTTCCACTAACAGATAGCTCTCCATTAACAGCTTAATTGGGTGTGGGGCAGGTTTTGTCAGTAGAAAGATTCTTAACATAATTATGGGTGTGGGGTTCTCTGCAGACTCCCCAGGGCAATGGTTCCTGTAATGATTTTTAGGAGGAAAAACGGCTCCTGACATCTAATGACAGCAAAATGTATTTAGCTCCCCTGTTTGCTTGTTATGATTTGCATTGCACAGAATTTTGTGATTCACCTGTTGTTAAAGATAGCAGTTTTAGTCATTGTTACTAGTAATAATATCTCATTTTATGATTGAGGGTGTTTGCTCCTGTAGTTATGTGTTGGACATTTCAACTATTCTTCCTTTCTGTAGCATACAGTGTGGCTTTATTTCTTTGACTACTCCTTTTCAATTTCTGTGTCAGTTTCATTTTTATTTAATGTAATGAGGTTTTAAATGTTCCATTTTGCATTTCCACTTGTCCTGTTTATGGTCTTTTCTTCATCTTTTATATGCCTTATCTGACACTAATGTGAGTTTTTCAATCTTGCAGTCTCTTTTGGCCTAGTACATGTAGTCATTCTTATGTATTTTTAATATCTCTATAGCATTGCAGTGTAAACATTTAACTTAACTGGTGAAAAGTGATCAGTTATTCTTATGTCACCCATACCCCTCATCTTTTTCTTTTCTTTGTATGATTTCAGAGTACATACCTTTAGTCATAAACTCTTAGCCATGACAGTATATTATCTGGAGTCTGAGAAATGTAGAGTCTCTAGAGCCAGCATCTGAGGGTTCTACATAGCCAGATCTGTTGTCTTTGGAGTTCCATTAATAAAACTTGATGCTTTTTTCCCTTAGATTTCTTTATTGTGTTTGCTTGTATTTTATTCATTATTCTCTGAAACATACTTTTGAGCTCAAGAAGAAGATAGCTTCCTGAGTGACTGCTTTGTCTTTGCTGTTAAGAATGCTGATGCTGACTCACTTAAGTATCTGCAGAAAGTGCAGCAGAGACTTGTGAGCACTGGAAGGCAGGCTGCAGGCTGCTGCTTCCTAGAGCTGCTTCACTCCTACAGGAGACTGACTTCCGGGATCACCATCATTACTAGCCTAGTCACTAGGCTAGGCCAGTACCTTTTTATTATTGAGTAGGTCTTTGTTGTCATGGCATTTCTTCTTGCCCAGGCTTGATGGTTCTATGCTATTAAATCAATAGCTGTTAGAAATTATTAGAAATAGAATCATGGTTTGAATGTGGAAGAATTCATTTTTTATAATTTTTGTGTGCATTGTGGCTTTTTGATGTGGGTTGCTTCCCTTATGTGTGTTTATTTTCATTGCTTTTTCTGAGAAAGAAGTTTGTTTCCTGGGCTGTATGTTGATCAGTTTTCTTCCAACTTTGGTTCTCACCAGCATCATTATCTAGGTGCAACTCCCCTCTCCAATAGCCATAACATCCCTGGATCCCTATCCACTATTAGTTCTTTGTTCTGTTCAATGTTTTGCTTTTTAGCTGTCCATGGATAGCAGACAAAGATAGCCTTTTCCTCCATTAGCTTTAATGAAAGGGCCCCTTTGTTCCTCCAGCTAGAATTCTTCTCTAACGTATTAGAACTATGAGAAAATTCAGTGTTAAAATCTAGGTCTCCTGAAGCTTCTTACTCTTTACTGTTTAAGAATTTCATCCATGCATTTAATAAGTATTAATCAAATCTAGTCCCCATTCTCTCCCCTCCAATTCTTCCCCTAGCCCCCAGCCACCATCACTTTTCATTTTCAAACTTAGGTGCTCTTTTTATAAACCTACTGAGTCCAGTTAGCGCAGCTTATATGTGCATGATAAGGCCATTTCCTGAAACATGGGTCACCTCTTAGTGACCACATCCCTGCAGAAAATGGATTTTTGCTCCACTAACAACCTTCAGATTGTCAGTAGTTCCTCAGCCAATGGTGACACTGGACTAGCCCTGCCCCTCTCCATGGTAGAATTTTGGCTGCTTTGATTTCTTAATTCTACAAGCTTTCCTTTATATAAGATAATTCCTTTTGTAGAAAAAAAAATTGATTAGTTGAGATACCCATGCTGTCTGTCTCTACTGTCCTGCATTTCTCTATTTATATTTGGAGGTTTGAAGTGTTTGTCTTAAATATGTTAACTGTAGTCAATGATTTCTCTGAAGGCTGGTGTTTCTAATACCTAAAGTGTAATTTCTTAGTACAGAAATAAGTGAGTACTATGGGGAACAACTCCAATCAGTTTGCTTGTATTAAATCCTTAGTTAAATTATATTTATGTGTTTAAAAATAAAAACCCTAGCATATGGGTGCTTATAGAAGTTTTATTCATAGTTGCCAAAATTTAAAAGCAACTAGCATATCCTTTAATACGAACATTAAACATCCACACGATGGATAGCAGCAGTAGAAAACTGTGACTGAGTCACGAGACATCATGAAAGACCTACAATATAAGTCGCCAAGCAAATGGGTCCATACTTTATGATTTCAGCTCTATGACATTCTGGCAAAGGCAGAATTATAGAGGGTGAAACATCAGTTACTGCTGGGTGTAAACAGGGAGGAGGGCTACATAGGTGGGGACCTAATGTTTATAGTAATTCAGTCTGTCTGGTACCATAATGGTTAGCTTATGAACTTACAGTTTTGTTAGACTCCACAGGACTGCTTGACATTAGTAAAAACTGTGGTCGTTAGTTAACAATAATATGATGGTACTAGCCATCAAAAATAGTAAATACTGCAAATAGTATGTGAATGTGAATAACTGGAGGAGAGGGTTGTGGTCTGTAGGAGACAGTTTAGAAGGACTATGTGCTTTCTTGCTGAGAGACTTATTCTAAAATGTGTAGTATGTTAATTTGAAAATATATCGGTTGCTTAAAATAGTTCATAAATATTGGGTAAAGTAACCAAATTGCTGTAATACCCTTTGAATGTACTTGGAACTCATATGGCGATCACTCTCGTTGCTTTTCATTCTCCGTTATGCTTTACTATTAGGAGTCCTGGCCCTTTCTTGGTACCCACCTGATTCGAGTGATGACAATGGAGAAGCTACTGATCACTTGGTACCAATGATTATGGATAAAGCTCATAAATATAATCTGAAGGTATTTAATTTGTTTTCAAACTATTTTTATCATTGTTACCTCTTGCTAGCAATATGTTAATTACTCATTTTAATTAAAATTTTATACATGTAGAAATGTTTTAAAATATTACTTCATAGAAGTTTGTTTTATTCAGCAGAAGTATTCTAAAAAATGTTTGTTTTAATAATTGAAATTGTAATTTTTATCCAATTATACGATACCCCTTGCTGTTTTTTTTTTCTAACCATGTGTTATATTCATCTATTACATTTTGTATCTTCTTTTAAACAGGGACTCATTATGTAGCTCTGAGTGTCTTGGAGTTTGTTATGTAGACCAGATTGATGTTGAACTCACAGTAATCCTCCTATCTCTGCCTCTCAGGTGCTATGATTAAACACATGCACCCATTTATCTGTGTTTATTAGGAAGAGAAAGGTTTTACAGATTCCTTTGTAAACAGACTATTAGAAATTAGTGAAGTTTATGTCTGAATATGCTCTAAAAGTCAAAAGTGACTATGTTTAACTATATAACTTTACATCTTTTAAAAGTGGTTAGAAAATAAATTCCTGTCCAAATATTTTTTATTTTTGAAATTTTCAATTATTTGAGAAATTTGTACAGGTGCTTTTTGTTCATAGTCACAATATCTCCTGTCAGATCCACCCCCTCTTACCTGCCCTCTCTTTCTCTTTTTCTCTCTGTTTTTCTCTCTCTCCTCTCTCTCTCTCTCTCTCTCTCTCTCTCTCTCTCTCTCTCTCTCTCTCTCTCTCTCTCTCTCATCAAGTCCAGTTTGTGCTGTCCATATATTCTTGGATGTTTGGCCTTCCACTGGAGTTTGGGTCACTATGTACTGCAGAAACAAGTCTCTCTGTGGGTAGAGCGATGAACTATCTATGGGTATAACGTAAATCACTAGGAGTTTAGCTTAATACCATGTCTATTTAGCAGAATAATAGTAGTAAGTTCTCCTCTAGGACCTATAATCTATTTAGCCTTAGGTTCTTGGCTACATAAACGTTCTAGGTAGAAGTTTAATCTTAAATTAAATGTGGGCCTTGAAAGGTAGTTGTTCCTTTCATGACATTTATGCTACTGTTTCACCAGTGGTTATGTGTCTTCAGGCTGGTTATTGTATCTCACAGGGTCTATAGTGGGGTGAGATTCTTGTGTCAGCCAGTATTGTGCATAGCAACTCTCAGCACTATTAAAGCTCTCTCGTAAGGACAAACATTCCAGATTAGTACCAACATGATTTCTCTATATTCTACAACTGAGGTTTGTGGTGTCTTCATCAGTAAAATGGTATAGTCAAGTTTTGGGGTGGAGAATAAGGAAGAGTGGAAGAATATAGTCAATAGTTCAACATTTTTAAAAATTAATTCTCAGTTGTTTATGTCTCTCTGTCTTGCTTTGTTTTATTTGTCAATATAGACTTCTTTGTGTAACCTTGGCTGTCCTAAACCTTACTCACTCCATAGACAGGACTGACTGTGAACTCATAAAGATCTCCCTGCCTCTGCTTCCGGAGTGCTGGGATTAAAGGCTTGTTACACCACTGCCCAGCTCTAGTTTCTCTTCAAATAGTATAAATCTTTTGTATCTTTTATATCTCTCTTTTATCTTATTTCTATAACTAAGAGTTAAAGTTTTCTATTGACTTCAGCATGGAAAAAAAGGATTGACACCCTTTTATGGTGATGCTTTGAATCTTTTCTATTTAGTGTGTTGTTGAGTATAAATATGCCATATTATGTCAAAGTGGGTACCTTTTCTTCTTAGGGTTTAAGGGATTCTTTTTCTTATTTACCTGTGTCATGAAAAAATGTTGTGCTTTTTCTATATTTATTTATTTCTATCCTTGAACCTAGTTATGTAATTTCTTACCTTTGTTGATTTGCATGGTTTGAACCATCCTTCCCTTCTTGGAATGAAGTCAACTTCATCATGAGAGTGATCTTTTGAGTATGTTGTAGAATTTGGTTTATCATATTTTATTGAGAATATTTGCATTCATATTCAACAGAAAATTGACTTTTATATTTTTTCTCTTGTGTCTTTATTTGGCTTGAATGTCCATGTAATACTGGATTCATAAAATGGGCTTTGTCACATTTTTTTCCCTTTCTATCTTATAGAATAATTTGAGAAAGATTAGGGCTAGATCTGTAAAGTCCGATAGTTTTCAGCCATGAATACATCTGGGGTTGGGCATTTCAAGAAAGATTAATTGGAAAATTTTTAGGTATTCCTTCAAACTTATTATGTATGTAGCTATGTTAATGATCTTCTTGTTTTAATTTTAGGAGGACATATGTTCCTAGAAATGTATCCATTACTTCAGAATTACACAAAATATTGGAACATATGTTTGGAAGTATGCCCTAAAGTCTTCTGTATGTCATTTCCATACTCCTTCTTTGATCTATATATTGGTTAATATTAAGTGACATATTCTTTCCTAGTCTTTTCTGTTTGAATTGTGAAATGTCTGCATCTCTTCCTAGATTTAGGAAATTTGACATTTTTGTTTTATGGAGCACAACTTTTAGTATTTTTCACTTTTGTCTATGTCCTTGATTTGTAAATTGATCTTTTAATTATATCCTATGTGTCTCACTTAATTATGTCCTATGTGTCTCAATTATATCTTATGTATCTCACTTGCTTTGCTTATAATTTCTTCTTGTTTTATCTTTATTGATGCATAAATGTTCTTGTTTATGTTCTCTTCAAGCCTTGGTCTTCTGTGTTTTCTTTGATCTGTTCATTGGTAAGGGTTTCCACTAATTTGTTTTTTTTGTTTTGTTTTGTTATTTCTTGTGTTTTATTTTTATGTTAAAAATCTACATAATAGTTGGACAAATATTTTCTAAAATGAACCAAATATAAAATATTTTAGGCTTTTTGGGTTATACGATATCTTTAAAGGATATTTTTTAAATTTTTTATATTTTTTGTATGAAAAATTTTTTTCATACAAAATATTCTGACCATGCTTTTTCCTCTCCACTCCTCCCATATTCTACTCACCTTCCCAACTTCATGTCCTTTCTCTTTTTAAAAATAAACACAAAAGAAAAACTAATAAACAAAACCAAGAAACTTGCATACATACATAAACACACAAACAGAAACCATAATATGCACACAGATGACCAATAAGACAAATATTGCCCACATAGAACAGCATGAGATGTAAAGTCTATAAAAGCTTTGAGTTTGTTTTGTATTAGCCATCTACTGCACGGCAAGGGGCCAACTGGGTCAATATACCCAGTGAGATATACTTTTTTCCTTTGCAGATAACTTCATGGAAAGGTATAGGAACTCACATAACTCACATCCACTTACACCACTCAGCACTGGGACCCAGTCTACTTAAACCTGTGCAGGAACAGTGAGTGATTTCCCTATTTCTGTGAATTCATATGTACACCCTAGTATGTCTAGAAATGTTTCCTTGGAGTCATTCATCCTTTCTGGTTCTTACAGTCTTTCATCTTTTTTTATGATCTCTGAGAGGAGGTGTTTGATAAATATCCCATTTAGTACTGAGTGTTCTAAATTTTTTACTCTTTGTACATTATCAAGTTATGGGTTTCTGTATATTTCCATCTACTACCAAAGGAAACTTCTTTGATGATGTCTGAGACACTGATCTGTGGATGTAGCAAAATCTTGTTAGAAATCATTTTGTTACTATACTACTATACTCCATAGAGCACAGCATTAGTCTGTGGTTTTTCTCTAGACCTATGGCCTATCCAGTCTCATGCTCTGGGCTACCGAGCAGGGCCATGCATGGCTACCAACTCTTGGAGTGGACCTCAAATGAGATGAGATGGTTACTTCTACAATGCTTATGTCACTATTACATTAGTGTATCTTGCAGGTGGTCACCATTGTAGATCATAGATTTGTATCTGGGTTAGTTTTTAGCTTTCTTCTCTGGTAGTGTGTAGAGTACCTTCTAGTCCATGAACACTCAGTGTGAAGGAGCCACAAGGTCAACATTTCCAGGTTCAACAGTTTAACTCTGAATTTTTCAGTTAGCTTTTCCCAGATTTTCATTTGATTCTTTAAGTATTTATTAATACGTATTAAATTTGTTTCATATCATTCATTGATTGCCTTTTTATCTAGGTGCTAATATTCTTTTTTATTTAATTTTTTTTTATTTTATATACTAGCCTCAGTTCCCCCTCTCTCCTTTCCTCCCACCTCCCTGCTTTTCCCTATCCTATCCCCATCCACAACTTAGAGGAGGTAAGGCCTTCCTTAAGGTGTCAACAAAGTCCTGTATATCAAGTTGAGTCAGGACCAAGCCCCTGCCACCTTGTATTAAAGCTAAGCAAGGTATCCTACCATAGGGAATTCATGTCCTTTTAGAATTTGCTCAATCTTCTTTTGTATCATCCTCTTGAATTCTTTGTCTGGTATTTCATTCTGGATACCTTTTTTGGAAAACTTATTACTGTGGAATTGGTAATTTTGGAAGGAGTCCTATTTTCTTTACTTTCGTGATCATTATTTCTTTGTTAATATTTGCATGTCTAAGATTAGGTCATTGTGGATTTTTATTATATGTCCTTTTTTTCTTGTGTTGAAATTAGAAATTCTTTTGGCAGTTTTCTCATGGGACTAGTTTGTGTAACACGGATAATATAAACCCAGAGACAAATATTGGGGTTTAACCTGAAGATCAGAAAACCAGAGCAGCCAGCCATTGGCTCTTACATTACCTCAGACCGAAAATGGGTGATCCTGCCTCCATGAATCCTCAGATTGAGACTGAGACTGAAACCTGTCTCCTCCTGTTTTATATCCCTCTCTAGGGCTGGGATTAAAAGTGTGCACCACCACCACCCTGCCTCAATGACTAACTAGTATGGGATTAAAGGTGTGTGCAATCACTGCCTGGCTTGTATGGCTGAGTAGTGTAGCTGCTTTGCATCGATCTTTAGACAAGCTTTGTTTATTAAAGCACAAATAATATACCACTATTCACTTGAGGCAGGGTTAATATGTCTTCACCTTCTATCCATGTATTAGACTTATACATGGATAAGTCTATACTTAGACACTTCCTCAGGGGGGCATCAAGTATAATATCCAGCTCAACTCCAATAGAGTATTTGAGGAGAACGCCACTGATGGGAAGACCTACTATGAAAACTCAGTAATAGTTAAAAACAGCTATCTCCCTTAAATCTAAGGATTACTAAGAAATAAAGAAAGAAGATAATATTTGCTGGTAAATCACCTACTAACTGTAGGTATGGAAAGAGAGTAAATTGAGTGTCATATAAAATAGTAAATAGAAGAGAAGAATTGGGAAAGTGTTAGGGAAATTAGACCCTAAAGATTGTTGACGTTAGAAAATTGCATTTAGGAGTGTGTAGAGGAGGGGCTGGGAAAAAGAACAAGATGACATGAAGTAGAAATAAGGGAGAAAGTATGTGGGCTGAAAGTTAGACAGAATACTTGAGAGGATACAATGGAAATAGTGTTAAATGTAATAGAGCAATATAAGAAATAAAAACAAATACTTATGCGAGAATGAAGATTTAAAAATAATTAAAATTAAATAAAAATACCAGTTTAAATTTCTTCCATGATTAGAACATCAGGAAAAGCTCTCTTCTGCCTGAGAAGTCTTATTAAATTATCGTTGCTGCTGAGAGAGGTGTTTACCTTTCTGTGCAGTTCAGATCTGACTATGCAGAGTCTCAATAGCGATTCATAAGTTTACCTGTGGGGTTGAATTTCTGCCTGGTTTCAGAAGCAAAATTCACCCTTCCTTAGATGATTTTGACCCTTGACATGGGTGGGGTGTTGTTGCCTAGGCCAGTTTCCTTTTTCCCAGTGTAATTGGTGATCTCACTAACCTTGCCTAGATTTCAGTGTCGCCTGTACCACCCTGTTCCTGTGTCACTTTGCAGCTAACAGTTTTCTTCCTGTTGAGGCTCAGCCTGCCTGTGTCAATGGTCTTAATATGACTTTGTTTATTCCACAGAGTTTTAGATCAGATGAACTCCCATGAGGGGTTCTGAGGTTCTCTGGGTCTCCTCTCTTGGGGTTGGAGTTTGGAGACATGGGTATGTACTGTTTTCTATGCTTCCTAGCAATATATTTAATTGCTTGTACCTTCTCCCTCTTGCTCCACATACTATGTGACATCTTAGGGCAGAGGCAGAGATTTCCCACCACCTGTGTTATGCAGTCTGTTAGTCTGACTTTAAAAAAAAATTCTTTCTGTCTTTGCTTCTGGAAATTTATCTTTTCTCTTTTCTTTTATGGATCTAAATTAGGGGGAGGAAGGATTTTCTTTTGTAGTTTGTATTACAGTGTGGCTTTTTTTTTTTAAAAAAAAATACATAAAGCTAACTTAAATATTTCCGTAGCCCTAAAGAAAGTCTTGATCGTATCTCTCAAATGAACTGACAGGAGCTACCATATGACATGCTCCACAGTGCCATTCAGTGAATGCTCATCGGCATTTGGAATCTGCAGTAGTCACATCTTCAAGTCTGGAACTGCCACTGAGGTTGATTAAGTCATTGGTTTATTTTTTTCTCAAAAAAAAATCCAAGGCCCCTGATCTGTCCAATCTGTGCCCCAGTGCTATTGTGGACGGTAATGAAAGTGGACATTTTGTTTCCTGAGGTTTTTAAAGATTAAGTAGTTAGAATGTCATTATACATGAAAATAGACTGCTTTTAATTCTACTGAAAGCTCTTATGTGGAAGAGGAAATTAATGAAGACCTTGGCCGATCATTGTCTCTCTAACATTAGCAACATACTTGTTCTCTCTGTTCTTTAGATTTAATATTTAATGACCAGAAGATACAAAATTTGATAAAATGCTGTTCTCCATTTTTTTCTTGCAAATATTCATGTTTCCCCAAAGCTGAATACAGATTGTTTGCCCTCAGTAGCTCTTCAAATTACCAGATTTATTTTGAAAATTGTTTAATAATTATACTATATTAATGTGACATTAACTTCTACAAATACATTTCTGTTTATTTATTTTTGGTTGGGTTGATTTTACAGTTCTCTCTGTTTGGAATTTAAAAAGTGTTTAGTTTCACTTTTGTTATTACTTGTTTAGAAATAGAGGTTCTAGGTAATGGCTTTGCCTTACAGTTAAGCTTTTGTTATAGTCTATTAGTTTGATTACATAATAGCTTTAGTCACTAAATACTTTGTATCTGCAGTTTTGATTATTTTAAACTAAAAGTCATGTTCTTAATTATAATTGAAGAAACACAGTTAATAAAACATGTTTGAGGAATTAGTGACTTCTTTTGCATAAGTTTGCACATGTTGACAGTTTTCTCAAATATAAATCAGTAAAATCTAAATCTAAATGGTGACTAGTTTTTTCAAAGGTAATTTTTTGTGTATGCTTGTATTATTCTTTGGAGCAGACCCTTGAAGCCTTGTAACTGTAATTCCAGAGGGCACTGAAGCCATAGTTATAAGGATCACAGCTGGATGCTTTCAGCTTACTATGTCATATCTATGTAACATCCTGAGAAAACAACCATTGAAACAGCCATTATAGATGTTGAGGAGCTGATTGGTAGACACTGCCACTGTTGAGCACAGGCCTGTTCCTTTGTCCTTCTTAGAAAGTGTGAATATTTCCTGTCCAGTAGATGATAGGTTTTCTGCCTGGCCTGCTTGGGCTAATGAATTGTCAGAAAATATGATGCATGCCACATGCTTCATGGTTGTACTTCTGTTTGTTTTAGTATGAGAAGAAACTCCACTCTTCCCTAGAATCCAAATGACTAAAACTGTGGAACTTATTTAAACTTGATCCACAGTCTAGAACAAATCCATCACAGTAATAAATAAAGTTTATGTGCATCAAATAAAATTGAAAGTTAAAAATTGTGTTTGTTATACAACATCATCACATCAGATCCCAAGGAAACCAAAGACCTAACAACATAAAATTAGTTGGAGTAATCAGTTCTTTCCCCGAGGAGTATAAGGGAAAAAAACCACCCCAGTTGTTGAATACTTTGTATTTCAATAAATTTAACATTTTATTATGAAGTAACAAGTTCTTTAACCTTTGCGTAAATCATTTATCTAATAATAATGGCTTTTAATCAGTTATGTTTCTCAAATGAGAAGTATATATTCACAGTGAGAACTTGGCAAATCTTACCTAAATGGTATGTAAGTAGACCACCTAGAGTTTAATTTGACTATTGTTTAGTATATATTGAAATCATTAATTCATGCTTGCAGATACTCATGCAGTGTCTACTCTGCAGCAGATTCTGTTCTACGTATGAGCAGTATTAGGAAAGGGAGCTAGATATGTTTGTACACACCTGTAATGCTAGGTGGAAGGTAGAGGATGGGGGCTACAATGCCAACCATATCAAAACTGAAAAGAAAGAAACAGATTTTGTCTGCTATATAGCAAATTTGCAGTCTACTAAAGAACAAAACCAAAATACAAGTTAAGTTATGGAAAGAGAAAATTACTACATATTTGACATTACCAGCTATATAGGAGGAATGCCTCACCTGTGTATGATATAAAGGGTGGTACGCAGTGAAGTCAAGGGGTTGGGGGAATTAAGGAAGAAGTGGTTTGGCTACAGGGTTCAGAGAGTTTGGGTAAAGCCAATATTAGAAGTGTGAAATGGAATTCTTACATGATTCACATTCTCTAAAAATCATGCACACAAATTTAATTTTATGTATCTAATTCTGTCATTTAAAATTCATTTTACTGTTAGTGTAATATTTTTCTGAAAAGAAGAGTTAGAAATAGTGAAAAAATCCATTATTAATTAAAAAATATAAAATTAATTAGTTGAGAAGTTCTAAATATATAACTTTGAATTTGCAATATATATATATATATTGCAAATGTATATATACATACATACATACACTTGATGGAAGAAGCTGATCATTTATGGCCTGCAGCTTTGAAAGCAGATTGTAAGGATGTTTTGACCTGAGTTTGTTATTGCCAAAACCTTACATCATTGTGCTCTTATAAGTAGAGAATGATTGATTTGCTAAATGACCTGACTTTAAAAATACTTCTGTGAAAATTTACTAATGAAAATGCATTGTGCTTTAATTGGATAATTAACAAAAGAATTAAGCTTGCAGTACTGTAAAAGTCTTGTCAAACAGGCAATCCCACTTAAAATATTAGATTAAAACAATAATTTTATTAGATTACCAATAAAATAGACTTGATATGGATAACTCAGTGAATTTAAGAATACGTTTTATGATTATCTTTTTAAAGTTACATTATTCCTTATACTGTTTATCTTACTAGTTAGAGATAGTGTACAAAGCCAACCTGTTTATTAGGCATAACTTGTTCAACTTGATTATGTACAACTGATATGTGTAGGTAGCTACCACACATTGTATCCAACAAACTGGGGCCTATTGGCAACTTACTAGACACATGCCAACTTCTTTATTTCAAAATCGAGTTAGCGGCCACCTTATACAATAACAGAGGCTGGCATATGAGATGCTTCACTTAGGTTAGCCGTGAAAACTCTCATTCAGTATTATCTACCAAGATTTATTTAGTAATCACTCAACTCACTAAATTTTCACTTTAATGTTGTTGAATTGACAGCTTATTAACAATGCAAAATATACTTTCATAGATAATGCTTTCTTTAATTGATTTTTTTTCCCTGTTTTTAGGTTACCTTTCATATAGAGCCGTATAGCAATCGAGATGATCAAAACATGCATAAAAATGTCAAGTATATTATAGACAAGTGAGTTTCTTCAATGTTCATAGTTACGCTCTATGATCTGGTAATGGGAATTGGCTTATGATCTGTCATTTCTGGTAATTTTACCACAAGTAAACTGACGAACATTCTCAAGTTCTTACAGCTTACTTTTTGCATGGATAAAAGTTGCTACTTTAGCTATTTTTCTATACCTTAAAAGCTATGTATGATTTCCTTTTGTGCTCATTTTACATTTCTTTTTTTAAAATCTTATGAATATACATTTTGTCTTTTAAAGGAAGGTTCAGATGAAATGTGAGCTAATTTTATAGCAGTGTTTGCATATCTGTCTTCATTTGTATCAAGAATAACTAAAAAAGAATTTTATGATTATTTTCATTCTTATAAAGTATTTTACTGTTAAGATTCTCTGAGGTGTTTCATTTTACAAAGAATCCTCTCAGCAACAAATGGACATCTGTCATTGGTAAGATAAATAGGTTTTTCCATTTGTGTAGTTCATAATAGACTTTTATAGCTTTAATCACCATTTGTTAACTTTGGCATGAGATATAATTAACCTCCTGTTTGAAGTATACCAGTGTCTCATAATGTATGAAATTAAAAGTATGATTGCATTAGCATTATTTTGCTTCCATAACTGACTCACTGAAGATTGGGAACAATGTGCTCAAGCTTCTCAAATCATTGTCAGTTCAGTGTATAATTTTATTGTGACATATTCTCACTTTTCAATGTTTCTTTATTGTAGATACGGAAACCATCCAGCCTTTTATAGGTACAAGACAAGTACGGGGCAATCTCTGCCTATGTTTTATGTCTATGATTCCTATATAACAAAACCTAAAATGTGGGCCAATCTGTTAACACCTTCAGGATCTCAGAGTGTCCGCGGTACTCCTTATGATGGATTGTTTATTGCACTTCTCGTAGAAGAAAAGCATAAATATGATATTCTTCAAAGTGGTTTTGATGGAATTTATACATATTTTGCCACTAATGGCTTCACGTATGGCTCATCACATCAGAACTGGGCTAAGCTGAAATCATTTTGTGATGAGAACAACTTGATGTTTATCCCCAGTGTAGGCCCAGGATACATTGATACAAACATTCGTCCATGGAACTCTCAGAACACGAGGAACCGCATCAATGGGAAGTATTATGAAGTCGGTCTAAGCACTGCACTCCAGACGCACCCCAGTTTAATCTCCATCACCTCTTTCAATGAGTGGCATGAAGGAACTCAGATTGAAAATGCTGTCCCCAAGAGAACCACTAACACAGTATACCTGGATTACCGGCCTCATAAACCAAGTTATTATCTAGAACTAACCCGAAAATGGTCAGAAAAATACAGTAAGGAAAGAATGACATACGCATTAGATCAACAGCTGCCTGCTTCGTAGTGTATTTTATAGTTTATTTATCAAATTGCCTAACTTCAGTAAACATCCTATGTTTTGATTATGAAGAGAAAACTGTCAAACTCAATGTGCATTTGGCTACTGTTCCCTCTACCAGTTACTTCATTTTTATTTTTAAAAGAAGATATTACTTGTTCTGCAATGGACAGAACCATCCAAAGAAAGCATCTCATGAGAGATGGCATGCGGTAGCATTCTTTATGGCATATTTTTCTGAAGTTTGAATGGGATGGCCATTTAGGTTTCTGTTTCACAGTAGAGAAAATGCTTGTATTTCTAAACTAGCTAGCATGCAGGTAAGCTGTACTTGTATTCTGAGTCCAACGACTGGAGCATGTACATGTTAGGTACATGTGACCACAGAAATACAGAACAAAAGGACAGTAGATGGATATGCATCATTTCTGAACTCTGCTGGCTCTCAGTTTTGTTCATATTCAGTTTCTGGCTGGCTTCCCCTAGTGATCAAATGTACTTGTTAAGTTTCTTGTGAGCAAAAACTTGTTTAAATTACAGGCTATTTTATTTTATTATATTTTCTAATCTGATTGTTAGCCATGTTTTTTTAAATTGTTTTTATTGAGCTATATATTTTTCTTCACTCCACTTTCTTCCTCCCCTCTCCTACCCTCTCTCATGATCCCCATGCTTCCAATTTACTCAGGAGATATTTTCTTTTTCTACTTTCCATGTAGACTAGATCCATGTATGTCTCTCTCTTAGGGTCCTCTTTGTTAGGTTCTCTGGAGTTGTGAATTGTAGGCTGATTTTTCTTTGCTTTATGTCTAAAGCCACTCATGAGTTATATTTATATTTCTGGGTCTGGGTTACCTCACTCAATGTTATGATTTCTAGATCCACCCATTTGCCTGCAAATTTCAAGATGTCATTATTACTTTTCTGCTGTGTAGTACTCCAGTGTGGAAATGCACACATTTTCTTATCCATTCTTCAGTCGCGCGGGGCAAGACAGGCTTTGTGCAGAGCATTCATGGTGTCATCACTTGAAGACTCGGGGCCTGCAGTGCCGAGTGCTTTTGCATGTTTAATGCCCGTTTGCTCTGCTGAATAGAAGACTAGAAGCATTAGGATGTAGCTTAGTAAATGGTAGCAACTACTTCTATGTTATAAAAAAAAAATTGTTTCTCAGTCATCATAAGGTTTCTGGAATTCAGATACTCTATTTTTAGGGCATCTTGTCAATCTTTCTAGGTCTCATTTTGTTATTCATATGTTAAAATTAAATGTTCACCAGAGACTACTGAATTGACTATGAAAGTATAATGTTAATGTTAGAATTTTATTCATTTTACTTTAATTTTACTAAAGACAATACAGAAAATTTACTTATAACGGCAAAATTAGAGATAGATAAAAATGATTTTTAAGGTAGCACCATATTTTTGAGGTATATGCTTATATGAAAAAGTCTTTTACAGTGTCTATTAAGTTAAAAAGAAAATATCAGTGATCCATAGCTGTCATGTGGTTAAAAATTGATAACTTTTTTTTTTTTTTTTGGTTTTTTGAGACAGGGTTTCTCTGTGGTTTTGGAGCCTGTCCTGGAACTAGCTCTTGTAGACCAGTTCTTGTAGAACTCACAGAGATCTGCCTGCCTCTGCCTCCCAAGTGCTGGGATTAAAGGCGTGCGCCACCATCGCCCGGCTAAAAATTGATAACTTTTATGCTAAAAAGAAATTATTGTAAAAATGAAAAAGTTTTTTTAAAAATCTACTGAATTCAATATTTATAGTTATAATAGAAAAATCAGCTAGTCTAGCTAATTTTACACAAATGTTATTTATTAACTCTACTGAGAGAATCAGTTGAGTCATGTTAACAAATAACACATGCCAAGCTCCAAAGCATAAAGACATTCTGAAACAGACTAGTTCTGGAATTGGCCATAAAACACAGCAGAGAGGAAACATCTTTTAGGGTAAGGGAGACTGATGAGTGAGTGCAAGCATGAGGGTCTAGATGTGAACACCCAGAACTCACATAGAGATGAGCTCCCTAGCATCCATGTTCTACTGCACCGCTCCTGCAGAGCTGATCAGTGTAGACAGGAAAGAGCCTGCGAGTGTGTGAGCCAGCTAGCCTGCTGTACACAGCAGCAAACAAGATCCTGACTCAAAAACGGTGGAAGGCAAGGATCAACATCCAGGGTGGTTCTCTGACATGGACACCCACCCCATGTCACATTTACTCTCACAGTTACTTAGGAATCTTTGCAGACACACAGAGAGAAGTTTAACTTATTTTTCAAGCAATGCTTTTGGAATAAAATCTTTTTGAAGAGAAATACTAACCTTCTAAAATTTAAATTTTCCAATGATCATAGAATTATTAGGCCACAGAAAGTTATGAGAATAATAATCTGGTATTTTCCAGGATAAATTCTAAGAGTAATAATATAATATTTAATATTACCAAGCATCTTCATTGGAATAAGCAGAAATATAGCCTGTCGATTTTTAATTGCTCCTCTGTTAAAAATGAATTATCAGTGCATAGTATTTCATAGTATATATTGCTTTCTTCATTCCTTATGGTGCATTTTATATTTGAGTCTCCCATGATGAAAAATGAATTTTATGAAACAGTTCTGTGATTAAGGGAAAGTCTATGAAAATTAGGACACACAACTGTCAGTTCAACTGTAGCTTCTGGCAGCTCACTCTAACACCAGAGTTACCCCCTTCTGGTTTCCACAACCAAATATTCAACTAACTTGGAGCAGAAATACTCTGTGGGGTGGGGGATCTATTTGTATATAATGAGTATGTTCAGGGTGTTGTTTCTATCCTGGAAGCTGTACAGTATAACCACAATTTACATTTTTCTAGCTGTTATAAGTAAGCTGAGATGATTTCAAGTGTACCTGAGGATCATTCTACTATGTTCAAATATACTGTTTGACTTTTTCAAAGGACCAGAGAATTTTCAGCCATTTTTATCTTGGGGTCCTGGAGCCAGTTCCACACTAGTACCAAGGGATATTAGCCATTGTTGCTAATGATTGTTAGAGAAACACCTTCAGAGCACCCCACCCCCACCCCTTAGGTTCCTTATGCTAATGATTGTTAGAGAAACACCTTCAGAGCACCCCCCTCCCCCTTAGGTTCCTTATGCCTACCTCTGCTGTCTGACTGGAAACACAGCTGGGATTGCAATGATCACAAGTAAATTTAATCCAACGATCCTGTTTCTATTTTTAAAAATCTGAATGTTTGTATTCAGTAAACTTAAAAAAGGTATAATATGTGCAATGCTTGGATTATAATCAATTATTTTGTAAGGTATTTATTTTGTGGGATTAACCCATCTAATTGTTTAGATTGTAGAGAATAACCAGGTCTTTTTCTGCTTTTAAGAAATAATTATAAAAGGCTCCCCATAGTATTGTTTATCTGAATTGTGTATTAACTTGTTTATTTTCTTTTATTTATGTGTGTAATTTGGAAAATGATTTATTTTGTAATATGTTAATTTTGTTTAATAAAAACATAAACAAAAATTATGTTCTTAATTGAAAATCTGTTTATTGTTAACTTGTGATAACTTTTATTTAATTTCTTATTAGTATAGGAAAGACAGTATTTAGTCAGTATGAGATGGAGCACTTACAAGTTAAGTATATTTAACTTTTTGTATTCACATAAATGCCAATTTTTGTTTAATTCTGGAGATGTTACTTTTTAAGTCTTAAATTTTTAAAAAATTTATTACAAAATATAAAAAATAATTTTATTAAGAATTTTGAAATTCTTTTGTAATTTTTGCTTTGATACAGTTATACATTACCTCCAATGAAAACTAATCTAAGATAGTGAAGTAACAAGCCTCAATTGAATGACCACACCCATAATTATGGGTTTTGTAAACTGGTGACAGTTACTTAGTTTAATAATGGTGACTTCCCAAGCTTATTGAGCTGCAGCAACAGACCTTTAAAACTGTCGAAATATCATAGCTGTAGTAAACCAGCTTGCTTTCTTAATTTCTCTTTCAGATATTTTATTATTGCCATGTAGAAACAGTGCTGGTTTGTATGTTATTATCATGGCCCACAGCTGTGCTAGATTTATGTACTCAAGCACTTCTGGGTAGAATTAGGAGGAAAGGAGTCGCCTCTGTACATAAGATCATTTCATGTGCCCACAATGGCAGTTTAATTTCCAATTTGTTTATTTTTTTTGTTTCTCTTGACTCATGTGCTAGGTAGGACTACCTTACTATGTTTAATAAATAAAGATGTTGTGAAATTTTGATTAAGAGTCAAGCGCTTGAGAATCATTATGTGGAAAAGCAACATTTTACTTAAATACAGCCAAAATATATTTATATAAATAGTTACCATTTTAGAAAAAAAGATTGCTTAGGTAGAAGCAAAGGTCTCTATTGTTTGGAGCATTCCTTTGAAAGAAAAATGCACTCCAAATTGAATTTAAAACCACTTTGCTGTATAGCTACTTAAAGTTCATTTATTATTTTTGAGCTTAGTCTGTTTTTTTAATCCTTAAGAATGCAGGCTCTATTATCATTTACTACCTCATAGAGACTCAGCTCTAGTCACATCAATGAGCTAAGCATTATTGCTATTCTAATCTGTCAGCAGAACTGAGGGGTTTGTTGTCATATAATTACTACGTAAATTATGATATAAAAATAACCAAAAGCAAATCATGAGTCTAAAATTTACCAAAATCAAAATATAATGGCATGTTACAAGTACATATCCTTGATTTTATTTTAAAATATAAATTTTGAGTAGCACAGTTTACATAAAACTAACTATAAATTCAACTCTAAAGTTAAATGGTCTTTATAAAATGCTTTGAAACAAATACTTCATGATTCAAAGCAAGGATTGCCATGAGATGATATTGTTTATATTTCAGTGTATTTTATATATTTTGTAATGCATCATATGCGTGTATATGTTGCTTTGAAAGTAGATTAAGTGAAAACTAAGCAAAGATCATTCTAGTTTTAGATTCTTCAATAACAATGACTTCACTAGCACTAGGCTAGATTTCCAGTATCTGACATGGTCTTCTTGTTGAGTGAGTCTTAAATTCAGTTAGAAAGCTGTTGGCTACCACCTAGGTATGTGTGACACTAATGCATGCTTACAGTTACTGTGCAATTTTCTTTTTTTTAAAAAAAATCCCTTGTCAATACATAGTACTCGCTAGTTCACAAAAGTGACAATTTAACCATAACAATAGGAGACAAGTCCATAATTCAGGAAGGGTTCTGCACTTGTTATAGCATACCCCAATGCTAACCTGATGTACTTTCAGAAATGAAAACAAATTAGCTAGGTGTATATATCTCATCAGTGTTCTCTAATATTCCTCATACTTTTGCGTTTGGGGAGCTAGTTTTAAGTTTTTATTCAACTGAGTCACGTGGCATACTTTTGTTACATGGTGTTTATATACAGAATGCAATCTAATATACACCTATTTTTGAAGTCTTGCAAGGAGATAAACAAGACGTATGCATTTCATTTTAGCCCCACTTTTGCAGCCTTCTTTAAGTCTTTTATCCCCAGTCACTTCTTGCCCACAAATTTACCTGTCTATCTTCCTTAGTCTTAGTCTACTGAATTTTTTCAATACCCTTTGTTTCAGAAATATATCAGAGATTTATTAGAATGCATAGCACCTGGCACTCTGTCTCAGAAACATAAAAATAATACGGAGACATATTTTGAATCTAATATAAAAAGTCAACTCTACTGTGGTAAAACTCACTTCTAATTGATGGTCACAAAATTTCTTCCAAACTTGAATTGCCAGTTTGAAAAAATATGATTCATGCTTTGAACAGTTTTCACCTCTAAGAGAAATTATCAAGAATTATGTAGGTTCCTTGTTAATAGAGAATTTCTAATGTGCATGTCTTTGTGTGTATATGTATTTGTGTATCTGCGTGTGTGTCAGTGGTGTGTGTGTGTGTGTGTGTGTGTGTGTGTGTGTGTGTGTGTGTGTGCGTGCCTGCTCATGTATAGGTGAAGGCACATGTAATTGCAGGTGTTCCTGTTTTGGTCAGAGGTCAATGTCAAGTTGTTCCCCATACCATACTGGTCAGAGAGAAGACTGCTCACTAAACCCACAACTCACTAATTCCTCAGGACTAGGTGGATAGCAAACACTAGGGATCTTCCCATCTCCACCTTACCAGCACTTACAGTTGCAGATACAACCACGCCTGGCCTTTTACGTGGTTCTGGGGAACTGAACAAGCGCTTTACCAATCAATCATCTACCTGGGCCTCTGAGGATCTTCATGGTGACACTGTAATATAGTATTTGTTTCAAAGAAAACTTGAGAATATATTTTTCACAATACATACTTCATTAAAGACAGATGATGTAGATAATAGATGATGATGGGAAGTGGTGGCATGCTCATTGATAATGTGTTAACTCAAACATTTGTTTGGGGATTTTGAGTATTTATTAATTGAGGAAGTCTTTATGCCAGAGAGTTCCGTAGTGAATGGGATTTAGTGTCCAACATTAGTGCTCAGCTTTCAATATGATTATAGATTTTGATCATGAAGTATTATGTTCTAATAAATGCAGACTTCATTTGATTACTTATACCTAATTAGATCTGATTGTATAAGAATACACATAAATAATCAAGATGAACAGCAAGCAGGGCAGATATATACTAGTTCCACAAAGGAAAATGAAGTTGGATGTAGTGCTTAGACCTTTAGGAACATGGAGTTAGATCTGGTGCTTAGACCTTTATACTTCAAACAGTTTAATTGCTGAAGGGACCTGTTAGCTGGAACTCGCCATTTACAGGGAAGCCACAATAAGGGCTCAGACCCAAAATAATCACACTGAAAGCATTTTAATTACAACACTACTTGGTAATCATTTAGGCATATTGCTAGCTCACTCTTATATTTTAAATTAACACATCTCTATTAATTTGTACACCACCATGTGGTCATGGCCTACTTTCTTTCTCCTCTATCCCTGCTTGGAATTCTTATCCTGTTTTACTCTGCCTTGCCAGTAGGCCAAAGTAGCTTCTTTATTAACCAGTGGGAATAAAACATATTTACAGCATACAGAGGGGAATCCGACATTAATAGGTACTTACTTGAAAAGTTCCAAGCTGCGTAGATGGCATGAGAAGAATGACAGATGACCTCCACGTGAAATCACATGAACATGTACTCACTCTCAAAAGCAAACTTACACAAACCAATGTGCTCACCCCCACATGTATTTATAAAGTAATTTTAATAACTTAATAATAAATTCAATAATATCGTACCAAGTTAGATTCACATGTCTAATCCCTTCAGAATGTATCTGCTCTCTAGCTCTCAATTACCATTGTTGTGATAAATATGCTAGCAACAGAAGACCAAAAATCTCCCAACATTCGTCAACAAATGATGCTATTATCATTTTAAAGGGAGAACAAAGCATATGTTCTTCAATGGATGAGAAGATGAATGACTTCTGAAATGCAATGGAAAACTGAATAGCAACAAGAAATAAGCCTAAATGAGCGCGAGGGAACATGTAATGCAATCCCAGCAGTTAGTCGGAAGGTCGGTAAAATGATCATGAGTTCAGGTTATCTTCAACTACATAAAAAGTCCAAAACCTTTAAGGGTATTGTAAGGGCTGTATAAGACCTTTACAAACAATTATCAAGTCAATAAGACAATAAAAGGATGAATCATGGGTGTTTGCAAAGTAAAAAAAGGCTAACCAAAGATTTTTATTTATATCACCTTTAAAATTCCAAGGTACAATAAGAATACTAAATATTGTGGAAATATGGTAGGTGATCACAAAGGCTACTGAAATGGAAGACTTATCAATGTGTCCGTTACTGCTAAGGTTCTTTATATCATTTTATTTTTGCTGAAAATTTTATTACCTGAAGAGAGATTTTAAATTTGTGACCTCCATCAACTCCCTCCCTTCAAAGCTCAGGCAATCTGGAAGAAGGGGAGGAGGTGAGATTTTTAGAGGAGATGGAGGGCCCAAGGGAATCAAGGCCCTATGAATCAGCTAAGGAAGGTGCACATGAACGTACAGAAGCATGCATCTGTACCTGGTTTTCTGCTGTATATTATAGCTATGATCTTAGTCTTTTTATGGGACACTTGAGGGTGAGGAGGGGTTTCTTCTGACTCTTGTACCTGTTATTGTAACTTTTTTCTTCCTATTGGTTTGCAGTGTCCAACTTCAATAGGATAGTCTTTGCTCCATCTTTATTATGTTTTATTTTGCCATATTTGATTATTCCTTTTAGAAGCCGATTCTTCTGAAATGAGAGAGAGAGAGAAATGGAGCTAATGTAGAGGCAAGGGGAGTTGAAGAGGAGCTGAGGGAATAGAGTGAGGGAAAATATAACCAGAAAATATTGTATAAGAAAAGAATCTATTTTCAGTAAAAGTGAGAAAAGGAAAAATTCTATATCAACTGGTATGAGGTACAATTAGTTTCTGGAAGCAAGCAAAAATGTCCTAAAATTCTCTCAGATCTTTCAGCATTTGTAGGAGGACTTATACTTCAACATTTGCTGCTTATCCTTATATAAATTAATACATAATTTGTAAAATTTTGTATATAAGTAAAAACCAAGCTACTAACAATGCCTCACTCAAATGTTTCTTCAGTATGTTTTTCATGTTTCAGCTGAAATAGTCAATATCCCAATTCTGACTTTATATTTCAAAAATACCAGAAGAAATACTTGATTCCCCCAACTATTGGTCCATGTTTGTGCACATGTGACAGTGACAGCTTCATTCAGGATTTAGAAGCCTTCAGGCAGTTGAATGCTGGTAAATTAGATATTTCCTTCTAATCTAACCTATGTCATACTTCTGTTTTATTCTTTAATTTTCATAACATTCTTTATCTTAATTAGACCAGAGTGAGAAGGCTTCAGGTCTCAATTACATCCATTTGTAAGAAATCTCAGTCTGTGGTAAAAATTTGCATACTAGTGTAATGAGATCTTAGAACATAATGGCAAGTAGTTCACAAATGATAAATCAGAAAATGAGCTTCTCTGGAAAGTGCTTAATGGGTAAAGTTGACAAGGTTGGAATTCTCTGGGGTTGACTTGGCCTGGATCTTAACTGCTCCTCTCAAGTAGGACACTGGAAGCAATTATTACAGTCTATTACACCATGTATGTAGAATTAAGATAGTGTCTGGCACTCAGAGTATTTCTGTAACTCTGTTAGGTTCCTTTGCTTGTCATGTGTCCTCACAGACACTTAGTTAAATCACAACTGTCTGAGTTCCAGGATACAAATCAATCTCCTATTAGTTTCAACGAAGGAAAAGTTCAGAGTTGAATAGAAAGTCCCAAAGATACACACATTCAGGGAAGAATTTGAGTGTTCAAAATATGTGATCAAAGCTTTACCTCTTCTCATCATTCTTTTGTCTCCGTTGGAGTTTGTTCTCTATGTCAGATGAATGTGTCTGTGAAATGCTTCAAGTGAGGCTTGATTTAAAGGCAGAAGCATGATTCCATTTCACAGCAAAGGGAGTGGGTCAGTTTGCCAGAGAGCTGTGCACCAAGCCCAAAGACACAGGTTGAACAAATCTAACCATCTCACTGAACTGGGAAATGTGAATCCTCAAAAGTTAAGAGATGTGTGTGTGTGTGTGTGTGTGTGTGTGTGTGTGTGTGTGTGTGTAAAAGTGTTAGAAAACATTTGGTAAACACCACCAATAGATACCTTCCAGAGAAAATAATGTGTTTAAACTTAAAACCCTTAGAAATAAACACATTGTGTTCAATTTATTGGTTAAATGAAAATAAAGGTGCCTTGTTACTTTTTTTTGGGGGGGGTGATTGTGGAAGGAATTTGGAACTATTGTCTAGAAAAGCTGTTGCATGGGCAGAGATTAATGGGATTTTGTGGGAACTTGGAAGATAATAACAGGAGCAACAAAGATGGAGACAAGACTTGAACATTACTCCAGGAAAAAGTTTTGAGAGTTCCATAAAGGTTCCGTTGGGACCATTTAATATTTTGAGTAATCTGAATTTCTTGACAGCTGGGACTGAATAATCAGTTGGGAGTAAGAGGAGAGTAGCATTGAATTTTTGGAAAGAGTTTCCTGAGAATCAACACCCAACTTTGTTTCACAAGCGGCTAAGACTGTACATCATACTAGCAGCCCAACTTGCTAATGTGTAAGAGTTTTCCAGATGGTACTCATTTTGAAGGCATGAAGGGCCGATGGAAGCCAGATGAGGCTTGGCAGCATGAGAGACCAGGAGAGTCCCTTGGGGAAGGGGAAGCTTTGGTTGCAGTACAAGCCCCACATTGAAGGGGTGATGGAAAGATATTGAAGCCTGGCACCATGTGGCATCATTAGACTTTCAGAGAGAGCCCAGGAGAGGCCATTGGTGAAGTTGCCACTCAGTTGCAGTAGAGATTTCAGCATTTTGGAGATGCCAGTACCATAAAATGACCACCAAGTACAGACGCCAGTGTGGAGTGGAGGTGGCCTGAGTCTGTGGAATAAGCCATGTTTTTTATGCTATAAATGGCAAAGTCGGAGAACTGAGATGTTCAAGTCCTTTCATGAGTGAATACCAGATGCTGGACACTGAGTTATTTACACCGCTGAACTTTGTTATTTTTGTCATTTGATTGTGACGGTGCCCTACTTATTCCCTCTTAGAATAAGAAAGTATCTAATTTATTTTTATTTTGTAGATGCCCACAGTTGAAAGACTTTGAACTTTAAAAAAGTCTTTAAAAGTTTTGGTAATTGTTTTTTTTTTTTTTTTTGATTTTAGAGAGAATTTGACTGATTTAGAGAGAATTTTAAATTTTAAAGAGAATTTGAATATATTAAAAAGACTGAATTTTACATATATTTAAATTTTTATGAAGCTATGACTTCAGAAAATTAAAATATCTTTTATTGTGATATAAATATAAACATGTCACAGTGGAAACAACTGAGAAAGGAAAGGTTATAGTTGATTAGTAATGTGTTTGTGTGTCAAGTTGACAAGGCATCAATTGTGCTTCTTAGTTTCATGTAAACATGGCACAAGGTACAACCACTTGGGAAGAGAAAATGTTAATCGAGAAAATACCCCTGCTAGACTCCCCAGGAGGCAACCCCTCAGGGAGTTTTTTTTTAATTAATGATTGATGTGGGTGGGCACAGCCCATCAAAAGTAATGATAATACTGGATAGTATAAGAAAGCAGGCTTATTAATTCAGGGTGCAAAGCAGTAAACAGCACTCTTCTCATCCAGGTCTCCAGATTCCTGTCTTAAACCCTGCCCTGACTCCCTTGGATGATGGACTACAAGCTATAGTAGGTATAATAAGCCATTTCCTTCCCAAGTTTCCTTGGTCAATGATGTTTTATTCCCAGAAACAGAAACACTAACTAATGCAAATCCAGTGACCACAAAAGGTTCTAGGAAATTGAACAAATATCTGGAGAGAGTGAAGATTTATCACAATAGATTATTAAGACTAATCAGCCAACATTAATCACTAAAATTGTATTCAGATACCAGCTTCTTTCTTTCATTGTCTTTTTGCTGTTTATACTCAACATGCAGGAACGTTATTACACCATGCTCTAAGTCAGGAGACCATTTATGGCTTAAAGTAAGTCTATGACCATTTCTCAACATTCTCTCTCTCTCTCTCTCTCTCTCTCTCTCTCTCTCTCTCTCTCTCTCTCTCGATATTTCTGTGCACTTCGGTTACACGGATTCTGGGACATTCAACATTTTGAATTTTCTATTTATTTTTTACTGTAACCAGCCTAAAGCTTTCATTTGCTTTGGTTTTGTTTGGGGAAGGAGTATTACAGCAGGAATTCTTTAAAAAAGAAAAGGAAAAGAAGAACAGAGAAAGAAAAGGAAACTTGGCTAGGCTATATAAAGTCAGGAGAAAACAAATCTTGTTTGCAGGTAATAACTGCTCACCAGAGAACGGGTAAATTAATGATGGGGCAAGAGAGGACGGAATGCTTTCGAGCAGAAAAGAGGAAATAGGATTGAGAACCCAGGGGGAAATCTTGCTTCTGGATGAAAATAGACTGTTCATTCAGAGAGAAGGAAGGCTGCCAGAGCACATGAATTCACAGTGGGAGAGAAAGCCTAAGGAGCGCTTTGAGTACCTTTTTTCTTGTTTTACATATGAGTAACAAATTATTACAGTTTAAACAGCTTTTAGCAATGTATGTTTATCTTTCTGGGATTTTCATGTAGCCAGGTGTGGCTTAACTGAATCTTCTGTGAGGATCTTACATGTCACTACTTCTTGATGTTAGCAAGTACTAAGGACTTCTGAGAAGTGCATAATTTCCATATGAATTCTCCCCCAAAAATTATATACATTGAAGACATGAGTTCCCAATGCAGCAATATTCATAAGCGATAGGTGGAGTTTGAGGGAAGGGATAAGATCATGTGAGAAGAGGTCTTATTTAAACAACAAATTCATCCTTATATGCATTTATGACTTAATGTAATTATTAAGTGTAAAAATTAGTAGGTCAAGCCTGGATGGAGGAAGTAGGTTACTGAGGGAAGGTCCTAAAAAGACATATTTTGTCTGTAGCCCCTTTCTGCTTTCTGGCTGTAATATGATAAGCTTTGTTATATCACATAATTCTGTTGTGATACCCTTTTTTACAATTAGTGGAACCAGGCATTCAAAAACAATGAACCAAATTAATAGTTTTCTACTTTCTGAATTGTTTTTCTCAGGTAGTTTTTGGCTCATAGTGACCGGTGCAGTCCTCTTCCAAGCCTACGCTGGTGTTCATAGGACCCTTTCCCCTAAAACTGCAGTAGTATTGGTAGCCCACTCCTTTAAAGTCAGAAGGATAGATTTATTTTTCAATCTTTAGTGCCTACAATGCTTTTACAGAGCTCACCTTCCTGACTTATTCACCTTTTGCTTAAAATTTTCAGTGACATACTCAAAACTCTCTTCAACTTAACTCCTTGTTAAAAATTAATTATCTTGCCTAGCATGGGATAGGAGTATATAAAGGCCTGGCTTGAAGTGTGCCCACTCCCTATACTTCACCGTTCTCAGTCAAGTAGGCAGCAAGATTGCCAGTGGAGCGAGAGGATGGAGGAGCAAAGATGTTCTGATTTCAGCAAATGGGAAAGGGCTCAAGACAGATAAGAAAAAAATTACACATTTTTACATTAAGTAAATTCTTAAAATTGGTGTGGTTCCTAAGCACTGAAGGTAATGGCTGACCCAACCCACTTCCATCCTTTTGTCAATTACAAATATTCTGTGTGGTGTTTATAGAATCTGCCATCAACACGAAAGGATTGATATTGATTACTGGATTGATTACAAAAGATGGTAATTATGGAGAAATGAAGCTAATATTCAACAAAAGGTTGACTAAAACACATATATTGACTTTTAAAAGTTTCTGGTTGACTGGAGAGGTGACTCAGCAGTTAAGAGCACTGGCTCTGCTTCCGAAGGGCCCCAACTTCATTACCAGTACCTACATGGCAACGAATATCTGTCTATAGCTTCAATTTTAGGAAATATGATCCCCTCTTTTGGGCTTCCTGAGCACCAGACACATACATGGCACACAGAATGTATGGAGGAAAAACACCCATACATACAAAATAACTGTAATAGTCTTTTAAAAAAGGTTTCTGGCACGTGATATTTCAATAGTTTTATTAAAATTACCAAAAGAGTGTGTCAGAGAACACAGGAGCTATGTAAGGAACTCAGAATGTATGACTGATGAAAGTGGCTTAAATAATGGACTGCTTCCAGAATTTATATTACTTTATCTTAAATCAACATAATTGACTTATTTTTCAGTGTGCAATGACATTTCTGTTTTTCATTTGTCTGTTTATTTCATTTACAGACCCTTACTTTCTTGGTATTGACTTTATGTAAAAGGTTCATTAAGAAAATTTATGAAATAGAATTGTTTTATTTTTAATATTTTACTTAACAGATATAAAATAAAATGTCTAGACAGTTTAATAGCTGACTAGAAATATTACATCATGGAATGCATACAGAATGCACTTAAAATTAGCTAAAAATTTAAGTAGATAGCAGAAAAAATATTGATAATCTTTTGTGTGACATATTTTTATATAGGTAAAGTATATTATGATTCCTTCTTTAGTTCAACTTTATTTTAATCTATAATTTCTTTTGCCTCATGCACTGAGAATACCAGGTGGAGGACATAGTCACTGGTTGGAGACAGGTTTTCAAAGTGTAGTTCATTAAAATTATTATTGGGTAAATATATTTTTATAAATGTATAGGATCAGAAGATGGTGCAGTGGGTAAAACCACTTGCTTACAAGCCAAATGACCTGAGTTTGATTACTGGGACCCATATCGTAGAAAGAAGAGAACTAACTTCCGCCAGTTGTCCTCTGACTTCCACAAGAGCACTGCTATACCTTTGTGCCTTCACACACACACACTCACACACACACACACACACACACACACACACACACACACACACACACACACTTTAACCCTTCCCTAAAACAAGTATGAATCAAAATGAATGATCTTATTGTTTAGAGTTGAGATAGCTATGCCCATAAATATTTCTTTTGTAGTTTCTGAAATATGGAGTCAGAACTTGTATATTTTCATAATTTCAGTTTAAACAAGGAAAAAATAATGGAGAAACATTTTAAGTGACGTTTCTTCAGTAGTTTGACTTTTGTAAAAGCTGACAACACTGAGAGAATTTTAGGGCATGTTTACTTGCTTCTAAACACCAATAGCACCTCATACCAGTTGATGTAGATTTTTTTTCAATATGCTGATTTTTTTTTACTGCAGTAAATATTCTACCTATAAAGTAAGCCATTTATTTTATTCAAATATCTGATTTCTGCAATGTGGTTATAATTCCATAGGCTACTCAGTCATCCTTTTATCATTAAAGAAATGCCTGGAGGTCTTTTTTCTTTAATTAAGGCATCTCTCATTAACTGGCAGATTCTCCTTTGTGTTCAGCATCCTGACATCATACATTATTAACATAACACAGAAAGTATTGATCATCTCTAATGATGCCCTGCAAAATTTTATACTTTTACCAACTTTTACTTCTATAACCACAAATCCAATCATATATCAGCTGAAACATTTCTTTTTTACTGCACCCAGTTTTCTAAGAATTCTAAAGTTTGCCTTTACCATTTGGAAACATTGTGTACCCTGACAGGTAATTGATGTTCAAGGCTAGAATCTTTCCAACCGTGAATTGAAGAAACTTATAGATACAACTAGCTGCATGGGAGCTGATCAGTCATGAGTGGCAATTTGCTAAGAATTTAGTATGTATCTTTGTTTGTATGCATTTTATTTCAGGTTTTAATTTTTTCATTATAAATTCTATTATATTTTATATGCTTTCTTTATTTTCCCCCTCATTCATGGACTTTACTTTCCCATTCTTCCCTTTCCCTATATTTCTTTTAAGTCCCTTCCTCTTTTCCCAAAAAGAGTCCATTGCAATCTTTCTCCAGACCAAATTTATATTACTGGGGGAACAAGTAAAATACAAGAAGCATGTCATATCTTTCAAATTTTCTGTTCAATTCTTATACACAGTATCATTTTAGTCTGTCCTAAGCTGCGAATTTTGAAAATTGACTTGAGGTGAAAGGCATTACCTTGTTCTCACAAATTAGAAAACATCAATGAAATAAGAGCTCATTAGACTTTGGTTACACGTGGACTGGTTACTAACCATGGATGAAGATGAAAGCATAGCTAGTATGTGTTGACTGCCTGCCAACTATACCTTCAAACTCCCCTTGCCGAGCTGGGAAATTATCATTTTTATCCTTTTATCTGTTAAGGGGAAATAAGCAATGGGATTATGTGATAGTCATTGAATTAAAAACTCTATGGTAACCCATTTAAGGCTGCAGAGCTAGCTAACTCAGGATCTCCATATACACTTTGCCTGAATGTTGATATTATCTGCTGTGGGTGATGATGTAATAAAAGCCAGGTGTTGATGGGAAGAGCTTCTGTAATCCTGTTTGTCGCTGTCCCCTTAAATGATACCTGAACCCCTACTGCTTCCCTCAACTATCTTTAAGGATATTGAACAACCCACCGCCCCTTTCACTTCGTTTTGATTTGTCTTGTAAAAGACTTTTTTTTTTGCTCAGTAATCCAAGCTGTTCTCATACTCCAGATTCTCCTGCCTGACTTTGCATAATGATATTATAGGCGTGGTGCTGCATACCTCCCTACCCTAGATCTTACGTTCTTCCCTGTATTGATGGCCTATCTCTCCAACCCTGTGATTTACAGCTCTATAATCACTTACCTTTCTGTGGGTCCAGGGGTAGTGAGACCCGTGACCTGTTTCTAACGCTGGGAATGTGGATGCTTGTCACCTTTGTGATTATAAAAATTAAATTCATAGCATTTGTTTTCCTAAAGTATTTAGCCCTTGAGTTGTTTGCTTGTTTATTTGGAAACAGAATTGCCTTCTGTGGCCCAGACTGAACTTGAACTATAGATAATATATTCCTTGCTCATTCTGCATAATGCAGAGGTTATAGATGTACAGAACCACTCCTTTGCTGTTCTTAATGCAATGAAAAGTTTTATTGGGGATACTTCAGTAACAAAGAACTCCTACTAATTTGGAATTAACAGACAACAGGAGGCTATTGCCCTTAGTGTATCACTGCCCAAAGACCTGAGTCTTGCTATAGCCCCATAGGTTTAGAAATTAATACTTGCTGAGTTAAGTCTTGAGAACATAGTTTGTATGGCATCTTGATTTCAGAATTCTAGAGGGTAATGTAAGCACAGCATGGACTAATGTCTTATAAAATTGGCATATAAAATGTATTATTTTAATGAATAAAATTGGTGATAATATGGTTATCCAGTAATATAAAACTTGTGTGTTTCAGAATCCTCAGAATTTTGTTTTCTTGAACTCATTGAGAGAACAGAGTTCACTAGAAGAGAATCATTATAATGTTCTATTAATAAGTATTCCAAATCTAGCTTTAATTTTCTTAACTATGCTTCTTCTGTTTATTTCTATAAATTAGCATTCTAAATACTTAAGACTAACAATGTGCTTGTGATTTGATTCTCTTCCATGCCTCCTCAAAGGCTTTGTTTCTGGAATTAATGTCACTCAGATTCATTCCCACCACCATTCATATTTTTCTGTGGAATAAATCTCATTTGTGTAAAACATGAGTAACATTTTAATCATAAATCAATGAAGGTTGGATGGGTTGGCAGAAGTACAAAGTGGGAGAGTAATGAAAAAGCTGTCTTGATGAGGGGGGCATTTCAGGGTACCAAGGACACCCCCCAGGAATCTACAGGATGATCCCAGCTAAGCCTTCTAGCAATAGTGGAGAGGGTGCCTGAACTTACCATCCCCTGCAATCAGATTGGTAATTGCCCTAATTGTCATCAGAGAGCCTATATCCAGTAACTGATGAAAGCAGATGAGGAGGTCCATAGCCAAGAACTGGACCAAGTTCCAGTAATTCTGAAGAAGTTGAAGACAGCTTACAATGCACTTCCTGTTTACTTAGGTAAGATTATATCCTTCTGGAGTCTTTGATGGAGTTGAAGAATAGTCATTAGTATAGTTTTCCTTTGTTATGATAAAAGATAAAGTAGATATAAATGTTATAAGTGTAATTCTGGCTTGATAACTGTTTTGTTATATGTAATTTTACTATGCTAAATTAAAGCATTCCTTTTTATTTAAACAGAAAAGAGGAAGTGAGTGGGATTTCCCTCTGTATGCTATGAGCACATCCAGTCTCGCTTTTCCTGCTGTGGGATTTGGTTGCTGTTCTACATTCTAGCAGAGGATTGTGATCTGTGAGTCTACCCCTAAATAAATAACCCTTTATTATACTCAATTCTGAGCTCATGTGGGATTTCTTTTAAGTATCCTTCTTCAAGTGTCATAGGGATTCGTTCCAGGTTACTATGGACCAAGCATTGATCAAGGGACAATTTCTGAAACTCGACAGGTGATATCTATCAATAAAGGTTACCATTGGCCCTCATTATATCAAAATTTTTTCAGGGACCCTAAAGATACTTAGCCCACAAACAGCAGGAAGCAGAATGAAGAAAATGATATCCATATTTCCAAGGGTTTTGGGGGGTATGGATGGTCTTTGGGTATTTGGTAGGTTAGGAATGTTTGTTATATTTAGGAAAATATAGGAATATAGGATAAAAAGACAACTATTAATCTCAGATATTTCACATTACATGGATTTTGGTATGGTGACACAAATTTAATTTTATTATGCTGTATATTTTTCTATTCTTGTTTAAAAGATTTTTGTATATTGATACAAACTTAAGGTTAAGTCTTTTATACTTCTACTTTGTTTAAAGTATTATGTTTATGCAACTCATTTTAAAAATGTAATGTAATATATAGTTAAGAAATACAAATTAACAGTTATTTATAATAGTCAAACTTATAGCCATGTTAGTTAGCTTTTATAGAAATGCAAAGAAAGATACATTTTAGATGGATAGGTAATCTTCAGACACTTCTAAGACCTACAGAATATGGCATTTAAAATGTTTTAAGAACTTAGACTTTTCTCAACAGTGAGACTTGTCTGCTCCTGGCAGCACCAATTTCTTCAAGAGGATGATGGGTATCAAAGAAGTTCCTTATTGAGTTTGCTTTTAGTGTGGCAAGGCTAGCCATTTGGGCAAGAAACTACTCTTGCTTCTTGACAATATGCTGTTAAAAACTGGACATGCAAGATTGACAGGAAAATGACTGCTGAACTTTATAAAACAAGGTGAGACCATCCTTTAGGTTCCTACTTCATGAAAGAATCTGCCAAACATTCTTCAGTACACAGAAAAAAGCAAGTGATGAATTTTGCCAAAAAGGATGAGACAATTCTTCAAATTTCCTGCTTCACCGAAATATCTGTTAGATACTATGGGCCTATAGGCTGAAGATAGATGCTCCAACATTACAGAAGAACTTGGGGAGACTGTCCAGGCAGCCAAATATCTCTGTGATTTTAGAGTCTTGGAAGTCGCTTACAAAGGACCTCCCGGTTACTTAGGTAATACTATATCCTCTGGGGCCTTTGATGGAGTTGAAGAATAGATAGTTATAGCTTTCCTTAGTGATTAAAAAACAAATAAATTAGATATGAAACCTTAGACTCACAAAGATAAAATAGATGATGGAATATTTTCTTTACTCTTGTCAAATACAAGTAGACTAATGTTTGCAAATGAATTTCTTATTTTATAACTGTTTTGTTATATGTAATTTTACTATGTTGAAGTTAAAAACTTCCTTTTTAATTAGATAGAAAAGGAAAGATGATGTGGCTTTCCCATCTGTATGTTGTTAATATATTCTATCACCATTGGTTATCAAAGAAGCTGCTTTCACCAATAATGGGACAGAATCGAGCCAGCTGAATAATCTAAGCAAAGATACAGGGGAAAAGAAGGCAGAATCTGGGAGATATTAGCAACTGTCATAAAAGTAAGATGAGGGGTAAAAAAATAAGAGCCTCCTATTAAATATAGAATAAGAGAAATGAGCTACATTTAAATTGTAAGAACCAGCTAATAATAAGCCCGAGCTAAGAGTCCAAACAGTTTGTAATTAATATTAAGCCTCACAGTGGTTATTTTGGGAACCTGTTAATAGGAGAAAAATAACCAGCTACATTTCTTCACCACCTCCCCACAAAGGAGTAGATTCGTATACTTTCTGTTCCTTGTGACAAAATCTTTAGAATTCATCTTGATTTCATATCCCACTTCCATTCTTATGTTCAAAATTTTATAATTCTACCTCCCAATTGTGCTCAAATGTAAAACTTTATCACATCATTATTTAGAATAATTTTGACTGTAACCGATATGTCTAATGCATTTGAGGCAGAAAAATTATGAGTTAAAAACTTGCCTTGGCTTCTAAGTGAGTTCAAAGCCACTCCAGATAATTAAGGGGACCTTGTTTTGGAATTGAGTGAGCTGAACATTGTAATGGTTCAATGACAGAGCACTTGTCCATCATGCATGAGGCCTGCAGATCTATCTATAGCACCAAAAATTATAGAATGTAAAAATAGAATTTTGGTGCTTTCTTCCTATTCAAATACTTTATTTCTAAATGCCACGACTTGCTTAAATAATTCATCCTCTGTCTATTGGATCTTTCACAATGGTCTATGCCCTGGATTCCCCCATCCCCCACTCTCTGTCTGTCTCAAATTATCAATTGATTCTTTTGTATTCCAGGACTTTCTATAAGAAAAAATAATTTGTTAGAAAATTTTGTAAAATTTGTTACCTTATCAGTAATCCTTTGATTAGTTTTAATATTTACAAGATTGAAATACATAGAAAAGATTTTTCATACCTTTTTAAAAACACTTGTCTTGTCTAACTGGCAATGCCTTCTACTTCCTTTGACCTTACCATGTTTGATTTTGAGATGATCAGAAAAGTTTCCCTTTGTCTTCCATTGTTTTTTATATGTAACATATAATATGCAATTAACATATTAACATTAACACATAATTATTACAGAATAATTCTATGTATTTACTCTGAGTCTTTAACATATTTCTCAAATACCTGCAGTTTGCACATAATCATAAACACAGCGAGTCCTTCATTTTATTTTGAAAATGCTGTCTTGTTTTCAAAGGAATGAATCTTTGAGTCTAATCCAATCTATCATAACCTCACAATTTGTACTGAAAACAAAATTGTCCTGCTTGTAAATGGCTTTGTTGGATTCCCTCTAAGAAATGAAAGTCAGTAAGTCATTATGAATGGCTTTTCCAAAACACCTGGGCACATAACAAAATCAAACATGAATGTTATGCCTAAGATGTGCACACCTGTATATGAAAATACACAGAACTTTAGAAACCTACTCTCTGCCTTCCTCTTAGCATGTGCTCCAGTATCCCATTCCTAGTCTTCTTTTAGAAAGTGAAGTTCTGTGCTTCCTGCATTTCAGATTAAAATCTGGCACTAAGATTTGTTCTTATAACTGCAAGTGGTTTCCATGGAAACGCAGCATGGATCCTCAAATGTCAGCTTTCTCAAACAAGCTCTTGCAATTTATGAAGGATCCTTCACTGAACTGTGACAATCATCTCAACCACTGCAAAGTAGAAAATTTTAAAGCAAGGAGAAACATCATCATAGCTAACTGTATGGTTAAATCATATTTCTCCCTTTAAAACTGGGAAACAAGAAGCCCATTGATTACAGCAGATTCATCACCCTCCTATGTATGAATAAAAATGCAGTGTCAGGGAGACTTATGAAGAACACAAAGTGGTTCCCTTTCCACAATGTTCTTTAGAATATTTTAATATGTGTCACTTCCCTCTTCTGTTAGCCTCCCCGCACCGTAGCCAGTGAGGTGTATGCTAGCACCTCCATAAAACCTTAGGTGAAGTTGGGAAGTTGCATTATGTAAATAAATAGGAATATTGACCACCAGATTTGTGACTACATGTCTTAACTTAGCCAGGGCTCCTGTTGGAGGAAAAATGGAAAGTAATAAGTTGGACCTGTGTCTTGTTTTCATGGCTCTACACTCCATGATACATGCGCTCAAGCTTAGGGCTGTTTTGTAAAACCTGGAAGAGAGCCTTCCATGTTGTGTGTATGTGTTCCTTTTCATGAACTCCGTTAGTTGCTTTCTGCTTGGGTACCAGAGCGCTGACAGAATGTGGCTGTCCTCACTGTTGCCAACTGAGAGTTGTGGTATTACCACTCATGTAGTATGATCACTACTAACTTCACATTTCCAACACTCAGCTTTTCTCCTCACCATAGCATTGGTGAATGACAAGGAATAAATAAGGGGTCCCTAAATATAGATGTGGACCATCCCTTGGGGAACAGTCTGCAAAGCCTTCTGGAATATTCTTGATACAAACTTGCTTAAATTTTTTGCAAGGGGCTGGGGAGATGGCCCAGTAGTGAGCAGTATTGGCTACTCTTCCAGACACCTTGATTCACTCTCAACACACACACACACACACACACACACACACACACACACACGTCAGGTCATGACATGACTGCCTGTAACTTTATCTGTGGGATTTGACTCCCTCTTCTGGCCTCTATTGGCATGACACAACAAGACACACATACATGCAGACAAGGTAACCATGCACATAAAATAAAAATTATAAAAGAAAAACAAAAAATAAAATTAGAAAGAATTTTAATGTCATTAGTCACTAAGCAAGAAAACATGAAAGATTTCAGTATATATGAATTACTATAATGGGAATTTTGAGCAACCAAATGAGGCTGTAGAGCCAAAAAGATCAAAGCAGAAGGGTCTTTCCAGTAAAAGGCAAAGTCTCTGGTTAGGATTTCACTGCATCTCCTTACATCTGAAATTTACCACTTCCATTACATGCATCAATTAATTTCTCCACATTAAACAAATGAAATAGTTTCCAGAACTCAAAAAAATATAGAACAATTTTCTTTTGAGGCCATTAATTGCCGGAAATGGGCCCCAGCTTATTTATTATTTACCAGAAGAATGGCCACAAGCCTCCTTCCCTTGCAGTGATACGTTATTGTCTACCACCCTTCATCCTTCACACTCCTCAATCGCTCCATTTCCCCTCATATTTTTAATATTTTTGGTAACTTAGTCAGTTTGCTGTTGTGTGTACTGTACATATGCCCAGAGACCACAGGACATTGGATGTTGTTTCTTCACTTTATTCTCTCTCTCTCTCTCTCTCTCTCTCTCTCTCTCTCTCTCTCTCTCTCTCTCCCTGTCTCCAGAGAGTTTTGACAAAGTTGACAAAGTTCATCCTAGCCATTTTGAATTTTTTTTCATCTGGAATCTATTTCCTATAAGTTAATTCTTACTCTGTTTCTCATTTTAAATACATCTTTCAGATATAAGGGTATCCTGGAAAGAACTAAGAATTCCTTAATGCCAGGTGAGAAGGTTTGGTGAGTCGTCAATCAGTGCAAAAGCTTTTATTAATGATTTTGCATCTATCCTTGACCTTGTCCTGTTTTACCCTAGAGCATACACTATAGTTTTAGCTAATCCAGAAATTTAGAATCTTATTCATTGTCTAGCTGGAGATAGAACTTTCAACCAGCTGCAGAAGTAGAACAAGTATATGTGCAGGAAGCCACCTATGACTTTCACTTAGGACCATGCAGTTTGATGTTGATCCACATCTCCAAGAATAGCTGTTAACAATCAATATGGCAGGGCTTGTTGTATAAATAGTGTTTCTCTGCTTTACCTATTGTTGATTAGAGTTTTTTCCTTTAACGTACCAAATTAGTAACACCTGTACTTTCACTTTTCAGCTTTCAAATTTTATTTTTATCTGCTACTTTCATCCTTCACCCTCGTAACGTCATATTATGCATAATTTACTGAGTTTCTAGAAGATCTCAAAACATTATGCATACATACATGCACACATATATAGTTATTTTTCACAACATCATCACTGTAGGTGTTATTCTTCATTTTGGTCAGGGCTATATACAAGTCTTGGAACTTATAATTCCTCTGGGTTATACAAGAAATACTGATAAAGGTCAAATAACCTTTCATTTCATACATGAAAAAATCTAACTCTAAAGATGTAATTGGTTATTCGAGAGTACTAATCTGAACGTGTTTGGGATTTAGATAAGGGCATTGTGATACTGAAATTTCAATTCCAACAATTTCAGAAGTTTAAGATAATACAACATCCTGGAAGTTATTTCACTGAACTCTCATATTTTGAACTGAATTTAAAAGAAATAAATAGACTATACTGTCCATGATCAGAATGCCAGTTAGGAGTTATGTCTCTTGACAACAAATTCAAATAGCCATGAATTTTAGACTATTTCCATCGAAATTAAGTAAAATGGAATAAATGCACAAGGATGATGGGCTAGAAAGATGGCTCAGCGGTTAAGAGCATTGGCTACTCTTCCAGAAGATCTGTGGTTCAATTCCGAGCACTCATAAGTTGTCTCACAGCTGTCTTCATCTCCACTTCCAAGGGATCTAATACCTTATCTGGCCTCAGCAGACACTGAATGCATGTGAATTCACAGACACCCCCCTACATAGAAAAAAGAAAAAAAAGAAATAAATGTTGAAAAAAAGAGAACATATGGTTTACACTTTTAATGAAAACTACTTTTAATATTTTGAAGCTACCTCCTTAAGTCTTTAAAGTTTCTGATTGATTTACCAACCATAGCCCTTGAGCAAAGTTCTGGTGAGTTCTTCTACTGTGAGAAGATCAAACTAGTGAAAATACATACAAATCACCCAAGTCAAAAGTTGGGAGATATGATTCAACATGTCTCTGTCATAGACAGCATTGTTTTGACTATAAATGACCTAAGCTACTTGCAGCAAAGATAAAGTAACTGGACATGGTTAGAAATTATAGACTTGGAATAAATTTCTAAATAATACTAAGCAATAAAAATAATATAAAACTTTCTGAATTTCTTAATCATGTTCATGTTTGGATAAAGCACACATATGTGTGTAAAAAAGCACATGAATATTTTAATATAGAAACTTGAATGACTAGGTAGTTTATTGTGACTTTAGGGAATAATTTTTGTAATGCTGTAAAACTTAGGGAATGGGATTTTTATAATGAAGTTCTAACCTTAATTATAGCAAAGAGAGTAAAAGATTCAAAATTAACATGGAAAGCATATGGCTATATGCTATTATTATATAAAAGACAAGCTAAGATTCACTGGTAAAAATCTATATAGTTAGTGCAAACAAATTAAAAATATATAATTATGCCAGTGTAGCTTCAAGGTGTCCCAAGTTGATAATCTACTGTACTGAGACACTGAAAGAATACATATTGGTTGAAATTTGCTTTGGTGAAACATAAAAAAGGGTTATAGCTTACTAATATGTAAAAATTTCATCACTGTGCTTAACTCCAAACCCTAGGGCATGTAAAAATGATCCATGGGTTGCAAAATAAAATGAATCACTTCCAATTTTATTATATCCTTAAATGGAGATCATTTTTTTTAGCAACATTGTTTTTCTCATTAGCAGCATTAGGTAACAATGGGAGAGGATTTGCACCTGTTTGTTAGAATAATGGCTGACATCTTCAGCAATGGGAAACCTCTTAGTGGTCCTGCACAGGGCACCTGAAACAAGCCCTTGATATTGCAAACTCTAAAATCTCCAGCGGTAGCTAGTTCTGGTCTTTGAAGAGAGATCATTGTCCAGACATCACTTTTTTGAATAATCAAATTTTAAGATTATCATGCAGAGCAATGGACTTGCTTCATTATCGTTTTTTCTTATGTGATTCAATATTCCTTGACCTTGCCAGCTCTCTTCTCCATCCCAATTCTGGTTGATCACCTTCTCCACCCAGTCAACACCATTTTGCCTTTATGTGCCTTAATACTCTCTGCAAAATGGAAGAGAAGTAAAAAACCATGAGGCAAGATAAAAATTAATTTAAATGGGTTAATTTCAGTTACGAGAAACAGTGGGTCAAGCTTAAGCAATCAGGAGAACTTTCATAAGTTAATAATGAGACATCGATAAGTCTATGTCATGATTGGGGGTTGTCCAAGAAAATCTGTTATATGTGGCATCCAATATGGTGGCTTGAATATCCAAACACAGACCTTGAGAAAGCTTAGAAATATTCTGAACAAGGAACCAGATGTGACTTTCTATACCTATGGTCTCAGATGAGTCAATGCTTGACGTAGCTCCCAGTACCATGTTTTTAGCTGAGTCATGTAGCAGCTGATATTGCAGTTTAAGATTTGTCTCACATGATAAGAAAATGCTGCGTATATTCAGTAAAGACAGATCTACAATGAAAAAAAAAAAAACCTCTGAACAGATTACAGTGAGGTTTGAAAAAATAGGCATAGGCTTAAAAAGAAAAAGAAAATGAACATAGTCATAGAAAATAGTTTATAAATAATAAAATGAAGTATTTAAAGAGGGATAAAATAATATAAAGAAGCATGAGCCACATAAAGTTGGAAAGTATAAAATCTGGAACTTATATGTTGTCTTATTGAGTTAGAATTTCTTATTGCTGATGAACATATGAATGACAGCTGTTGAGAAACATGGAATTGTAAGAGGGACTACCGAATTAAGCCAGCATAAAAATTATTTAGGAGTGCTTAAAATGGAAGTCAGAAAATGTATTTCTTTGGGGGAAGAGGTTATGCCTTTGTTTCCATGGAAACAAAAGTCTGTGGATTTATTGAAGGCTGATAGAGATAAGGTTTGACTGGGGAGACCCCCGAGAATCCTGGCTATAGGCATAAAGCAATAAACCTACAAAACCTACAAAACAGGTGAAATATATTTTACCTGCTCAAACATAAAACAAAAATTATCATCTATGGCTGACGTATGTACAACACAGATGTGAGCTAATTCAGATATTTATGTTACCTTCAAATGTTTTTGTGTTTTCAGAGCAAGGAAACCAGACTTCAATGAAAATGGGTGACCCAGGTGATCCAGCTTCTCAGAGTGCTTCTGTTGCAGTTTCCTCAGAATTCTATACCCAGAACAAACTCAAGTTGTTGCTGTTGGCTGACATAGTCTAGCCTCACAGACTAATTTAGCAGCCTTTACCTATAAATCTCATGTTTTCCCATTACACAGAGACTGGACAACAAATATAATGGCTAGTTTTCCCATGACTTTACTATTATTTTAATTTTCTCAGGTACCCTAAAGGTACTCACTAAAGAGTTGTAAAGTATATAAAGTTGGGAGACACAAAAGCTTAAATTGTTTATCAAATAAAATGTTTTGAGGTCTAAAAATATTAATTTTGGGTTGGTAATACAAGTTAGAATGCAAAAGAAATTAGGTACAAAACTTTGGACTCACCAAGATAGGACAAATAATAGAATAGTGTCTCTGACTAGGCAAAATACAAATGAACTGGACATTGTGAATTTAATTCTTACCTGATAATTGTTCTTATTGTTTATAGTTTTATTTTATTAGAATTAACACTTTTTTTTTTTTTTTTTTGGTTTTTCGAGACAGGGTTTCTCTGAGGTTTTGGAGCCTGTCCTGGAACTAGCTCTTGTAGACCAGGCTGGTCTCGAACACACAGAGATCTGCCTGCCTCTGCCTCCCGAGTGCTGGGATTAAAGGTGTGTGCCACCACGGCCCGGCAAAACATTTTCTTTTTATTTAGAAAAAAGTGGGAAATGTTGAATAGTCCTTTTTGTACTCTGTGAAGATTTGTCTTTGCCAAGCTGCCTTCTGATTGGTTTAATAAAGAGCTGAATGACCAACAGCTAGTCAAGAAGAAGTTAGGTAGAACTTCCAGACAGAGAAAGAAGAAAAAGAGATAATCTAGGTACACAAGAGATACCAGAAAACAAAGAGCGGCAACAGGATATGTAAGCTGGTAGAGAGGTAAAAAGTCACAAGGCAAAATGGATATTAATATAAATGGGTCAATTTAAGTTATAAGAGCAAGTGGGACAAGCCTAAGTTACAGGCTGAGCTTCATATTAGTAAGTCTCTGTGTATAGAGTTGGGGGTAAGTGATCTAAGAAAGACTACTACAACCCTATCTGTTCTCTTTCCACCCATTTTAAGAACTCTTCCTTTTTCCATGTACTATATTTGCTAGTTATATGACCCACCACATACACAAATGCACATAGTACCTGATAAATCTGGTATCTATTTGAAAGAAAACATTTGCATTTGTCTTTCTGAGTCTGGTTAGTTTTATTTAATATAGTGAGTGTCATGATTTCATCTTTTATAGGTCTAAGTAAAGGTCCATTGTGCATACATACCATGTTTTATTTATATTCACCTGGTGATGGGCATTTAGGCTTATTTCATGTCTTAGTGATTGTGATTAATACTGCAATAAATGTGGAATTATTATTATCTCTGTGATAGAATTAGAGTCCTTCAGGTAGTTACCAAAGTGATATATTTGTATATCATAATTTAATTATATTTTTAATTTATTTGGAGCTTGTGATTTCATGGAAAGTATACTAATGTTGGGGGATTTTGATTACACTGTGGACCCTGAGTTTGCATTCGTATTAGTTAAGTAAATTAAACTTGGGTCAGGAGGCTCTGTTAGCAACCAGTTGACAGTAATCATAAACCCTCAGGATGGCATATGGAAGAGAGAGACACAGGAAGTAGTAGAGTGGGGTTTGTAGTGGTACAGGTTTTTCTATTTTGGAAAAGTGGGAAAACAGATATTCCCTGGGCTGAGAAAGGACACAGAGTTAGCTAACTGCTACTTGGTTTCTCTGAGCTTGCAGGCTTTCACCCCAGCCTTTGATTCTCGAGTCTTATACATAACTAGAATGATAGAGATTTAGGGAAAGCTACCTTTAGTGGCATTGACAGCGCTGGTGCCTGCAGGAGCAGAATTCTCTTCAGAATATCATCTGAGCAGCCAGGCTGCTGCTAGAGAAGAGGGCCAGTAGCTACAGAGTTGAAATTTCTGGTTGAGATAGCAGTAGATTAAGGTGTAACCACTGTGCTCAAGATAAAACAACATACTAGTTTACATTATACCAACAGTTTGTAAAATCTCTTTCCCCTCATTGTAGGCCCTGTTTGTTGTCATTTGTTATTTTTTCAAAGGTAAATGTTCTGACTGGGGAGAGACAGTATTTTTTTCTGATGGGCAAGGTTGGCTCCATGTGTTTCTTTACTCAGGATCTATTTGGATTATCATCCCATTCAGTGATTAGACATGTGTGGGGTTTGATATTTAACTTTCGTAGTTCTTTTATAGTCCAGATATTAATCAATCTTCTAAAGTATAGTTGACAAAGATGGTCTCCTATTTTATAAGTAGTCCTTTTCCTTGGTGATGATTTCCTTTGCTTTTCCAAGCTTTTTAATTTCATAGACTAATAGGATCCTACTATTCTATTGGGGGCAGTTATTTCTGTGCTATAGGAGCACTTTTCAGAAAGCTCTTGTTTATGCCATATATTGAAGTACTTCCCATAGTTTTTTTTTTTCTAGAACATTCAGTATTTCAGATAGTCCATTGAGGTCTTTGATCTCTTTAGAATTGTATGCAGAGTGAGTGATAAGGATCTAATTTCATTTATCCATCATCAAGATATTTCTTCCCATATCAATTAACTAAACTAAGAAAATCTGCCACAGACATGCCAAATTCAAAATCCTTGGAAATTCCAGATTCTATCAAGTTGATAATGAGCAACATAGCTATAATTAGCATCATAGTGGTGTCACTTTTATTTATTTGTGTTTCTGAATAAGTTGATGTGACAAAAAATCTAAATGTGTTTTTAAAATTAGGCTGGCAAGGTTTTTCTTTCCTTTTTGTTTTTGAGCATTTGGGATATATGTTGGATCTATGTTCATCAAGGAACTTAATCATTGTTGGAGCCTTATCTACTTTTGATCTTATGGTAGTTATTGGTTTCATGGACTGAGTTTGGTTGTATTCCTTCTCTTTGTAGTTTGTGGACTATGTATTGTTGCTAGCTCTTCATTAAAATTTGGTAGAATTATTTAGTAGATCTTTAGGTCCTGACTTTTCTATGTGATGATATTTTTAATTACTGTTTCAGACATTGCATGTTATGGGTCTTTCATACTGTTCATATTATTATGAACTAACTTGATATGCAGTATGTGTTTGGGAATCTTATTGGTCCTCGGTTTTTCAGTTTTATGGAATGTAAGTCTTCAATATATTTCATAATACTTGTTTGGATTTCATTGTATTTTGTTGTAAATTTCCCTTTTCACCACTAGCTTTATTACTTTGTTCTTCTCTTTGTTTTGTTAGTTTCACTAGGAGTTTTCAATCATATTTATTTCTTCAAAAAGAAGCAACATTTAGATTTGTTCTGTATGATGTTGTTTCAGCTCCTACTTCACTGATTTCTTTGTTTTCTTGCTTTTCTGTTGCTTGTTATTGTTTGTTCATTTGATTTGTTTGTATATGGTTGAGACCTGAGGCATAGTGTTCTTTTTCTTATCCATATTAGCATATTGACATATTAGTGCTTTCTGTATTTAGCTCAGGTTTGTTATAATCTTTACATCCCCTTTTCTGCAATGGTCTTTAAGACTTAGGAGCAGGGGTTATATTGTGGATGTATACACTGGTACTAGGATCTATAACTAAGCATTTTCTGTAATGGTCTCCATCTTTGTAAAATGAAATATCCTTGATGAGGGGTCAGAACTACACTCATTTGTGCAAATATTTAGAATGTGGTTAGAGAGTATGCTGGTTTAGTAAAGTGGAACTTGTAGGTTTTCCTCTGAGATCGATGACATCACTAGCTCTGGTTATTAGGTTAGGTTTTCCAGTAAAAGCACAGTATCATTCTTGTTGAGTGGGTCTTAAATCCAATTACAAGATTGTTGGTTATTGCCAAGGTATGTGTGCCAGTACTCCCTAGTCTTTGCTTACATTTTATAGTTCAAAGCACACTCTTTCTCTTTCTTCTGACAGTGAAATACAAAGCAAAATGGGAAAAACAAATTCATTCTGTTTTTTATACCACAGGGAAGATAGGGATGTCTTTCCATATACAGATTTTACTTAGATAAAGCAGACCTGGGAAATGATAAAACAAAGGATGTGACATCGAAAGCTTAACCAAAGACACTGTATGGTTTGGAGATACTTCTGAGATGAGGCATGAGTCTCTTCTTCCAAGATATCAATGGCAAATGCCAGGCCTTCAGTAGTCCACATTTCTCCTTTGAAAAGATATAGAGGACTTCAGGCTAAATGAAGTCACTTCCTTTTACAAAGGTAATACTTAATTAAACCAATAAGATATTTTTCTGTGAGTAGAAGAAGCATTAAGCCCACAACAATTAAAGAAAAGTTAGGAAAATGGGCATTAAAAGCAGAAAAATTAAGTTATCTAATCCACAATCAACGAACCAATCAGTTTTGAACTGGATACAAGTACATATAAACCACAATCAGAGCTTTCATCAATTAAAAATATTCTACCACATACAGATATTATAGCAAAATAATTTAGGATGAAGATTTTTCAATCCTTTAGCATCATATTTTACAAAAAATTCATCCCTCTCCTGAGAGGAGAGTGTGGGATTCATTTTGTCTATATTAAACAGTTATTTCAACCCATGAAAATCTGGACCAACGGCGTAGCAAATAATATATATTTCTTCTAAATTCCTATGCAGCCCAGGCTTTAGAATGTCAGTATCATTTGCAGATGTTCACATTTTAGAACTGTGAGAAACTTGAAGCAATTTAGATAAATGACTTTTTAATTAACAAGACCCAATTCCAACCCAAGGGAGAGCATTTCAACCTTAAAATTGGCTCTATTATAAATCTGGTTTTAAAATGTCAGCTCTGCCCACCCACCTGTATCTCTGATAAGTGTGCTTTGGTTGCCAAGGAATCAATTTTTCCTGCCGGTTTCAACTGCTAATGTAAAATTTTCCCAAGAACAAAGCAACTGCACTTGATTAGAAAAAAACAACTTACTTTATAAAAGTCAAGAAATATAGCCCCAAACCGAAGTACATTATTAAGTTGCAAATATTAAGGCAATTAAAGAATAGAGAATAACCATGGCCCGCAAACCCCACCTTACACCTCCCCCCCCATACCATGATGCCTTTTCAAAAACCAATATAAGACCACAGGATTCTTGAATCTCTCCAGAGATCCAGCGATCACTGTACCCTGAGACATGGAAAGTACATGACAGAGGAATTATAGGGCCCAAAATTACTAAGATATGGCTTGGTCCTAGAAGTTCTCAGATGTACTGAAAAAGTGGAAATGTTCTAGTTTTAATTTTCCATTGATTAATTGAGTCTAGAAATAACAGAGAATATCTCATTTGCTGCCAGCTGAATGTATGGGGGCCAAGAAATTAGTAAAACAAAACAAAAGCTAGGAAGAAAAACTTACCAACAAACTCATGTATGACTGTCATAAAGATAAACATCTGAAAATGTGAATGAAAATGTTAAAGCATTTTAGAAGAAAATGCACAAGAAAAATTGATTTAATTTTGACTTTGGTGATTAAATTTCAGATTCAAAACTAAAAACACTTTATTAACTATTTTTTTCAGGTCTATGAAAGACCTTATTAAAACAATGAAAAACTAATCACAGACAGAAAGAAAATTTTCACAACCCACACATATATTTGACAAGGAATTTATAACAAAGTATTCAAGAAAACCTTAAGATAAAAGATAAATTTATTAATTTGTGATTTTAAATTTTTTTATTTGTCCTTCAGTTAAGGAGCATCTAGGTTGTTTCCAGGTCCTGGCTATTATGAATAATGCTGCTATTAATATTTTTGAGCAAGTGTCCTTGTGTTATAATTGAGTATCCTTTGGGTATATGCCCAAGAATGATATCACTGGGTCTTGAGGTAGATTGATTCTCAATTTTCTGAGAAACCACCGTACTGATTTCCAGAATAGCTATACGAGATTGCACTCTCACCCACAGTGGAAGATTGTTCTTCTGAATTCACATCCTGTCCAGCATAAGCTGTCCTTAGTATTTTTTATCTTAGCCATTCTGACAGGTGTAAGATGGTATCTCAGAGATGTTTTGATTTGCATTTCCCTGATGATTAAGGCTGTTGAGCAGTTCTTTAAATGATTTTTAGCCACTTGAGTTTCTTCTGTTAAGAATTCTCTGTTTATATCTGTACCTTGTTTTTTTTTTTTAGTTGGATTACTTAGTATTACTTGTCTAGTTTCTTGCATTCTTTATATATTTTAGATATCAGCCTTTTGTCAGATGTGGGGTTGGTGAAGATCATTTTCAACTCTGTAGACTGCCATTTTGTCTTATTTACCATGTCTTATGTCTTACAGAAGCTTTTTAGTTTCAGTAAGTCCCATTTATTGATTGTTGCTCTCTGTGTCCTGTCTATTTAGGAAGTGATCTCCTGTGTCAATGCATTCATGGCTACTTCCAACTTTTCTTCTATCAGGTTCAATGAGCTGGTTCAATGTGGAGGTTCTGGATCCAATTGGACTTTAGTTTTGTGCAAGGTGATAGATTGGATCTATTTGCAATCTTCTACATGGTAACATCCAGTTATGCCAGACCCACTTATTAAAGATGTTTACCTTTTTCCATTGAACTTTTTGGTACAACTGGAGAATGGATGCCATCAACTGAAGAATGGCCAAAGAAAATGTGATACATTTACACAATAGAGTATTAAAAGCTGTGAGAATGACATCATGAAATTTGCAGGAAAATGGATGGAACTAGAAAATAACATCCAGAGTGAGATAAACCAGACTCAGAAAGACAAACATGGTATATACTCACTCACAGTGGATAAAAGATATAAAACAAAGCAAAAGATAACCAGATTGCAATTCATAGCTCCAGAGAATCGGGAGCATGTTGGGCAGGGGGTGGGGAGGGTGGGAAGGGAAAAGAGAGAAGGAAAGGGAAGTGGGGAAAATATATAGCTCAGTAAAAACAATTAAAAATTAAAAATATAAAAAACATTAATAGATGCATGTCTTAGGGTTTCTAGGGCCACAATGAAACACCATGAACATAAAGCAAGTTCAGGAAGAGTTTATTTGCCTTCCATTCCCATATCCCTGTTGATCATTTAAGAAAGTCAGAGCAGGAACTCAAACACAGCAGGGACTTGGAGGCAGAGGCCATGGAGGGTTGCTTCTTACTGTCTTGTTCCCCATGGCTTGCTCAGTCTATTTTCCTGTAGAACACAGGACCACCAGCCAAGAGATGGTACCACTCACAATGGGCTCGGACATCCTCATCAATTACTAATTAAAAAAAATGCTTTACAGTCTTGCTATCCTGATCTTATGGAGACATTTTCTCAATTGAGGTCCCCTCCTCTCAGATGACTGTAAGCTTGTGTCAAGTTGGTATAAAACTACTCAATATTATGCATCAAAATTTATTTTTATAGAATGCAAATAAATGTATAAAATATGTTCAGAACCTTTAATTAAACTCAAATTAGCATTACTAGAGTTAAGGAAATCCAAATTAAAATGAATCTATAAATCATTCTCTATACATTTCCAAAACTGATTATTTTAAATGCTGCCAAGGAGGAGCCATCAGATTATTATTCATTCATAGTGAGAAAATGGCATAGCACATCAAAAGACAGCTTGGCAGTTTCTTATAAAACTAACTATAACTATAGTTTACGTACTGCAGGGTATTTACTAAGTGGCTTAAAACATATGCTTACACAAAATCTTACATGCAAATTTCTATAGCAACTTAATTTACAGTTGCTGGACACAACCAGTTATTGTTCCCTAAAAAGTGAAATGAAATATCCATATTTATATATCATTAAAACATGTAAATAATATATAAATATAAACTATCAAGGTATAAATATAAATGAATATATATATGCATATATATATATAATGGGATTTCATTGAGTGGCAAAAATTATCTTTCATGTTACACAGGTGCATAAACAAAATCATAAACACATACTGCTAAGGTAAATGAGCTATTGTGAAAAGACTGTGAAGCCTAAGTGTTGGAAAGATCACTAGGGAAACCTTACTTCAGAAAATGGCTAAGGATGTTTTTTTGGGAATATTAGTAGTATTTGAAAAAGTCATTTGAGCAAGAATATCCTTCCTTATTACTAGGTCTAGATGATCAGTCTCCTGAACAACCAAATAGACAGAAAAGGAGGCGAGAGCTAAAATTCCTTTAGTTATCTGATCGGTTCATATTTTGTGGCTTTGAATTCAGGACCTCTCTCTTTTCGGGGGGGGACACTGGGAATTATAAAGTGACTGCCTTTCCACTTTGTCCTTTGAAGTTTACAGGTCTTAGCAGTCAGAACAGTTTACAATAATCATTTTCTTGATTTTTGGAACATTCTCAAAAACTGATCACATACTAGGTAACAAAACAAAACTCACCAGATACAAAAAAAATTGAAATAATCTCATGTGTCTTATCATATCACCATGACATAAAATTTGAATTCTAACTTGATATAGGAACACAGAAGTGAAAGAGGCACTGTAAACTACAGACTAGTAAAGGTCAGAGCCCCAATGCCTAGGGAAGGTGACTGTAGTCACCATCTCAGTAATTCCTTTCCTCCTAATACCCAATGAAAATATATTCTGTAGCTGAGTAGCTGCATGGTTCACACGAATGCTACACAGGGCACAGCATGACTCTGATGCTAAAAGGATGCTGTATATGACATTGCCCACTTCTAAAAGGAAGAGAGAAATCTGATAGTAAAAAGTTACTATTCTATTCTGTTTAAAGACAGATTCTAGCTCTGTACCTAGGTTGGCATGGAGCTAACTATAAGTCAGAGGCTTCTTTAAGCTCATAGCCATTGTTTTGTCTCTGTCTTCCATGTGCTATAACTACAGCTTGAAATTAAAACAAAATAAAACAAAATGCAAGCAAAACTTTATCTCAGAGATAAAACTTACTTAAAGAATGGTCCAATATTATTTGTTCAAACCTGAAAGAGAGACTTCTAGATTAGATATATTTAGTATTCTTACCCAGTTACCCATTTAGAAAATGCTTCTAAGGGAGAATGAGATAAAGAGAAAAATGGATTACACACTCTTCTGCTGAAGGTCACTGAAAGGGGTGAGTGGCCCTGCTGTGTATGCTTATCTCGGTGAACAGGAGGCTTACATACTAGTTTTCTGACTCCAGTGGTCAAATCTGCTTCTTTTGAGTTTTTGTTACCTTGTTTTCATAAGAAAAATGATAGTAGATAGAACAGGGCTTCTTCAAGATTTTTTTCTTGCTGTATGGCAATTCTTTTTGTTTCTCTCTCTCTGTGTGTGTGTGTGTCTGTATATGTAAACTTGATAGCCTGGCCTGTCCTTGAAATCATTCCTTGAAATCAGCCTATTGATAAACTAGTTTATGAAGTTGGATTCAACTAGAATCTTATGCCAACATGATCTCTGCCGTTTCAGACTTGCTGACTATCTAGTGATTTTACACTACGTAGCGTCTCTACATTACAAAAAACATAAGAGGGTATTGTTTTTAATGGGAGCATGGCTGTGATTTTTTCCCTCAGTTTAAAGTGTGCTTTTCTGTATAAGTAGCTTTATTTACTACCTTCTGAATGCATATTAGTGAATATAATTTATTTTTACGACAACGGTTTCCATGCACTGTGGCTTTCGTATCTTCAGTTAATTTTGTATTCTCCGACACACAAGATACATCAGAATTAGTCCTTTTAATCGGTTTTTATTTTTGTAGGAGATATTAAGATATTCACCATAAACATTAATTTTACTGAGGCTGTATATATTGAAACTACTAAAATTTGTAAATGAAATTCATAATAAAAACCAGTCAGAGAATTCAAATATAAAGAATATTTTCAGAATTAAAGCAGCCTCTTTGCTCTTGATAAAGTTTATTGACTGAACAGCAACAGTAACAAAGTTAGAGAAAACTAAATACAGAAAAAGTAGAAAAGACTGCAAATGTCACCTGCCTCATTTTGATTCCTTCCTACCCATTCTCCATTGTAATTCATCAGTGTTTCATCACTCACCAAAGCTTTGAAGTTCGTGGTGTCAGGCTTTGCTTCTGTTATTTGCTCATATTCAGACCAAATATAACTGAAAATAATCTCACCTTCAGTCTCTCATCGCTTCTTATTGTTGAACTTACTCAATACCAGCATTCTCTCTGTGTGCTTTTCCATTACCCAGTTGCCACAGTGACCATTTCCTTACTCTCTCATTAAGAAGAAAACTTTAGTTTTCGAAGATGGACTTGTTCTTTTGGTTCTCTGTAGGCTGAAAGCACCTGCTAAGTGCGTCTTCTCCTCCACTGCAAAGAGACTGCCAGTTGAGATCCACGTCCATTTCCCTCTTAACACATCTTTCCAGCCTCCACAAACAACTAAATGTACTTCCTCTTGCATGATCAAGATCTCTCTATTAACTGAAAATGCATCAAATATTCAAACTTCAATCATACCCATTTTGCACACTTATCTCCCTGATTTATTCAATTACTCCATTCTAAACACTTTAATTGCTATTTTTCTATCCTATAATTTCATCACAGGTTTAAATTTTTCTCATCACTTCATGATTAATTGAATATTTTTTCATTATGTTCTTCTCTTAAAAAAGGTTTATTTTCTGTTATGTGTACCTTGGGTGCCAGGAGAGGTCAGAAGAAGGCGTTAGTTATCTTGGAACTGGGGTTGAAGATGTTTGCGAGCCACCAAGTGCATGCTGGTGACCAGGCCAGGTCCTCTAGAAGCAGCCAGTCCTCTTAATCTTTGAGTCATCTCCCCAGCCCCTATCATGCCTCATTTGAAAGGTTCTCCCTCACTCCACCCTGAAAATCTCACTTTTCTGTTACCTCCCCTTCTCTATTTGGAGAGTTTATCTTTCATCATTTCTCCAAGTTTTATACTGTTTTCTTTCCCTTGCTGTCAGGTCCTTTGTTAATCCCCTTTCAAAGTGTCTAGTGTTACCTATAAGTAAATGACTTTCAAAATATATGCTGAATTCGACCACACACATGAAATATATTCCTTTTGTTTTGTTTTCTCTTTTCTTGTTGTGTTCTGATTTAGTTAGGTTTACTATTGCTGTGCTGAAACACCATGACCAACTTGGTGAGGAAATGATATATATGTTGTTTACAGCTCATAAGCGATCATCCAGGAACACCCGAATAGAAACATAGAAGCGGGAACTGATGATACAGAAGCCATGGAGAAATGCAGGCTTTTGACTTGGTTCTCATGGCTTGTTCAGCTTGCCTCCTTACAGTACCCAACACTACCAGTCCAGGTGTTGTACCGCCCAAAATAGGCTGGGCACTCCTGGGTTTAACATCAATCAAGAAAATTTCTATAACACAGAAATGTAAACAGATGTAAAGATTTGTTTTCCTAAGTTGCTTTTTCATTAGGACAATTTATCACAGCCATAGAGCTGAAATTAGGACAGTGCCATTGCTTTTATTGAATACGCAAATCTACAGTGTTCAGCTTGTCCCTCCAAAGCACATCTCCGTGCCTCCCTTTGTTATTTCAGGCTGCCCTCACAGGTGGTTTAAGTCTTGCTTTCCACTGGAATCCCAACATCTAATCAATTGCAAGGCTGTTGTGTTTTACTCCCCAGAAAGCAGCAGTTACAATTAGGAACATTGTGAAAGGCTTTGTGGCTAATAGTTTCTGTAGTAAACAACAAAGTTTTTAGAGGTCTTATCCATACAGTAATTTCCTCATGAATCTGTGCGTTTGTACATGTGTGTTCTGTTTTTTTTTACCCTTGTCTCTATTTTTTTTCTTTTATCATGATAAGGTTTTACCCTATAGTACATTCAGTTTACTATGTAACATAAGCAAGTCTTAAGATGCCTATGAGCTTAAAGAGTTATTTTCAGAAACCTCTACATAGATAAAGCTAAGGTTCCTGATCTTATGGCAGAAAAGAATTCCTGAACCTGAACCAATATATGGAAGAACTGGAGTTAACAAAAAAAAATTAAGGTAGATTTAAGCACAAATAGTAAAGAAAGAAAGAAATTTAAATAAAAATATACACCTTTTCAAGATAATTTTGCATGACTGTCTTAAGCAGAACCCATATATTAAATTTAGTGTTCTTTAAATTTGGGTAACATACAGGCAAAGAAGCTAAAACCATATACCCCAAAAGGTGCACAGTACATTTTACATGTGCTTTTGTTATAAGAAAAGTTATGTTGTGTGAGTCCCAGTAACTGGTGAGCATTCAATTTTAATTCTAGTTAAAGTTTTTATTTTTCTCATGAAATTATGTGTATTATGTAATGATGTCTGGTTTGTTGTGCCTTTGAAAAATTATGGAATCTTAGTCTTTAAACAAATATCGAGCAAAGAAACCAATATACTAGTACAGAGTTGAAGGACATGCCATTGATCTCCCTGAAGCCTATAGAATTGATCAACAAATGTTTTACTGTTCACGTATCTTTATAACTGCATATATATGCACATATGAATGTATATGGATCTTGGAAGCATTCAGATATATAAGAAAATTAATGAATAACATCAGACAGCTTTGAGTTATTCCCAATGTCTTAATGTGACTGGACAAACTCACTGAAGTCTTTTAGGTCCTGCTTAGTAAAAAGAAATGGTTTGCATTGCTACAATTAACCTTGTAAAATCCACTGTTTGGTTCTAAGGATGATGAACATGATTTGATGTTAAAGCATACTAACTTTGTTAATTGAGCATTGTAATTCATATCTGATAGAATAGATGGTGGGGATTAATTATTTTTACTATGCTTGATTTAATTCATAGTAGAGTCATTTGTTGACTATGTGTTTTTATGTGTGTGTTTGCATGCTCATGTGTTGGTTAGTACACATATGCGTTCAAGTGCATGTCAGAGCCAGAGGAGATTCTCTGGTGATGGTCTCAGTTACTGGCCACTTTGTATGTTTTTAGATTTGACTCTCATATACTCCTGCATCTCAATGATTAGCCTAATCTGTGAGACAAGATAATCTGCTTCTATCGTCTTCTATCAAAGGGATTTAATTAAAAGTGCCACCAAAACTGACTTTTATAAAGGTCCTGAAATGTAACTCAGTTTCTTATGTTTTTATGGCAAACACTTTACTACCTCCCATTTTGTTGGTCATTTTGAAGGCGTCATCATAAATTGGCAAGTTTTAAGTAGATTTTACTTTAGTATACCTTTGCTATACTGTTAAAGGGTATCTTTTTTAGAGTCTTTAGTGAATGTTTTCAAAGTTCAACTAGAAATTTCTACTCCAGTCAATTGAAGCGCAAATATTTTTTTCATCCCTTACTGAGTAGTGGTAATATTGACAATATAAGCCAGTTGCTTAAGGAAGTATCACTGTCCTGTTTTTTATCCTTCTCATGGCTCAGTCTTACCCCATGCGACAGCTCTGTAAGGAAGAGGACTTTGTCCTCTTGGGCTTATAATCTTTATTCTAGACTATTCTCTAGTCTTAGAAGCAAAAGACTTTTGCTTCTCTTGTGTTTGCTTTTTGAGTTCTCAGAAAATCAATAATTTCATCCTTACGTGAGTTCCTTTTCTTGTTTAGTTCCCTAGGATATAGATCCAGGCAGAGAATTAGAAAAAAAAGATAATTCTTGATTTATTTTTCTACCCCAAATAGGTAAACCATCATACTATTCATATTATCCAAAATTTTTCTGCAGTAACATTATATATGTTGTCCATTTATCAACATAATTATATAGAAAAAGGACTCATCGTGTATTAGTAATTCCACCATGACCAGAAATGAAATTACTCAGAAAAACTTATTTCTCATTTATAGTTGAAAATAGCTAATTAAAATAACTTATCCCAAACCTCCCAATAATGCAGCCAGTGCGAAATCTCAAACACAAATCTCTGTGACACAAAACTAGTTATTTACCTCTTATAAACCGAGATACACTAATAAATAGAGACTTTTAGATTTCTTACTGTTGAAATAACCAGGCTAGCTAAAGGATACAACAATTATATTTTTATTTATTATAAGGATAAAACTAATGACTCAGAAAACGAGAAATCCAAGCATGGCAGTGTCCCGTAGAAATGGCGCAAAGAGAGCACACCTGAGAGGTGCACAGGTTTTTCCTCAGGTCCCAGAAAAACCACACCTTACTTGGGCTCCACTTCTTAAAGTTAATTGGCTAACAAGGTTTTCCCCATCATCTCCACCTTTTGCCTAAACAAAAGCGATCCAAACCCAATACAAAACTATATGCAATAGGAACAAATAATAAGTATAAAGTTACAAACAACATAAGCAATATTAAGCAAGGAACACATAACAAAAGTTTTAGTAAAGATTTTATTCTAAGGAGTCTAAATTTTATATTGGAAATAAGCTTGGCTAAATCATAAAAGAATGGTAACTACAACTATCTAATCTTTATTCCCATCAAAGGCCTGAGAAGGGCGATAAATTACTTGAATTAACAGGAAGTGTAATCGGGCAGCTTCCAAAGCGAGCAGATTAGCTACCTGAACAATCACCCAAACTCTCATTTGCAACTTTGAAGCAACCAACTTTGGCTGAGGCCTAACATTACTAACAGACCATTTTCAGAGGCAGGAAAAATTTCAAAACCATCCTACCCTGTCTTGGAAAGTTATTTTCATTGTGTCCTGCTTATCCATTCCAGATACCATGTACTTTGTCAGTGGTTGAGGCTTGGGCAGTTTCTTGCCCAAAAGCCAATTGTACCAAGAAGAAAACAAACTGTGAGTGGAGTGTCTGTCTTTGTTGCTCAACATTCTCTTGAGAATAGATTGGTACTGTCAGGAGCAATCGTGTCTCATGTCAACAAAATCCTAAGTTATTTAAATGCCATGATCTGCAGATCCTTGAAGTGGTTGAAGATTAACTATGTAGACAGAATATAATCTCTGTGTATCTAAAGAACCTAACTAATCTGACTGTATGTATAAAAAACATGGACTAGTATTGACCTAATATTTAATACCTATATAACTTAAGGACTAAGACTTCATGTCAGAATATTAAATAATCTGTAAACAAATGTGCAGCAGATGAAGACAGTGACCTCAAAGTTTAAACAGTGTATAAGTATCTTGATCAGAGGTAAGAATAAAATATAATGAAATACGAAAATATATCTTAAAAGTTGTATCAATATACAAAATGTCCTAAACAAAGATAGAAACATGTATGTATACAATCTGGCAAAAACAAATTTTGCATAGGTGTACAAATATTATCAACAGAAATAACAAATATAATTTGAACTTGTATCACTATACAAAGCTATAACAGTGTAAATTATTCATAAATAATAGCTTACATGTATTAACTCTATTACCTACTACTATTATCCCCTTTTTAAAACAGACATAGTTTTCACACCAACACTCTACTTGATAGAAGTAGACAACCCTTAAATGGTGTGGTCTTCATAACCCTGAGGACAAACTATTTTGGGAGAAGGGCCATCATCCTCTAGAATTTTTCTAGCAGCAGTAGAGTGCTAGTAGAAATAGCGTCAATTTTTTTTTATAGAAAGAGTAAGTTCCCATTTACAAAATAAGTTTAGACATTTCTTATCATGTCCTTTGTAGATTTTGTCACTTCCCAACTGTTATCACTGTTCCAGCTCTATTAGGTAATAGTTATAGATTTTTTTTTTCCATTTCTAAAGAGACAAACACACCAACACTAATGTGGCTCTCACTCTGTGATTGTATGTAACATGAGAGGGATAATATCTCATACATTTTTAACCCAAAGCACCTATTCATGGAGATCGGCAGCATCCATTATCTCCTCAAAAGTAGAAATTATGTTTTGAAAGTATACTGTTTTTTAAGTATTTTTTAGTTATTTCAGTAATCATCCAATTGAATAAAAAGAGGAGCCAAGTATGAAATGAAAGAGAAAACTATCTAAAGATTCTACCATTGGACATTATTCTCTTGGAATGCAAAGTGTTGAGCTCACTAGAGCCAGTAACCTAGAGATGCAACTAATATGACAATTACAGTCTCTGTACACTAAGACATGGTCTGCAATATATGGGGATGAGTAAAATCAGCAAATCACTCTGAATTTATTGTAGGTCTGATTTGGCTGTAATCTAACACATGAACTGTTTTCATATTCTAAATTATCCCCGCAACTCACAGACTTACCGAGACTAGCCTTTTCTTCTATTCCTGCTTTCTAGGATGCCTTTGGGTCATGCTACTCTGTGAGTTCAAGGCCAGCCTGGTCAAGTTGGTGAAGCATTGATTTTGTTATTGTTGTTATTGTTGTAGTTTTTGCTTTGTTTTTGTGTTTGTTTGTTCTTTGTTTTTTTTTTTTTTTTTGAGACATGGTTTTTCTGTGAAACTTTGGCTATCCTGGAGTTCACTCTGTAGACTAGCCTGGCCTTGAACTCACAGAGATCCTCCTGCCTCTGCGATAAGTGCTGGGATTAAAGGCATGTGTCACTACTTTCTTATATTTTCATAGTACAGCTGATTTTGTGTCTTATTAACTTCCCTTGAGTGAAGTAATGGCTAGAACTCAAGGCAAGAACCTGAAGGCAGGCCTGGTTGACAGTAAGTATAGTATCATCTCTACATATAAAATTTATTTACAGTAAAGAAAGTACAGCAGAAGCCATTTTAGGAATACTGCTGCGTTCAAAGGCTCATAAGCTAACTTTCTTAAACAGCCAAGGGACATAGAATCAGGGAATGGTGTCAAAGTATACTTGACACTTCTTCAACAGTTTTAAAGACAATTCCCCAGACATGCCCACAGACCATCCTGTTCTGGGCAATCCCTCTACTAAGAATTCCTCCTCAGGTGATTTTAGATTATGTCAAATTGACAGGAAATGCTAACTAGGACAATAAAAGAGGCTCATGATTGACACGGTATTTTGTCAGTGGAAAGAAGTGAGCATGAATTTCTAACTACGTCTCACAAAATGAATAAAAGATAGCAAAAATGAAGCAAAACAAATTTTATTGATACACAAACAGAAGGTGCTACAACTATGAATACTTCAGCAAATATTATGGCCAAACACAGGAGTCAGTCTTTCCATGTAACATCAAAGACAAATCTTGGGGGGAAAATTAGAATGAAAAAATAATGTCCATTTCACACTAGAGTGCTAAAACGAACATCAAGATCACACACATGGACTTTCCATTGAATGGTGCTGACTTTTGTGTCCTATTAATTTCACTTCAGTTCCTCTAAACTGCTTTGATAAAAGGTATAGAAAGCAAAAACACCATCAACTTCTAACTTTCCGGAGCATGAAATTTACTGAGCTACTGAGTGCTAAATTCTCAAATAAAGAATATGTTACAAAATAATTTAAATAAATGTGTCCTTTACTGATAAACTAGTCCAATATTTTTTTAGAAGCACAGAGCTAGCACTAATGTAATTGGAGAAAGGAATGGGTTTTTAAATACATGGCCTAATTAAATCATTTATTTAGTCTTATCTCCAGTGTTAATGTTGTCAATATTTCCCACACACAGAAGAATTGTAGTTGTATATAAAGGCTAGATTATTTGTCTTTTACATCAACAATAATAATAATAACAATAATAATGTACTAACAATGACAACTTTATCCTTGTTATTTCTAGTGATAAATAGGAACATTTTTCAATAGCATTGGCTGCAATTCCCTTAGTTGATGGTCTGCTTTACTCTTTTGCTTACAAGTATTGGAGGATTTAAAACCTGTTGTTTTCAAATTCTAGCATAACAACAATCAAACTTCAGATTTACCCCCTTTCTTCTGTATAGAATTGTGTGTTGAAGGATTCTGTCATCTTAGCCAGGACGGATTTGTTAAGCCTTTATCCTGAACCAGAAAGTGTCTGCCATGTTAAAGTTAATTAGTAAGCACATATCCAAATTAGGGGCTAATTTGGGCTCATAAAGTTAAGTATTTATAATTAATGTTGGAGGTGATCATATACCACTATTGGAATAGAATCTTCCTGACTTTTGCTAGGAGGTTATACATTTTAAAGTGGTCACTGACATAGTAATATAGAAAATTAATGTTGACTTCATGAGGCTTGTTTCATATTATGACACACAGTGGTAAATGAGATCCATACTATGAAGTGCCAAAACTTTATTTCTGTGATTAATTAAAAAAATAATGTGAGCTAAAATGAAATCAAGCAATATAGCCCAATTTTTCATGATATTCCTTATTATTTACTATGAGACCTCAGAGTGAAATGCTACCTCAGAATTCAAAAGTGAATGTAGAACTATATGGCTGAGTTCTTTAAATAGGAGTGCAGCTCTTTTATAAAAAAAAAAAAGAAGAAGCAAAATTAGCTTCCTTTCTTTCTCCTATATGGATTAGTTTAAAAGATAGAAAAAGTAGGAGCCAAACTTGTACAAATTTTGAATTTAGTGAATTTATTGCTTGCCCAACCCTTTTTTCCCTATACATTGGACAAAGTAATACAGCTATAAGATGGTAGATGTTTCCAGTACCACACATATTATCACAATTGGAAAGTCAAATACAAAATACAAAATTTATAAAGTCCTGAGAGAACTGAAGATGACTAATTTAAATAAATGTGTCCTTTACTGATAAACTAGTCCAATATTTTTTTTTAGAAGCACAGAGCTAGCATCAGTGTCTCAATGCCACAGCATTGGGAAAATAATCTTCACTTTCAAGATCAATAAATATAAACAAATGAAGTAAGTTTTAATTCAAAAATTTTTATCAAAAATAAATAATTATTAAATGATGATTAGTGGGGTAGGAGTTATTGGAGATGCATACTTCTTGTAAGGTAGCACTTTAAAGTGGGATCTGAAGTTTAGGAAGAAATCATTAGATTTTGCAGAAAGAACATTCCAGATAAATATGGGGGAAGCTAGTACAAATGACCTACAAAAGAATAGATCTCATAAGCTCAATATAAAAATTAATAAAATAAAGAATATAGCAGATGACTGTGCCTAAGTTGAAATAAGTTCATAAGACTTGTACATTGTTTCCGTGATCACAGGAAGTTTCAAATATTGATTTGATCATGGAAACAATGTACGAATCTTATCCTAATGACTTTGTACACTGGAGAATGAAGTCTGTATGAATTACTTACTTTTGTCATATTGTTCTAAGAAGAAAGGAAATCAGCTACAAAGCAGATATCTTATAAACATATACTGAATTAATATATTATTGCTATGGCAGTATGTAAAAATATCACCATTGAAAAAATATAGAAACAGCACTTGAATTCTATAGTTGTCCAAAAGTCACAGTAAAATTGTTGTATAATGAAACATAAATTACACTCTGAAAGAAAATAAGCATCCTTAGTCATATTGATTAAAGCTTCTTTATATCCTTTTTTCATATCTTAAGATTGTATTTTTAAGTAGAAATATTAATAATGGCCCTAGGATTGTGGAGAGTCTCCTTGAGAAGCGATAAGCTAACAATGCTTAGATTGTTAGGAAAGCTGAAAATCTGCAAATACTGTGGATCATCAATAAATTTTCATTGTTTAGGAAATTGGAAAACAGCAGAGATAAGTCTGGGTTGTCTTCATGTAACAAGTTTAGTTAGAAATAGGGTAGCACCTTCCACAACAAAAATATAAGACACACATGAACCTCTTTGAGCCTTCTAATCCTTGCGTAGAGTACTACGCAAAGTTGGATTTGTTTAGGACTGATCCATTGTGTTTATATAAAAACAAGTAATAAGGAGTATAGGTATTAGGTCTTCTTGGAAGTTCTGGTAGAATTCTGCATTGAAACCATCTAGTCCTGGGCTTATTTTGGTAGGGAGATTTTTGATAACAGCTTCTAATTCTTCGCGACTAACAGGTCTATTTAGATTGTTCACCTGGTTCTGGTTTAACTTTGGTATATGGTACTTCTCTAAAAAAGTTTCCATTTCTTTTACATTTTCCAATTTTGTGGCATACAGGCTTTTGTAGTATGATCTAATGATTCTCTGAATTTCCTCTGTGTCTGTGATTATGTCCCCCTTTTCATTTCTGATCTTATTAATTTGCGTATTCTCTCTCTGCCATTTGATTAGTTTGGATAGGGGTTTATCAATCTTGTTGATTTTCTCTAAGAATCAGCTTTTTGTTTCATTGATTCTTTGGAGTGGGGGGAGGGGGAGGGAAATGGAAGGCTGGGAGGAGGTGGAAATTTTTTTCAATAAAAAAAAAAACAAGCAATACTTTTTCTGATCCAGTCAGCTAAACTGAATACAAATAACTCCCTTTTATAAAATGCTTATGGTTTTTTCTGCAAAAAATATTTTGAAGCTACTATGAAACCATTATATAAAATTCACAGCATCTTGGTTCAAAACACCACTGACTTAACTACATTAATAGATTATAAATATTAAGTAAAATTATATGAATTTATCATATAATTATATGAATTAGAGGAAGAGCAGAGGGCAGTACATGGCCTTGAAGAGTTTGTATATTTTTTCTTCTGTTATTGTTTTGTTATTGAGGATTCAACATAGAGCCTCATAGATATAAGTAAGTAGTAAATTATAGCTGTGGCTCTTTTTATTTTTCAGTTTTGAGATAGTGCCTTATTAATTTGCCCACACTAGCCTTAAATTAACTGTATTGTTCAGAGAAGACTTGAATTTGAAATTATGAGCTCCTTCTGCATCCATACCTATCAGCTAGGATTACAGGCATTAACCACCTTTTCATGGTTTTAGTCAGAAGAAAAATGCATATAAATTGTGCAGAGATAATATCCATTTATATAATAGGATTTATAGGTGTATGATGGTTTTAATGACAAATTGCAAATGGTATTGAGTATTTGCTAAGTTCTACATATTGTTCTGAAATGTTTATAAATATTATTTAACTTAACATGAACATTAATACTTAGATAGCTACTGGTGTTGATATTTTCAAACATACATTAACAAACAACGAATTCTTGGCTCAGAGAGATTATGGAGTTCTTTGAGAACTCTCGAGTTGGTGGGGTATATATTTGAAATATTTGAAGCAATGGGTAGTTGTTGCTCTACAAGACAACAGAATATGAGAAACTCCATGTGGATCACTATTAAAGAAAGAGGTTGTAGGCCGGGCTTTCAGATCGTGCTCATAATTCCAACATTCAGACTTCTGAGGCAGGAAGGTTTAGAGTTCTAAGCCATCAGAGACTTCACTGTGAGTTTTAGGCAGCAGGGACTATATACTGTCACAAGCAGGAAAAGAAAGTTGCTTATTTGACTACAAAGCAGGATGTGACTGTCAGTGGCAATATACATTGAACATTTAAACAGATTCTGTAGTCTTCTTGGATTCCCCACCTTTATCTCTCTTTTCTCTCTCCCCTTTTTTATTGTTTTATTCTAGATATCTGTAGGAGGGCCTTCTTTCTATGTGTTGCTTTCATTGGTTGAAAAGAAACTGCCTTGGTCTTTTGATAGGGCAGAAGCTTAAGTAGGCGGGAAAGACAGAACTGAATTCTGGGAGGAAGAAAGCAGGGTCAGAGAGAGCTGCCATGGAGCCAGCCGCCAGATCAGACAAGCTAAATCTTTCCTGGTAAGCCACGATTCCCATGGTGATACACAGATTAGTAGATATGGGTTAAAGCAAGATGTGAGAGTTAGCCAATAAGAGGCTAAGCTTATGGGCCAGGCAGTGTTTAAAGGAATAGAGTTTCTGTGTAATTATTTCGGGTATAAGCTAGCCTGGTGGCGGGATGCAGCCAGCTCCTCTCCATACTACACATATCCTTTAAAGGTAATTTTGTGCCCTAGCCCCTCTGCCCACTTGAGGTTTGTCACTTCTCCCAAAGTCTGATATTAGCCCTATTTCTTCATTTCCTGGGTTTATAGTTTGAAGATTTTCTTCTATCCCCATATAAAACACTTGCTATCTTAATTCAAGCTCACCGTCTGCTTTCCAGAGACACAATTCCTCATGATTGATATGTGGTATTATCTGATTGGAAGCATAGTATAAATTCACTTCACAGCTGCATAGTGAATGGTTTTTATGTGCATGCCAACAAGCCCAGTGCTAAGTACTGGGCATTCAGTTTCAGCCATCATTGTGGGCACTGTGTTATGTGCTATTGTTCAGTAGCAGTTGGTGAAGAAAAGACCTTCTACACATTAAAGAACACTCTAAAAGTGGTGAATAAAATGAAATTAGAATTCAGATTTATGTATTTAACAATTTTAAAGATTATTTTCCTTTTAATCATGTGTATATGTCTGTATGTAGGTTTGTGTATCTGAGTGCAGGTGGCCACAGAGGACAAAGGCATTGGAGTCTCTTGGTCCTCGGAGTTACAGGTGGTTGTGAGGAGAGTATATGCTCCTACTTGCTGAATCATCCTTCCAGTCCCTCACTCTCATGCCTTCTTCATTTCAGTAAATCACCTTATATCTGGAGAAAACAATCCACAGATAACTTTTTAAAGTTGAGTATAAAGAGCTAAGAAGAACATTGTACTGCTTCACTGAAATGGCACTACTCTGAATAATAGAGGAAAGAGTAAGAAAATATGTTCTCCAACACTCGTCTTTTCTAGAAAATTCTTATTAAACACTAAAATGTAGAACAGTGTAACTGCTTAAGATCTGGATTTAATGATCCAAGGTAATCCTCAGTTACTTTAAATTCATATTTTCATATTCTGAAAGTTTATTTCCTAGAAAAATGAAAAGATACAAAATGTTATTTTAGAGTAACTGCTGGACAGTTTGATTTAATTTGAAAATGTTTATTGCCTTCTACTTTATTAAGTTAATTTTTGAGAATTTCATAAGAAAGTAGCATTTACATCACTTTCACCTATCTCTCTGCCCCTTACAACTCCTCCCAGGACTCTCACAATTCCTCTTTAATTCATAGCATCATCTTCTTTAATTATTACTGCTATTCACACACACACACACACACACACACACACGCACACACACACTCACACACAAATGCAGCCAGCTAAATCCATTTGGCTTTGTTAATAGGTATGTAGGATTAGGGCTGACAATTGACCGCTTTGGGACTGGATAGCCTATCGGGGTGCTCAGTCATATAGAAAGCTGATTCTCCCTCCCTTAGCAGCCATTAATTGCTTGTAAGTCTTCACCTGCTGCATGGGGCCCCATAAGAATTTGCCCATAAATATAAGAATGTCAACTAATATTTTATAATTATATATGTTTTGTTTAGGCAACCATGGTAAATATTAGTCCAGTTTGCCACATAATGAGACACTGTCTGAAAAGAAATGTATAAAAAGCTGAATAGATCATATATATTTACGATTCTGGTGTGTTTTTTTAAAATATTTATTTATTTATTATGTATGCAATATTCTTTCTGTGTGTGTGCCTGAAGGCCAGAAGAGGGCACCAGACCTCATTACAGATGGTTGTGAGCCACCATGTGGTTGCTGGGAATTGAACTCAGGACCTTTGGAAGAGCAGGCAATGCTCTTAACCGCTGAACCATCTCTCCAGCCCCCACTGGTGTTTTTTTTTTTTTTAACCAATCTCTACTCCAATGGTTTTTGATATCAACCTAGATGTTAGATAGTCGGCAAAAACTTATACTATGCGGTGAAAAACATTAAATATGAGCACTATGGCAAATATTACTCAATGTGACAATGTGGAAGTAAAAAGAAAAGAGACCAGAAAGGTAAAAAAAAATAGTGTTATTTAAATTATAAAATATGTTGAATATGCTTGGAAATGGGATAAAATTAGTTGAATGTGAAGATACATAGAATACAATTTGCAAAAAAAATAAAATTTGAAAATACCATATCCATCTTGGAGAGCGCAATGTTGAAAGTAGTATCACTGATCCCCAAATCAAGAAAGTAGAAACATTACAAACAATAAAAAAATAATAAATCAAAAGCAAAACTGCACCGTGCTGAATGTGGTAGCCATGGCAACACATTTAGAGATCAACTACGTAATAAAGAAATGATGATAAATTTTGTTTGCAACATATGCTGTCTGCTGTAGGAGGCACTCGCATATTTCTGGGTGTCCTTGGGCAACTTGTAGGACCTTCTTCTCTTTCTTCTAGTGAAGTTTCATTATTAGAACATGTGATGTAGCTGATGATTTTTACTTCCAAGAATGAGTCCTGAAAACCATCTCATGTTTCCAACTTCTGCTTTGTTTTACTCTTTGCTGCAAACATGACTTATTCTAGAAAGTAGCCTGAATAACAGAACAAGAAAATGCACTCTCCGAAGCTCACTTTTTCAGCTACTCATTCCTACCTCATCCTTCCTGTCAGCTCAACTACCAGGGCGTACTCAAATGCATATGGGAATCCTAACAATTAACGCAGTACAGTCTCCAGAGATGATGACAGGGTCGGGGGAGAGAGTGTTCTTACTATTCATGGATCTTTATATTACATTTTTCCTCTTCATTGCTGAAGTTTTTAAATATCAATTTTGTCATTTAACCTTCTGTATGGCTAGCCTTCTGAAGCAGAAGAATGTCATGGAAAGAGACACAGTATGTGATCCTTGGGAGTAAGACAGAATTGCTCCTCGGTTAGGGACAAGCCTTTATGCACGGAAGGCATAGCATTTCTGACAGTTTCCTCTTCTGATAAGTATCATTAATAATGATGATGATGATGATAATAATAATAATAAAAACTGTCACAAAGTAGAGAGGAAGTAAATCTACATTTCTTCCTTCATTGAAATAAATTACTGAACTTTATGTATTTAACTCAGAATGAAAACAAACCTAATCAAAGCATATTTTAAAATTTCCAACCATTTCTGACATTCAAAATAATCAAAGCTCAAGAGACATGCAATCTTTTGAAGGAAAAATATATGAAAATGTATCTTTTTCCCCAGGGAGAAGATGAGGTTGTATTTTATTGTACTCCAAAGCTGAGGAAGCAAGAAGGCTTCTGATGTAAAACAGATTTAACAACCCGTGGATTCTCACACAAACAACCCTAAAAAGGAATGGATAACACATGCTAGGGAACCAAGGACTGGAAGGGGGAAAGCTTAAATTTATGCAAATGGTGGTTGTTTGTGGTGAATAAGGTATCCTATGCTCCTTTCCCAGCAACTAGTCCTAGTAGATACAATGATGCTTGAGAAATGGAACACTAAGGCTTTCTAGTCTCTATACTTTGTTAATCAAAATGTTTCAGTCACCTAGAATCCTACCTGTGTTTCTAAGAACAGGCGTATAGGTGCTGGCTCAAGGCCTATTCTGTTTAGATATTTCTGTCATCTTTCAGATCTCCCTGGCATTTTCAATTAGCCGTAATTTATATTCTTCACAGGTTACAACAGACAGTTCCTTATATTGAAGCTGCAGAGCTACAAAGACATTGACTAAATGAACGAGAAACCAATAAATTGGTGTTTTGAATTTCTTTTTATCCACACATGTCTGTGGACCAAGTCAGAGATAAAGAGTTTCATTAATAGAAAAACCTCTAAAGCTACAGAGTAATCTTTCATCCTAATCTCTGGGGAACAAGATGCTAAAGTTAACTATTTCTGTTAGGTACATAACTTTACCTTAGGACTGAAATGAGGGAAATACAGTTTTCAGAAAGAATAAAAGAAAACTTTAGTATGAGTAACAGATACAAACTATGCAGGTTTCTACTTATTATTCCTGTAATACCATGTCTTGAGGTTCAGTTCTAATGGAAAACAATTAATGACATTTCTCAGATGCTTAAAACATATCTAGCTGATTTAATAATCCCAGCATTTTATGGGGTATAAATTGTTTTTATGTAGTTCATATATGAGGCAAATTGAGTTTTAAATAATTCCCAAGAGCAGCCCAGTTATAGCTAAGTTATCAAGCCATAGAAAGATTAAACATTTGATAAAATAATCAACTAAGTAATAACAATATGAAAAAGCAAAGGGACTCTCTCAGACTGATAGCAAAACTCACTATGAAGAAGTAAAGTCTGCCCACAGGGGAGACAGTCTCTCAAGCTGGGTAGTAAAGAATCTGTTCAGGCAGGGAGATCTAGCATCCACAGAGCAACCAGTTAAATAAATATGAACACACAATAGTGTTCAACATAGAAAGAGGAGCTGTGTCTGGACCTTAAAAACAAACAAATTTGGAATGTAACAATGATTAGAATAAATCTATAATGATTGAAGAATTAATTTCTGTTGGGAAAAGGGTGAACTTAGCTTGATGACAGACAAGCAGAGTTTGTGGCAGACACAGCAACGCAGAACACTTAACTCTTTTCCATGTATAACATGTACCTTTGAAAGGTAGTAATAAATACAAGTTCTATTTTTTGGAATCTTAAACATACTATTTAGTGGAAGATTACTTACTGTACTAAAATTGAACTCCAGGTAAGGGGAAATGCTATTTGAACCAGGTAAGATTAGATTATTGGGGGAAATAAAAGAAAATATTTGGAGAATCTATTTAGTTGTTGACTTCGTTGATCAACATTAGAAAAAGCAAACAAGAAAGACTGAAATGCATAAGGGAAAATCAGGAACTGTCATTAGTCACGGAGAACCTAAGTTTCTTTTTCATGAAGTGTTTTCCATAGTTTCTCTTGAGAATTCTTAGTTGATTAAATATGATTAAATTTTACTTTTTAAATTACACTAATGGAGTGACTAGAACTTTAAATTAATTTCAGATTTGTATGAAATGCATTCATGATTTTTCAGAAGTACCTGAGATTCTATTTATTTTTAGATTATTATTGTCAATGTTGCAGAGGGAGCTGTGCAGAATTGTAACTGAACACAAGGTTAAGATGAAAAGATTCTGTTCATAGTGAGTTATTAGAAAGTAATTGATACTGTAAAATCAAACCTCTCAAGGTAGGAGACGTGTGTGTGTGTGTGTGTGTGTGTGTGTGTGTGTGTTTATTTAAGTCAGGGTGCTATAGAGGGTAAATCTTGACTTTAGATTGTCTCTAAGTTTGAAAAGGTGATTTTACTACTAATGTACAATTCTTCCACTTCCTCTTCCTTTGTACTGAGAAGTTGCTAGTGGTATTTGACTTTTAGGGACACATTTTGATCTCTTTTGAAGGATGGATTATTAGATATACTATTCTCATTATCATACCCGACTTCATGGACAGCCTGATTTTTTCCTTGTGACAATGGAGAAAACATATATAATTTCCTTCAGTCAAACCAGGTTCCCAAAACACACAATAAATTCTGAGGATTGTGCTGTATTTAAATAATGAGGCAGATTCAGATAATTGACAGGCTGGTATTCAGTCTTTTGCTCTAAAATATGCAAACTACAAGCTTTAAATTTTTAGTAAAATTAATTACTGTAGTCGTATAATTGCTTGTCATTTCAGTATTTGTTGTAATTATTACACTTTTTCTCTGTAATTTCTCACTTGATGTAGAATCTAATAAATTAGCTACAAACAATATTTTACAACCATGGTGAGAATAAATTATAAAATAGTATGTAGGAGACACTTTAAAATATATAATATTCCCATAATCATTTAGTCTTGATGCTTTATTTTTACCAACAAAGAGTAAATTTCAGAAAATGGCCTGATGTTTCAAGTCTGTTTGGAAAAGACTGAGCTTCTCATATCTAAACCCATGTCCCCTTCATTGTCTCACAGACCCCACACTCTATTTCGCTTATGATCTTCCCATAGTTCTACGAGTTTCTTCTCTTGCAGTTCTATCCTTAACCATTTGTGACTGGTTTAGTTAGAATCTGTTTGAAGTTTGTTCTCTGAATGCCTCCCAAAAATTCGTGTATTAAAGGACTGGTTCTCTGTCTATTATACACTAGGATTTGGACTCCTCCTCCTCCTCCTCCTCCTCCTCCTCCTCCTCCTCCTCCTCTTCTTCTTCTTCTTCTTCTTCTTCTTCTTCTTCTTGTTATTTATTATTATTTTTTTTCTTCATGACTACCAGTCATCCAAATCTTTGTTCCACTCTGAGTACTCACCAGGATAGCCTAACTCAAAAAAGATCCCCAAAGTAACACAGCGTATTTTATTAGATTTAAAATTTCAAAACCATGAGCACAGTGAACTTTTCGAACTGATAAGTTGGTGATCACAGGTATTTTGTTTTAGAAACAGCTAATTAATGAGCCTGGTGTTCTTTGAAGTTCATCTATGCTGATAGAAATGACCCAGCACAGACCTTTCAAGTTTTGATATGGGAGTGAAGCTAGAAGCTGCAAAAGGCTGAAAATGTAATCAACACATAATGCTGTGGGCATACTCAATTTGTTTCCTATTCATTGGTTGTAAAGATTGCCACATTTCTGGATGATGGTTCATGCAAACTCCTTCTAGATCAGACCTCTCCAGTGGGAAAGAAAATGTGGACTTGGGAGAAGTTTTTGGCTATTTTATAATACATAACTCTTTAGATGCAGCAATTTGGAACAGCATTTAGGTCTTTTTCGTTTTTCTTTCAAGAACTTTATAGTGAGCGGGAGCCTACCGTGTATTACTCACACCACTTGGAAATTTGCAAAAGCTCACAAAGGTAGCTAAAAATGATCTCATTTCTCACTATATTGAAATTATAATGAAAGAATTCTCACTAGGAGAGCCAGATTTAAATGTATTTATAGGGATGCTATTTTTTTTCCTAAAATAAAATTCCTCACATTCTTTTAAAAATTAATGTTAAAATAGTATAATGTGATAGAGTACAAAAGTTCTTAAAGCAAAACTTACCACGAAAAACTAGGTCTAAAGCAACTCAGAGATGAGCAGCACTAAGTCAGCATTAAACTCACTCAGCTGAACTGAGGTGAGTTAACAATGTGAGTGTTTTTTTTTTTTATTTTCTTTTTATTTTAAGATGGCAGCCTCTTTGAGAAATATCACCCATAGGCTAATGTGTTTGAAAACTCGTTCTGCAGTGAGTAGTGTTCTTTGAGAAGGTTGTGGAACCTTTAGGAGTTAGAGCCTTGCTGGAGGAAGTACATCACTTAAGTGCATCACTTGCGGCAAGCTTTGACGTTTTAGAACTTGGATGCACTTCCTTTTATCTCTTTCTGCATCCTGTGTGACGATAAAATGTGACCAACCATCTTTCTGCTCCTGCCCCCATGATTTCTTTGCCTGTTGCTAAGCCTTCTACTAAGCGGTGGGCTCTGTTCCATTGCAGTTCAAAGTCAGAATAAATGCCTTCCTGCTTTAAGTTGCTTTTGATCAAGGTATTTCATCTCAGCAACAGAAACTAGGCCCTGGGGATACAAGATTCTGGCGTGATATGTGAGAGAGCCCAGGCAGTATTTTGCAAATCAGTCTAGCAAGTTACCTTTTAATATGTAGGCATTCTATCAGTTCTGTTCATCTAGAAAACCCTAAGTCATACATAATATTTAATGGTGTGAATTTTCAAACGTTGGATGGTATGGATGACTGCGTATTGAGGAAACACTTCCATCTATATCCCAACTGATTAAAATACACTGTGATTCAGATTCCAAACACTGAAATATAAATTCGCACAGGGTATATTAACCACAGCTAATATATAAATAAAAAATCTATAAGATGAAGAGAAAAAAAGAAATCAACAAACCAAGACAAAGCCTTCTAAGACCAAAAAGAAAGAAGGGAATTCCATGCTGGACAGTAGATGGCCAACACAACAAACTCCATGGTGTTCTAGGAGGAATTTTGTCTCAAAAAACTTTGCCTTTTGCTTTTCTTTCCCTCTTTCTATCTTGCTTCCTTCCTTTCTTCTTAAACTTACAGGTCTTTTGCTTATATATTATCATCACTAATTTTATGTTTTTATAGGATTCCTGTGTGTGAATGTGTATGTCTCTTAATGTGTATGTGAGATTTTTTTCTTCTCTCTCTCTCTCTCTCTCTCTCTCTCTCTCTCTCTCTCTCTCTCTGTGGGGTGTGTGTGTATGTTTTCTTCTTTAGCTCTTTCTTACTTCTTTTAATTTGTTTGCTTGTTTTGTCCTACTCTGTTTTATTTTTGTTGTTGTTGTTGTTTAAACTGGCTGTTGGATTTAGAATGAGAGAGAGAAAGAAAGGATGTGGAATTGGGTATGAAGGAAGTGGAAACAATCTGAGAGTTGTTTGTGTAAGGGAAGTCGTGAACAGAATGTATTGTATGAAAAATACATTTTTTTGTTCTTTGTTTGGTTTTGGTTTTTTGAGAAAGGATGTCTGTGTGTATTTTTGGAGCCTGTCCTGGTAATAGTTCTGTAGTCCAGGATGATCTCGAACTCACAGAGATCTGCCTATCTCTGTTTCCCGAGTGCTGGGATTAAGGCATGTGCCACCACTGCCTGGTTGAAAACTACATTTCTTTTTTCTTTTTCTTTTGTTTTAAAGAAGAAATATACACTCGTAGACAATAGCTTGCTTCCCTGAACCATAACAAATGACTGGCTTTTGTGTTGACTGTTGAACAGCCATGGGTGTCTTTTCTAATTGGAAGGACTCCTTTTGTTACACATGAAATCAGTATATCAGACTACAAGTTGTCTCTCTTTGTGGTTTGCAGTGTTGGTACCTGGGAAATCCTGATCACTTCATTTCATTGTGGCCTTTTCTTTCCTCAGCTCTGTGTTTAGCACATTTCCCTATGCAGCTAAGCAATAGTTGCCTGTCCATTGACAGAAAAACAAACAAACAAAATAAACACTGAAAACATTTCATTTCAATTGAGCAAACATTTTCTCATATTCTGACTCTGATCTCTCAATTCCATGCAAGATCAGCACAATGATGCTCATATTTAGCATGTCTTCAGACTATAATCTCACAACACCACTCCCTGGACACACAATAATGTTTATTGTGTCTGTAGGAGAGGAAGGGATTTGGGAGAACAAGAGAAAGGAGATGGGCTTAGGCCAGTGAAACTTTCCAGTCAATCAAGATGTACAGAAGTTAAAAAGTTGTTTTAAGCTGATTTTATTTTGACCTTCTCAATCTGCCTTTTTCACCATCTGAGGAATGTTTTCTTAAGAGTAAAAATATAAAGACATCAGATCACTATGGATTTCAAATGAATTCTTGCTGAAAAAAAATCAAAGAAAACTTTCATGATATTTCTTTTGCCTAGTTTTGCTTGCAAGAAGATAAGCTGTGAGGGCACTCTGATGTAGTCCAATTACAAAACTATAATGATGTCTAGAATCAATAATTTGACTTTTTTGAGATAAGAAAGTTGATGTTGATAACTTTGAGTGGCTCAGTTGAACATTAATGAGATTTTACAGAGGCACTTTTCACACCTGTAAATAGTTTGCAAAATAAATAAACATGGAATTAGAAATTAGAACAATTATTCGCTCTATATCTAGTATAGATAGTTTATAAGGAAAAATATGTGGTTTTAATAGTATATACAATGTCTAGTCAATGACTATGAAGTTTTGAAATGAAATATGTGTACTCTTATGCCACATATAGATAAGTTTATAGGTCTGTGTATCTTGTATCTATATTTAGTGAACTTTTATGCAGTAATTGATATAATAAAACCATGATCTCACACTGTTTCTCTACCTAATATCAAAAGCCGCTTTTTTATGCCAAGACCTATACATATAAAAAAGTATCCCAAGAAACAAAAACTTATTTTGAGAGTGGAATTCTTAGAACTTTATTTTGTTAGTTGTTTAAATATTTTGGTTTCAATGTTTTGTTTTCACTTTTGTTTTAAAAAATTAGATCTGCCACACAAGAATCATTCAAAATGTATTTTCTAAGAAAAAAAGCCCAAGTCAAACACTGATACCTTAATACACTCAAGGTTTGGTTGAGGTTTCCGTTGTTTTAAGAGGTAAGGATCTTCCTAAGTGGGCCAGTCTGACCTCTAACTTGTCATGGTTTCACATCACTGTTAGCAAGACCTGCTAGCATGCACCATTGCTCCTAGTCCAAACTTTAATGACATTTTCTTTCTTTTCACAAGAAAAATATAACTGAGTCAGGGGTTTGGCTGAGACATATTGATTCTCTGTGATTTTGAAGGTCATCAGAGCTTTAAGAAGTTCTTAAAACATTTTTCTTTCAGGTCATTCATTCTTCTGGTTGCATGAGTGTCAGTTGTCATAACTGTATGATGTATGGTAAAGAATTTAATATCTAACATAAGTAAACTGTAAGAAGACAACATTTAATAGAAGTCTTTTGTCTAATGATTTTATAGCATTATTATGTCAATAAATTTTAGGAAAATAATAATTCTGGAAGGCAAAAGTTAGATTTCATAGCCATAGACATGACTCCTGTAAAAATAGGAGTGTGTCTGTATTATTCAGTGTGAAACAAAACAGAATGCTCTTTGAAATCCGCATTCAAACGAGAGTTATGAAATAAAACTATTTCATCAGTGAATAGTTCAAACATATAGTAAAAGAGCCAAACAGCACATAATAAAATTAGATCAAATTTGTATGTGCCGTTAGTCTGCATAATGAGATCAAGAACTCTGTTTGGACTGCACAGTTTATGGATGGTTGTTTTGTCTCAGAAGTAGTATGAAATACTACACCAGAGGTTTCATAGCATAATTTAATTGAGTATCTTGAGAAGAAATTTCAGTGGGAGAAAAGGGCACTGGATATACTTTGCAGTCTAATTAGACTGAACTCGTGGCTCCCAATACAATTATCATTTCAGCGCGCGTTCTTACAGACCTTTGCTGTATAAAACTGTTTCGCCTGTTTTGCATAGCTGTCTTTTCAGTTTTCTTTCCCACTGTAACAAGGAGTAGGAAAAGTTGTTAGAGAACATAAAGTGAGGATTGTAGTATATATAGTGACCAAAAAATATGCTGAGAAAAGAGGTGAAAGTGTTTAGAGATTGTTGAAATAGAAAAATGCTCCACCATAGTTAATTACCAGTATTTTGAGAATATTAAAATCTGGTAGATCAAGAAGAATGGACATAACTTAATTTTAGATGTATTATTGTTATTGTATCCCTGCTCCCAGAGCCACAAATTATCTAAAAACTAAAAAAACAAACAAGCAAAAGAAACCACGAATCCTAGGTGTTAAGAATCTTCTTTTTAGTCGTTGCTCAGAAGAGTCCAAGAGAGAGCTAAAACTGTTCTACTGCTACTGATGCCACTGGGTTGCTGCCCAGAGGATGAAGGTAAATCGCAGTTACTGAGAACACCACACGCTTTAGACAAAAGACTCAGGACTTGAGCTGGATCTGAGTTGAAAGATTTCTCCCTGAAGAGTAGTTTTCATAACACTAGAGTGGCTATCCAAGCTACCAAGAAAGAGGTTCATTACTGAAACCTAGATTCTAGATCAGTACTGGAACCTAGCCAACAATCTTAGCAAGGGAAGCCGTACTGGAGAACCTGTTACCACTAATTTACTAAGCCAGAATAATTTCTAACTGTAATCTAAATATTTGTTCTTACATCAACAGATAATAACAGTCCTCATGTTTCATCAAAGAAGCTTCTATTTGTGGTAGAAAGAGATCATTACAGAAAATCACATCTAATCAGAATGGAGAAAATAAGTGACAATAGGTGATAAGACCCAGTAGCTACATCTACCACACAATTCCTGCACCTAAAGATCGAGGAATGTCACAGACTAGGAGGCAGAAAGATTGTAAAATACAGAGAATCTTGAAGTTTGCTGTGAAATTATGTCTTCTAGAAATTTTGGAGAAACTTTTGTGATACCTTAAAAATATGGCTAACTAAAGGAGTCCTGAAACATGACACCTACTTTCTTTCATGAAAGAAGCCATTCTCACGGGGCTCCATCTTTAGACAAAGAACCAGAGGGAACTCAGTACATCAAGAGAGAGAAAATTAGCCTTCCCTAGAGATGAGGCCCAAATTGTCTATATAGTATCAAGTCGCCAGTCCTAACATCGTTTACATACAAGCAACAGTAAATGAAATCAGCAAGTTGCATTATATTTGTGTATATATGTGTGTGAGTGTGTGTATGTATTCATGGAAATATAATGACTGAAGGAAAAAGTCATGAAATGAGAGGAAGTTATAGGGATATGGGAGGGGTTAGAGTGAAGAGACAGAAGAGGGAGATACGGGTAAAATAATTTAAGATATAAAATGTTATTAGTGGTGCAAACCTTTGAGCCCAGCATTCAGTAGGTAGAGGCAAGCAGGTCTCTGTGAATCTGAGGCCAGTCTGGTGTGAACATAGTGAGTTCCAGGACAGCCAGAGCTACTTAGTGAGAACCTGTCTTGAAAAAAAAAAAAGAAAGAAAACATAAGCAAAATGCTGTTCTTACAAAGTAAAAGAACATCAAGAAGCTTGAATAAGAGAGATAATTAAAACAAAACAATTAAAATATTTGAAAACAGCACTATTTTTGAATATATATTCATTTTGTATATATGTATATATGTTTATATATGATTAGAAATAATTCATTTGTTAATGAGTGAATGAATGAATAAGCAGAATGTGTTGTATATATAACATAGGACTACTATTTAACTTTCCAAATGAAGGAACCCAGCATTCACATACTAAAAGGACTACACCAGTCATGAAAGACATACACTATATGGTTTTACTTTAATGGATAGTCAAAGCCTTAGACTGACAAAGCACAACACAGGAATGGGATGTAGCTCTTTGCCCTTTTCTAGAGCTAAAACTCTATCAGTTGTTTATGGTTCCATTGCCTTCTTTGAACAAATTAGGAAATACAAGTACTGTTGTGGAATAATGTTCTTGTGCACTGTAAAGACTTGTCACTCATATTGGTTTAATAAAATGCTGATTTGCCAGCAGCTAGGCAGGAAGTTTAAGTGGGGCAACCAGACTAGAAGAATTCTGGGAACAAGAAAGGCAGAGATGAAGTAGGCATTCAGATGCAGAGGAAGCAAGATGAGAATGCCTTAGAAAAGATATCAAGCCACATGACTAAACATAGATAAGAATTATAGATTAACTTAAATTTTAAGAGATAGTTAGTAATAACCCCAAGCAATAGCCTAAACAGTTTATAATTCATATAAGTCAATGTGTCTTTATTTGGGACTGAATGGCTGTGTGACTGGGTGGGACAGAAACTTCTGTCTACAGAGTACTCTGATTAATAACTCCATTCACATACACAAAGGGGAAACCAGCAATTCACCTTTCCTTTGTCTTTTTCTGATAAAGGGGGAAATGAGATAACTCTCTTACTCCATCAGGAGCTGCTGACTTTCTCAAAGGAGGTGCAGGTGATATTTAGAGAGAGGTTATCTGTGGTCATTTGATTGAGAATTGTTGCCATAGACTCAGATATTTGACTACTTAGTTCCTAGTTGGTGGCATTGTTTGGGTAGATTTAGGAGATGTAACCCTGCAGGAGGAAGTGAGTCACTGGGGAAGGGCTTTAAGGCTTCAAATCTACGCATCATTCAAGTTCTCTATTTTCTCCTTGAGCTTATGATTGTGATGTGAGCCCTCAGCTTTTCCTGTACCTGCCTCCATCCACAACATCTACTTGCTGCCATTTCTCCCTGCTGTATTAGATAGATACTTACCGCTAGAATCATAAGCCCAAATAAACTCTTCTACCAGTTGCATTGGTCACGTATTTTATCACAGCAATAGAAAAGTAACTAATACATCACCCTTTTCTTCTATATATCAGGAGGTCGCACTAGTTGTAAAAATAAAGCTAAGTACTATTTTGAGTCATGTAGTAGGTACTTCTATTGCTCTGGTCACACAGAGAACATCTTATTAGTCTCCTTATACTGACTTTAGATGTAAGATCTGAGGAGAGAAGAAGCCTTGCAATTCAGGGGAAGGAATTTTACGTCTTTGCCAGTCATGCAGCCGGGATCTGCTCTGATTATCTGCAGCCAGGCTATCAGCATTGTTTTATCATTTAAAGGCAGCTTTAAGCATAGTACCACAGCAGTAAATACCAAGAAACTGAATTTTATTGTTCATACAATCCAGTGATTCTAGGTTTAGCTACATACTACAGTGATATCATGCTATAATTTTTCATATTAGCTTTTTACAAATTTTGCAAATGCCTGCTATACAATAAAAAGGGAAGTTTCAATTTTATCAGTTTTTATGCTACATATACTATATAACATAAAGTATGTATATCTTTTTTCTTTAATTTTATTATTTTTAAAAACAGAAAACAAGCTATCATTTTTTTTATCTTACATACTAAACCAAGTTCCCACTCCCTCCTCTTCTCCATTTCCTCTACTTACCCCACACCCATCCCCATCCACTCCACATTGCTTTGGGGAAAGTCCAAGGTCCTCCCCACTTTATCTAGGCTGAGAAAGATATCCATCCAAAGAGAATAGATTCACACACACACACACACACACACACACACACACACACCAATACAAACTGTAGGGATGGATCCTGGTGCCACTGCCAATGGCGACTAAGTCTGCCCGGCCATGCAACTGGCCTTGCCCTGAAGTCAGACTGATGAATATCTTAAATATTACCATAGAACCTTCATCCAGCAACTGATGGAAACAGAGCCAAAGATCTACACTGGAGCTCCCAAAGTCTAATTTATGAGTTGGAGGAGTGAGTATATGAGCAAAAACATCAAGACCATGATGGGTCCACCCACTAAAACAGTCTCCCTGAGCTAACGAAAGTTCACTAACTCCAGCTGGACTGGGAAGGAACAAGCATAGGTCCAAACTAGTCCCTCTGAATGTGCTTGACAGTTGCATGGCTGTGTACATCTTTTAAAATAAAGTATAATTATAATGGTACATGCACTTTTTAAATACACTTTTTACAAAATAAAATCTTGACATGTTCTTATCATGAATGATTAAGATTACCTAATTAAGATTATTCATATTAATATTACGATATTGTAAAGGACTTACTCATCAAGTCAAGTTTGGAGCACTGAATTTCACAAGTATTTGTATATATTTTCACTGGGTGTCCACAGTAAACCAACATCTTAGAAATGACTATCCTTGAAAGGTCCTTCAATGGTAATACTTTGTTTACAGATGCCATTAGTCAAATGCTAATAGCACCTTAAAAAGTACATTTTCATATCAGTACTGTGGGGATATTAGTTCCATAATCAAGTGTCTCACATTACTTTACAAAACAAAATGCTTAAAGGCAGCTAGAGCAATATATTCATTGTATAATTAAAAGCTGAGAGAATATAAAAAAGCAGGGAACCACATGAAACACTCTGTGTGCAAGGGAGCCGAGTATAATGTGCTGTGTGAACAAGATTAATTCTCACTTAGCCCACCTGGTAGAGTAGAACGCCCTTAACATCTGCTCTGAGGTTATGAAAATAAGAAGGTATTTCATGAGAAGAAGTCCCAAGTATTAATAGCAGGTTCAGATAGGTAGCAGACTCTTCCTTTAAAATGTGCATCGAGGTTGACAACAGGAAGATATATATTGGGACACTCTAATATTCAAGATCTTATAGAAGGTAATTGTCAAATTAATGTAAGGAAGTCAGAAAGTCAAGTGTGAGAAACTGTAGATCACAAGATGTTAAAGAGGGGTATTAGAAGTATGAACATTTCTTCAATAATTAGAAATATGTACTTGTATTTATTAGAGACTGCGATATTACTTCTTTGAGATAATTAGAAATTGTTATTTAAAAATATTTTTTTCCTTTGGGCTAGGGATACAAAGCTGAATAATGTATGTGAATGTACAGCTAGATGATAAGGCATTATTAAGACAAATCATCACCTTTTGGGGGGAGAGAAAGTTTGGTCAGAATTTTTAATAAATTTCTTTTTAAAAATGTCCAGTTGACCTCTAGTAGCTCACAGCATACATTTGCAACTCTGAATTACCTGTTAATAGTTTGCAGCCCAAGGCAGGTTTCAGGATGAGTCAAAGATGACCTATGACTACATGCAAATTTGAAAAGTAGTAGATCAGCCTGTCTAATTCTCGTGCTGAACTTGACTTTCTCTGTCTTCCCAAAACATAGTGCCCCATCATCAACAAATTGGAAGGCTGTCCGAGTATGACTCTACTCCCAATTCTCTAACTTTCATGGAGGAATGCACAATTTTTAATGAACTTTCATTTCATAAATCAAGTCAGGGTTATATGTTTTGGAGGCCATCTATCTTTTATTTGTTTCTTGAAATGTTGTGCTAACAGCGTACTTCTAGACAGATTCATGGTTAACTGATAATTCTAATTTTTAGTGACATGTATTTTTTTTTCTCTGTTTTCAAAATACAGGCTTTCTTTTTAAAATCGAGGTAACTGGTGTGACTACATGCACCTGATTACACAAATGCCCTCTTAGCCATGCAAATATGTTCTTTGAAGTAATATTAGAAGCATTTTGAACTCCAACAAAAACAAGGCGATAGTAAATTTATCTACAGTTTATGGCACTGAATAATAATGTCATCTTTTATTTGTAAAGTCTTTTGTATGTATAGATGGACTATAAAAGTGGATAGCCCATGTGAAATAAAATTTAAACATCAAGGTATCACAAATACTATCATTTGTTTGAACAAACAATTTAAGTTTGGATTATATAATAAATCAGTATGAAATTAATTTATATAATATTCCAGAGAATGAGATATAGCCAGGAACTATAACTTACATTTATAAGTAATTTAACAATGTGCTATTACTAAATTCCCTTAACTAAAAATGTTCATGGCACATAGAAAATCGTGATTCAGTGTTGGCATGAATTTACTCATTAAAATCCATGTACCTAACAGAGAAATGATGAAAAAATGTAACTTATATAAGATCTTGTCTCTTTTTTAAATTAAGTAACCTTGAATGATATTGCTCTTTTAAACAGTTGCTCATCATCTAGTTTTATCTGAGGCTTTAGTCTCTACAACAAGAAAAACCTTCTTTAATCCTATCTGTTGTCCAGGTGTATCAATTATACTCTGCAGGAGGAGTGAGCTTGCAGTGAGATGCTCTCTCTATACTTTGTAATTTGTAATCATTCTGAGAAACAATAACAATACTTTGAAAAGGGCATCAAGTTTTGAATGACAAAAATTAAAAAAGTATTTCAGCAGTTTGTTTCTATTATCTAGTTTCTGATTATGCTGTTTTTCAAGTGATTGATTTTGTAATTACAGGGCTTACTTGTTAATTGCACATTCTTGCAAGCAATGTCCATTATGCAATGAAACTTGATGTGCTAACAGCATTCTAAGTGAATTTATATTTTCTCTTTCATATTTAATGGCATATACACACATGCATATGAGGGAACAAAATGCTGATGCCAAAATTTATTATGTTGTTCTGATTGAAATTAATTTTCAGATTTTAGTGTGTGGTTATCAAAAAGGAAATTTCCTTTTCTCATTTGACATGAGATTTTTTTTAATTTTAGTTCTGAGTTTATGTTTGCATCATTTCTCCCTTTCATTTCCTGCCTCCAAATCCTCCCATATACTCATCCTTGTTGACTTTCAAATTCATTAACAGTACTTTCATTAACTATTGCTACATTCATATATGTGTAATATGTATATATAATAGATAAATAGATGGCAGATAGATAATAAATGATAGATAGTTTTTGTAAATACAACATGCTATATCGTCTGTACACTGTTACTTGTATGTATGTTTGCACAATTTTAAGGCTGACCAGTTGTTCATAAACAATTCATATTCTTCGCTGTAGAAGACAGCTTTTCCTTCTACCAGCATTCCATATTTGTCAGTAAGGTTGAGAGCTCACAGGCTTTTCCCAAATCATGTTTTTACCTCTATTGGTCTTTGATCAGTTCATGTTCGGGCGGTCACATGGGTAGACTTTAAGGCTACAGCTTCTGCCATTGCTAGCTGACACAATCTCACAGCAGTTCTTTGGTTTTCTGGCTCTTACAGTCTTCCACCCATTCCTCTGCAATGTTCCCTGAGCCTTGGGAATGGGAGTTGATTTGTAGATGGATCTGTTGGTAATGGGCTCCACAACTCTTCGTTATGATTGGTTGTGGTTTTCTGTAATGGTTTCTTTCTGTTGCAAAGTCGAGTTTCCTTACTGTGGGATGAGAGCTACACATATCTTTGGGTGTAAGGAGAATGTTGAGATTCTTATTTGGGATTTTCTGTTTTAGCAGTGGTAAAACAAGATCATGACCTCACTTGATTGAGTAGTTGCCTAGGTTTCCAGTGCCACGCATGTGTTCCCTTTTGTTAGAAGGGTTTACGTTCAATTACAGAACTCTTGGTTACCATCCTGGTAGGCATGCCAACTAAACCTTCAAGGTTATTATGTTATGCTGGTGTGATAGCTTCTGGGTTGAGCTGTTGGTTGCTTCCTTCCTTTGGAAGCATTCACGGTGCTGCCTTCTGGTTCCTTGAAATCTAGTCTTATGAGAATAGTGCTTCAGGTAAGTTCCTGCTCCAGGGGCTCCGGGCCTTGTGACAAAAGGTTTTTTAAAGAAATTTTCTCAGTACATTTTCTGCCCAAGTTTGCTTAATATTATGCGGTGCTGAACAAGCTTTTTTTTTTTTTTTTTTTTTTTTTTTTTAACAAGGAAAGACTTTCAGTGGACAGACTGGGACACCAACCCAGCCACGGAACTTTCCATTTACAATGCACTAGAATATAGGAGGCTAGGAAATTGTGGGAGGGCCCAATGATTGGTCCTACTTGAGATCTTTGCCACTAGAGGGAGCCCAGGCCTGCCACTACCTGCAGTGCCAGGAACCAGAGCCTCTATGGTCCAGAGACCTAGGATAGAACCAACCAAACAACAAACAAATAAAAGTCAATGAAATGATTCTTATGATATTCTGTTATACTCACAGACCAGAGCATAGTTATAATAGTCATCAGAGAGTCTTCATCCAGCAATGGGTAGGAGTAGATCCAAAGACCCACAGCCAAACTGTAGGTGGAGCTCGGGGAATCCTGTACAGGGGAAGGGGGAAGGATTGTAGGAGCCCGAGGGGTCAAGAACACCACAAAAATATGCACCACAAAATCAGTTAACAAGGACTCATATTGCCTTACAGAAACAGAGCCGACAATCAGGGAGCCTGTATGGGTCTGATCCAGGTCCTCTTCATGTATGTTATGCCTGAGTGACTTGTTCTTGTGGAATTTCTAGTAATGGGATCAGGGACGGTTTCTGACTCTTTTGCTTGTTTTGGGGACCCTTTTCCTTCTACTGGGTTGTCTCATCCAGCCTTGATGTGAGGATGTGTGCATGGTATTATTGTAATTTTTTATGCCATGTTTGGGAGGCCTGCTATTTTCTTAATGGAAACAGAGAAATGGGTTTGTGGGAGAGAGGAAGTGTGTGGGGTGGGGAGAACTGGAAGGAGAGGAAAGTGGGAAACTGCAGTGGGCATGTAACTAAATATATGAGAGAAGAGTAAATGAAAAGGGTAATGATAAAGCAGGTTTTGTGGGTTGGAACTGGTTTTGGCTGGTGAGATGCTAGTGCTTCTGTAATGACCTATCCTTTGAAACAGAGCAGAGCAACGTCTCAGCGTGACAAGAGCTGGAGAGCACAGAAGGATGTAGTAAGTCTTCAGGGAAGATCTTGTTCTAAAACTATTTGGGAAATCCTGCCTAGCCTTTGTCCACTTCTGGATGTTTACTGGCAGTCGCTGGCATTTCTTTGTCCTCAGATGAATAATTATGTTTTGAATCTTATAAGCAGCAGACAGCCCTGTGGCTTTGTCTTCGTATGACTTTCTTCTTACAAGGGCATCTGTCATATCAGAACAAGGCCTTTTTGTGCTCTAGGACTGCATCATTTTTACCTAATTGCATCTTTGATGACTCATTCCCAAATGTCTCATTCTCAATGAGGGATAAGGACATAAAATTTTTGCTTGTATTTGTTTATTTACTTACTTACATACTTATTTGTTTTGGTTGGGACACACACAATACAAGCCATAGCTGTGACCATATGTAGAAGTGAGAAAGTAGATCTTGATAGCTTTATTAAGGCAAGACCTTAGAACACAGCATCAAGCATCTTCTGTTTCCCTTCATGCCTTCTTTTGTTTTTCACTAAGTATCTTTGCTCAAGCTGTTCTCAATCTCAAATATTATATGCACATTCCATTTTAATTATGTAATTCGTGATCTTTCCTTTAAATTTCACATCACATAATTTTCCTCACGTATGTTATATCTAGCCTTGGAAGTATGGATGAAGACTTTAGACTCCATGACAGGTTAGAGCTCTGTTTGGATGTGTGTGAGCATTTAGTGGCATAGTGGTGATTAGGCAGATGTTTGTTCTTACATAGGATAAATGGACTTATTGCATAAGCCTTGTTTTTTATTATTACAATATCCATAATACTTAACACAGTTCCTAACCAAAAAGTTTTATAATTTATACAACAAATTAACATTTTAATTTTTGTTCAGTGAAGAAGAGATAGTAGCACTCTTCATCATTAGAAAATGTGAGTCACGTGTTATATACCATTCGTTGGCACTGGGGGATATAATTAATATTTATGTGTACGTAATTTTGAGATGAAATCCATTTTAAGATAAGAATGCAACCATACTTAGAGGAAGGCATTTAAAATTCTGTATGAATATAAACCCATCATTTGGGAGGCTGAAAGAGAAGCTTTTTGAGATGAATACACTTTCATGATTACCATAGAAACCATTTTGAACCAGCTATTCAATGTGTCCTAACTTTGTGATGAAGATATAATCTCTTTGAAGTACTATGGTCTGTGTGAATTCCTGTACTTTTTGTTATAGTCACAGAATGTGTTTTCTTATTCATAGAATAGAAATAGGCATGACACCTAATTTATGCCCCAATTTCCACTCTTATTTTAGATCACAGAGGTAAAGAATCCAGAAAATACAACATTTAATGATTCTTGGACTCAGGTTTGAAAGACAACAAATACCCTGTCTCTTTTTCTATTACAATGAAGGACATTCAGATGGAAATATTCTTCATCTTGAATATGTGTGTTGGCAAAACTTTCAGAAAAAAATACAATAACAATTATGTATGGGAAAAGAGACTATCCAGGACATGACACACAGGCAAGGACAAGAAGTCCTTCCCAGTTCATCTACAGGTGAAATCAGCAGCACAAATTCAGTACCTTCTAAATCAAGTAACGAGAGACATTATCTTTCAGTCAGAGAAATGCAGTGAGAAGTGGGGTGTCATTGTGTCTCAGTCATCTGGGACAATGGTATCACTGTGTGACTGAACACTATTGAAGACCAAAGAAATGATTCCACCAATTCTAGCCTTGGGGGCCAAAGTGTGTATTAGGTTACTAAAGGAATATAGGTGATTCAAAGTTACTTATATCACTGAAAACCCCACTCCACCATGGGCACTGACTCACAAGAGTTGAGACCATGAAGTTCTCTGCCCAACTTGCATTCAGCTTCACTGGAAAATCTAATCTCCTCCCTTCAGGCTTTTACTGCCTAATTTTCTGGGACTTCTGAATTTTATAAGTCTTCCTCCTTTCTCCAGGAGGTGATACTTTAGTTTGGAGAAAATAGCTACATAAATGAGCTTAGGCTATGAAACTAGTCTGGTGTTTGTTGAGTTAACTCCAGATCTTTCAAAATACACTGAAAACCAGATCATAATAAATCATCTTTTATTTTTTGTTTGTTTTTTGTATGTTTGATACAGGGTTTCTCTATATAACTGTCCTAGCTGTCCCGAACTAGGTCTTGTAGACCAGGCTGGCTTCAAACTCACAGAAATCCACTTGTCTCTGCTTCCTGAGTGCTGGGATTAAAGGCATGTGCCACCACCTCCTGGCCATAATAAATTCTTTATTTGTAATCAATCAAATACATCTTTGAATATTGTGAATTTTTTGTGGTTTGGTTGGCTTACAAACTATAAAAGTAAAATGATGTTTTGGTTACATAAGTGTCTGTAATGTCACACCTGATAATATAATTTTTGAGCTTCCATGATTAAGGTTTCTCACTGGTAGTAGTATCATAATAGTTATCTTAAATATAACCATATAAATGTTTTCTCTAACAAATATGATCAAAGATAAAGTTCATAGAACTTTCATGAAAAAGTGTACCAATTGTTATCTATTATTACACAACTTTGATTTTAGAAGGATTAAATAAATTGACAATATTCTAATGGGATTAGCATTCTATTATCCCAATATAAATTCTTTTATAGAGGACAGACATGAAATGCTGCTTAATTCTGTTTGCCTCAGAGGCAGATTGTCCTATTAACAACAAAATTGTTTCATCCAAACAATGCCTAGCATCAATTCAAAAGTCACTGAAAGGCAGCCTGAATGTACATCAAATTTATTGAGACATCACAATTTCATTTCATGAATTCCAAATGTTTCAATTATAGCTTGGGGAATTTTTATGAGTCTTCTAATTTGATTTTGTGGATGTTGGAAAATTAACAACATATTGTTGGTACCTAGGTTTTTAGGAGAGAGTCATTGTCAAAATATGTCAAAGAAAAATAATTGCTATAACTCTGAAGCAGAGGCCCATTTACCAAATCAATTTTGCATATGGCTTAGTCTTTCAAATATACTGAGAAAATATGGGTCTGAGGATATATCACTACATGATTTTTGATTGTGGTCACTCCTCAGATGAAATCCTGTAAAATTATAATGCATTTTTAGATTTGGCTATCAATTTATCGACAGTCACTGCATATAATAATCAGTGTTTCAAAGTGGCAAAGGTCAGAAATAATGTACCAAGATTCTATACACTGAACAAATCTCTAACAACAAAAGCAACCAGTAACATAGAAATTAACTTATAAGTTATTTCAAAGATTTCTTAAATAGTGTATAAAGTTAGGGTATAAAGAATTCCCCATATGCTTACACAAAGCCATGCATGAATATCCACATGTGATAGGAGAAAATAATGTTTTTATTTTGTTTTACATTCTGTTGTTTGCAATAGGTTAGTAATATGAATTTTTTTAAATTTCTGGTTTACAGAAAGAAAATAATCACTGTTTGTCGGTGACCCACAATTTGCTTATGCAAAATGCAAAGACCTGAGTCTTAAAGTAGAATATGAAAAACTCAAAGGTAGGGAAGGAATTTTTACCGAGTAGCTGTGAAGAGAAACTTTAGCCTAATCAGCCAACTGCAGGGTTCACAATATTACTGAAAAATAAAATGACCATTTGAATAAGAAAATGTCAGTGCTTGATTTTCATCTTCAATTCGGTGAAAATAATTTTCACCTTATAGACCTTTTATGCGCAGATTATATGGAATAGTAAATGTAGTTTTAATGTGCTGTTTATTATACATTAAAATAAATCTCAATTTTTATTCTCTATTCCAAATATATTTGTGTTTTAGTTGAATTAACTGTTTAAGTCTTTTATTTCAAAAGTTCTTTTGCATAAATCAGAGTAAATAATTAATATATTTGGTGTAAGTTTTCTTAGGAATAGTAGATACCAATATTAAAGGTAGATCACACGCGTCTGACAAATAAACGAGAGAAAATTAAGAATCAAGTCAATTTTGGACATACTTGTGGAAGGATTCTGCAAAGGTGTATAAGAATTTCCCAGGGTCAGGTATATAGTTCAGTTGGCACAGTACTTGTCTAACATGTGGAATGTTCTAAACTCAGTGCCAGCATCACATCAAACCAGGTGTGGTGGGATGAGCTTATAATGCCAGCATTGGAGAAGTGGAGGAGTAGAAGGCACAAAAGTCTTGTGCTCAGAGATAAGCACTAGGGAAACAGAAATGTTAAACACCCAGGGCTGTCTCTTCTAACAAATGAATGACTGGTTTTTCTTTTGTTTGGTTGGTTTTGTTGTTGCTGTTGCCCAGAAGGCTAGGACCAGAGGAGGGTAATAGTGGTGACCTTTGTGCTGTCTGTGTGGCCAAGGACACAACAGATTCCTCCTCCAAACCTTTATGAGCTTGTTTTTTTCTAGTTTTCTATAGAATCTATCTTTATGGAAGATGCCACGTGTGCTTTACAAAGAGTTTCAATGTAGTCATAATTTTATTTTGTTATTCAATACAGATTACTTATCACCAGGAAACAGTTTTTCCGAATTGTGCTGTTCTTAAATATTCGTAAAATAAAACAACGAGATTCCAGATTCTCAAAGTTTGAATGAACACTGAGTCATGTTGAACAAGTTTTTATTTCAGACATTTTATGGATGAACCCTGTTTGTTTGGAGTTTGGAGAGAACCCCTTGACATGAAGGCAGGAGAATCAAAAATGTATAGTTTTCCTCAGCTACAGAATAACTCTGAGGCCAGACAGGCGGCCTGAAACATTGTATCAAACAAAGAAGCAAGAATGTGCAGACAGCAAAAGCAGTGTTCCTTAAGGTTTCTGCCTGTCTTCTGCTTAAGTAAGGTCAGAGTTAGCTAAATTGTGTATCCATATGTGTGTGGGTTCTAGTCTGTATCTTTGACTTGATTCCATTGATCAACCTGTGGTTTTTATTACTATACCTCTGTAGTACAGCTTGGAACTGAGATAGTAATACCTCTGGAAGTTCTATTATTGTATAGGATTGTTTTAGACATCCTGTTTTCTGTTGTTTTGTTTTGTTTTCCTTTATGAAGTTGAGAATTGTTCTTTTAACGTCCGTAAATAATTTTGTTGAGATTTTAGGTTGTTTTTGGTAAGATGGCTCTTTTTACTATGTGGATGTTACAAATCCATGAACATGGAAGATTTTCTATAATCTTATATTTTCACAAGTTTTTTTCTCCAAAACCTTGGATACTCTTGTCATACAGGTCTTTCACTTGCTTCAGTAGAGTTACACCAAGATATGCTATATTATTGGGAACTCTTTTGAAGGATGTTGTGCCACAGTCCTGCCACAGGCAGTGTTTAAGTCCTGAGATGGAGAAGGGATATTGGCAAGAAGAAATAAGTAGTGTCTGACTACCAGATTAGTTTCTCACAAGTGCTCAGCCCCAAATAGTTCAAACTATCTTTATTTATACTTCAAAACCAAGCTTGTTTTTCTAACCCCTGAGCATTAGTCTCTGATAAATAGAAATATCTTTTCCAACTTTTACATCAAAATATTTTAATACCCAAAACAATGTTTGTTATTTTGCTATTTTGGTCAAATACTGAGCCGGGTACATTCTGTATTTACAAAGCTAACAGGAGATAAACATAGTCAGAGGTTTTCAAGAACAATAATATTGTTTAAAACGTAACAAAGCATATTTACAGAAATAGGGTGATTTACCAAAAACTGCTTCCATACACTTAGCTTATATTTTAACTACCATTAACTTTTATTGCCTCCGATCTTGTCAGCACTGGATCAGTTCCCAGAATCTGAAGTGACAACTGGTATTTCCAGATAAGAAGCCTGAGAAGTATCAGTTCCCAAAGAATTTTAGGTGAGAATATTTGTAAAAAAAAATCAATGGGGTTTCTAAGAATTTTCACATCCGTCCTAGACATAACTGACAAAACTTCCAAGAGTATCATCAATATTATGAAAGAGAAGAGAGCATACAGCCCATGCAGTATTATGTGCTGTATTGAGGTTCATTGGTCCTTGCTGAGTGAGTTTGTCTCCAATGGACTTTGCCTTTTTGGAAAAGCACTCATATGCTGGTCCAAAATTAACCTATACAGTTTCTGACAGTGATGTTTTGTTGATTTCCTTCTTAGTCCATTTTTGTTTGTATACAAGAGGGCTGCCTAATTTTTGAGTTAATCTTGAATCTAGCTGCTTCATTAAGGTGTTTATTAGTTGTAGGAGTTCCCTGGTAGAGTTTTTGGATTGCAAGTGTATACTATCATATCGCCTATGAATAATGGTTTGACTTCTTCCTTTTCAATATGTATCCCATTGAACTCCTTAGTTTCCTTATTACACTAGAAGTTCAAGTACTGTATTAAATAATATGGAGAAAGTATTTGTGTCCTGTTCCTGATTTTAGTAGAATTGCTTTGAGTTTCTTTCCGTATAAATTGATATTTGCTATTGGCTTGCTGCAAATTGCTTTTATTGCATTTAGGTATGTCCCTTGTATCTCTAAGCTCTCCAGACCTTTCATAATGAAGAGGTATTGAATTTTGTGAAGGCTTTTTCAGCATCTAATGAGCTGATCATGTTGTTATATTTTTTCATTTTGTTTATATGGTGGAAAACATTGACAGATTTTCTTTTTTTTTTACTTGTATACTTTATTTTTTAATTAATTAATTTATTTAAGATTTCTGTCTCTTCCCCACCGCCGCCTCCCCTTTCCCTCCCCCTCCCCCAATCAATTCCCCCTCCCTCGTCAGCCCAAATAGCAATCAGGGTTCTCTGCCCTGTGGGAAGTCCAAGGACCACCCACCTTCATCCAGGTCTAGTAAGGTGAGCATCCACGAAACTGCCTAGGCTCCCAAGAAACCAATAGGTCCATGTTGAACTATCCCTGCATTTCTAGAATGAAGCCTACATGGTCATGGTGGATGAGTTTTCTGATGTGTTCTTGATTCGATTTTCCAGTTCTTTATTGAGTAATTTGCATCTATGTTCATGAGGGAGATTGGTCTGTAATTTTCTTTTTGGTTGAGGGTTTGCATGGTTTGGGTACCTGGGTGACTATGGCCTCATAAAATTAATTTGGCACTGCTTTTTCTGTTTCTATTTACTGGAATAATTTTAGGAGTGTTGGCATTAAGTCGTCTTTCAATGTCTGGTAGAAATATGCACTAAAACCATGTGGTCCTTGGCTTTTTTGTGATTGTGAAACTTTTAATGACTGCTTCCATTTTATTATTGGTTATAGGTTCATTTAATTTGTTTATCTGGCCTTGATCTAACTTTGGTAAGTTGTATCTATTGAGAAAATTGTCCATTTCTTTTAGATTTTCCAGTTTTGTTGCCTACAGGATTTGAAGTATATCCTAATGTTTCTTTAGATTTCTTTGGTGTCTGTTGTTATTTCTCAATTTGTGAATTTGGATATTCTCTCACAGTCTGTTAGGTAGTTGGATAACGGTTTGTCTATCTTGTTGATTTTCTCAAAGAATCAACTTTTTCTTTCATTGATTCTTTCTATTGTTCCCTTTGTTTTAATTTTATTGATTTTAGCCCCGAGTTTGATTATCTCCTGCCAGCACATCCTCTCCCCTAGGGATGTGCCTGCTTCTTTTTGTTCTTGATATTTCAGGTGTGTTCTTAAGTAACTGGTATGAGATTGAATGCTTTGGCACAGGAGACCACTTCCTAAATATAAACCCAGCAGCACAAACACTGAGAGAAATAATTAATAAATGGGACCTTCTGAAATTGAAAAGCTTCTCTAAAGCAAAGAACATGGTCAACAAGATAAAATGGGAGCCTACAGAATGGGAAATGATCTTCACTAACCCCATGTCAGACAGAGGGCTGATCTCCAAAATATACAAAGAAATCAAGAAATTGGTCATCAAAAGAACAAATAATCCAATAAAAAATGGAGTACAGACCTAAACAGAGAACTTTCAACTGAAGAATCTAAAATGGCTGAAAGACACTTAAGGAAATGTTCAATATCCTTAGTCATCAGAGAAATGCAAATCAAAAAACAACTTGGAGATTCCATCTTACACCTGTAAGAATGGCCAAGATCAAAAACACTGATGATAACTTATACTGGAGAGGTTGTGGGGAAAAGGGAACATGTGTGCATTGCTGGTGGGAATGCAAGCTGGTACAGCCTCTTTGGATGTCAGTGTGGTGATTTCTCAGAAATTCGAAAACAATCTTCCTCAAGACCTAGTAATACCACTTGTGGATACATATCCAAAGGATGCTCAATCGTGCCACATGGACATATGCTCAATTATGTTCATAGCAGCATTGTTTGTCATAGCCAGAGCCTGGAAACAACCTATATGCCCCTTGACCAAAGAATGGATAAGGAAAATGTGGTACATTTACACAATGGAGTACTACGCAGCAGGAAAAAAAACATGTCAGCTTGAATTGTGCAGGAAATGGATAGAGCTAGAAAACATTATTTTGAGTGAGGTTACCCAGGTACAGGAAGACAATTATTACATGTACTCACTCATAAGTGCTTTTTAAACATAAAGCAAAGAAATACGTCCTACAATTCATAATCCCAGAGAAATTTAGACAACAATGAGGACACTAAGAGAGACATACATAGATATAATCTACATGGGAAGTAGAAAAAGAGAAGATCTCCTGAGTAAATTGGGAGCATGGGGACCTTAGGGGAGGGTTAGAGGGGGAGGGGAGAGCTGGGCAGGTAGCAGAGAAAAATGTAGAGCTCAATAAAAATTAATAAAAATATTACAGGAAAAAACGTAACTGGTATGAGAATTCTCTGATTTATTTATGCAGGAATTTCACGCTATGATCTGCTAGCACAGCTTTTGTTGTGCCCCATAAGTGTGAGTATGTTGTACAATCATTTTCATTGAATTCTAGGAAGTCTTTAATTTCCTTCTTTATTTCTTCCTTGACCCAGTGGTAATTCAGTAGAGAGTTTTTCAGTTTCTATGAGTTTTTAGGCTTTCTTTTGTTTCTTTTTTTTAAAATTTATTTATTTATTTATTTATTAAAGATTTCTGTCTCTTCCCCANCTTTCCCCCCCCCTCCCCCAATCAAGTCCCCCTCCCTCATCAGCCCAAAAAGCAATCAGGGTTCTCTGCCCTGTGGGAAGTCCAAGGACCACCCACCTCCATCCAGGTCTAGTAAGGTGAGCATCCATGAAACTGCCTAGGCTCCCACGTAACCAATAGGTCCAGTAGGATCAAAAACCCATTGCCATTGTTCTTGAGGTCTCAGTAGTCCTCCTTGTCTGCTATGTTCAGCGAGACCAGTTTTGACCCAGGCTTTTTCAGACCCAGGCCAGCTGGCCTTGGTGAGTTCCCAATCAATGGTGGCCTGATAAAATACAGAGAGCTATTTCAATTTTTCTTACATTTCTTCAGATTTTTATTCATGACCTAGTATGAGGTCAGTTTTAGAGAAGATTCCATGCAGTGTTGAGAAGGAAGTACATTCTTCTTGTGTTTGTGTGAAATGTTCTGTAAATATCTGCTAGTTCACTTGGGACATATCATCTACTGGTTCCCTTATTTCTCTGCTTAGTTTCTGTCTGGATGTTCACTGATTAGAGTTGGGTAATGAAGTCTCCCCCTATTAGTGTGGAGTTCAATGTGTGAATTAAGCTTGAGTAATGCTTTTTTTTTTTTTTACAAATGTGGGTGCCTTTGCATTTGGGGCGTAGATGTTCAAAATTGAGACATCATCTTGGTGGATTTTTCATTTAATGAATATGAAATATCCTTCACCATCTCTTGATTATGGATTATTGATACTTATAATATTTCATTACATAAATTAGTAATTAATGAGCACAAAATATTCAGAATATATATAATTATACACATGCACAACATATGCATACATAATATAATTATAATGTCTGAAACTCTGTAAAGACACAAATTTAAATGAATTTCATTATATGTGAATTATATATTTTTACCAGTGCCAAATGATTAGTATAAAACAACAATAGAAACATCAAGAATTATGTTTCTTGAAGTATTATTGAAGTTAGCATACATACACTGAGGGTATTTATATTTATTTATCACAAAGAAATTATAAATGTGATAATCCAATATTGTGTTCTCATCTTAATGTGTCTAACAATGTATGAAATAAACATTTTTTTACAGGCATTAGCTACTAGGATTGTTATCTTGCCACAATATATCAAGTTAATTTATCTCATCTCTTTATCAACATCCTCTCCTTAATGACACAGAGGAAATTTTTTTGTCTAAATAATTGTAATCAGATCAGACTGAGCCCAGGCCCATTTCATACATGATAAGGTGACAGTAATCTTTGGATTTCTTTCTCTCTAGTAGATTACATCCTATTTCAAACAAGACACAAGAAAACCTTACAAGAAACATAATTAGAAGTGAAATTGCTTTAAAGCACCTTTGTCTCTAGAGGAACCTCTGCACCCTTCATGATGTGCTGGGCTGTATCTAATCTAATGATCAGATGCCACCAAGTAATTGAATGTCCCTGAGTTTGGCCCACTAGGAAACCTATGCATTTTACTTCTCTTATGTTTTCTTCTTTTTAAAAGGGAAAACGGACATGCATAACACTGTGTTACCACCGTTGATGTGAAGATGCTTATATTTGTAGTCTATTCTCAAGGTTGATGTAGTTTGGGGACCCAAGAGCTAAAACTTGAAAATATTTTAATTAGAATGTAGTACAGAGTTAGAAGGGAATTTATAATAGTTTTAGAATTTTGAGGTTACAGCTTCAAGAACTAATTTATCCCTATTTGTCAATAAATGTATCTTTTTTAAATGATACAATGATATCCAAGGGAATAAAAAGATTAATAACTTACTATCTGGGAGGTGAGTAGAAATTGTCATGCACAGTATAACTGAGTACTTTCATTTACTTCTTTTTTTTTCTTGTGGTAATAAAACCAAATGTTGGCCATGTGAAGTATTTGCTCTACCACTAACTTAAACCTTAATCTCTTTTCAACTGACTTTTTCATAAGATGGTGTTTTTTTATTGTTATAGGTTAATATTGAAAGCTAGAATATAGCCTATTTCCTCATGGGTTTCTAAAAGACTACCTCTAAGAAAGAAGTCGGTAGAGCCCCTTGTTCTGGAAATAGCACAGATATATTTAAAATGAGATTTTGAAAACACATGAAGCTTGCATTGCTTAAAAGACCTTCTCAAGACCTCAGTTACTCTTTATCTTATCTAAACATTCTGTGAAGATTGCTATCTCACATATAATGTTCTCTTGCGTAGCAATTACCCGAGCTGCAGCCTGCCAGTACCCCAAGGGGGTCACAATCCTGTCTCAAAGACGGCTTTGGAGAAATATGTGAGCAATGCAATCTTTCTTATCTCCAGGACCTTTCAATGCCTAAATGAGAAACATTGTGATTTAAAACATCTAGTTTCCAATATACAAACTTGCTGACAATAGCTAAGCTCCTAATTAAGTTATACTATATCTTGATACAACATTTTGGAAATGACATTTCTAAAAAGACTCTGTTAATGCAATTCTCCACAGAAAAAAAAGCAGGTGTTTCTGAATTTATACTTTCTTGAAAGGAGGTGGGTTAGAGCATACCAATATTCTAAACCCCACCAGTTGGTATACTATAATAAATGTGAAATTTTTATGTTTTTGTCTTTAAGTCACGATTTTCAAAAGCCTTCACTGGTGCACAATGCTACCCATTCTTTAGCTATACAAAAAGGAGGAAAAACTGTAAAGAATTACTGGGATTAAAGTCATTGGTGTGTAGGTGGCCAAACTGCACTGTTACGCTTGCCTCACAAAGGTAGAAGAGTAAATACTGACAGCGTACCCTGTGTCACAGCTCCTCTCCTCTCTGTCATTACAAGGATCATGTGTGATATGCTCATCCCTCTGTATTATCTTCCAGACCATTTCCTTTCTCGTGTGTCTTAGTCACTTCATCTTTAAATGTCAGGCAACTAAATGACTGCCATCATTCTCCATATAGGTTTCTGGCATTACTCATCTGTTGGTAATTTCATTGTCTTTGTATATCATTCTCCTTCTACCCTTAATTCTAGGTTTCTCATGTCCCTTTCTCCGTCAGCCTTCTACTTTCATATTCAGTCCCTAAATCTGGCTTTTTAATAAAATTAACTCATTCATAATCTCAATTTGATGAACATCACAATAATTTTCTTCTTCATATCAGCACTGAATCCTTGATCCCCACCTGGACTGACATATCACATCAGTGTATCCTGACTCCAGTTCCCTGTCAACCTATCTGTGACATCAATTCCTCGCACCCTCTCTTTTGCCTCTCATACACTTTATTTTAATTTTGGGGTAAACCATGGTTCAGTTCAATTCCCTAGTGTCCATAATTCAATGTAGATGTTACCAAGTAATGCTAAAAAGTAATTCAATCACTATGACTGTGCTATTATCACAAAGTACATGCTTTTTAGACTTTCATGGTGATCATACTACATTTCAGAATCATTGAAAGCTAGAGAGATTTATAGATTTTATTTCTCTCCTATGCTTTTAATGCCTATAAGAAACTAAAAACATTTTAATGATTCATAAGATAATTTCTTGACCCATCACATGACAGCTAACATAATTTTGTACAAGACAAAAGTCATAGTTGACACACTCAATTTTTCCACAAAAACAGCAATTGCATAGTACTTTGTTTATATAGCTAAATACAAGCTCCTTCAAGTTGAAGTACATCAACTATAGAAAGTAGAGATAAAGTTTTGTGTATCAATAATAGTAAATTGGCATTAGATTGATTCTTGTTGTAACCTATGTCTAGGTTTGAAGATCTTCATTCCACTTGCCAATCATAATTTGTGAAAAACAAGACTAGAAACATGAATTTAATTTGCAGTGTTGCATTTGGATGTGTTATAGGGAAAGAGATACTAATTCATTCATAAATGACGAAACATGTAAGCTATTGGAAAACTAAGCCCATCATATGATAAAGAATGTGTAAGAACAGGAAAGATGTTCATAATGACTACAAGTATACATGATATCCATTGACCGAACATGTCCAAAGTGAACTTTTAATATTTCAATAAAATATCTGCTTGATTTTCCACAGAAGAGTTTTTAATATTTTATATTATTTATAATATTTTATATAAGATTTTTTATATTTAATTTTCTTGGATAAACTTAGAGTCACAAGAACAAAGGATGTTTATATAAT
>NW_026067930.1:25578974-25644194 GCF_014885135.2 Alexandromys fortis | reverse complement strand
ATATGACTCTAGGAAGAAAAAAGAGAATTTGCCAGCCAGACACTGAGGAAGCAAGATGGGCAGTATGGCAAAAGGTAATGTCAATTGGCAGATTGTAGATTAATATAAATGGGTTAATTTAAGTTAAAGGAGATAGTTGAGGAAAAAATCTAAGCTAGCATTGAATTGTCATAATTAGTAATAAATCTTGGTGTCATTATTTGTGGGCTTGCAGTCCCAATGAGAAAATACTACAACACAGAACTCCAAACACTGCTTACTCATTGAGTGACTGAATAGATCGTGAGGCTCTGTAAAATGAGTTTGCCTCTGTAACTAAGAAAATTAGTTCAAATCATTGCAGCTCCAAAAATGGAGAAACTGAATATGACACTTTATGAAGGTCAGAAGCTATTTAAAGTCTTATTCCTTAAACAATAAACTTCTTTTAGAAAATCACAAGCTTCTGCACTTTTATAAAACTGCCAGACTATATGTTTTGTATATTTTCCCATTAACATTACTGTTTGTTGTCTAATTTAATCTTACTAAAATTTATTCAAGGCAAAAGCTTGCAAGAGCACAGGGTCATAAGTTCACTAATGTTTAGATACAGAAAAAGTGTGTGTGTGTGTGTGTATGTGTGTGTACTTTCACATTATTTTAGAAGAATCAGATTCATTTTATCCTATACACTCCACTTATTATTAGAAACTTCTCAAATATATTACATAAAGAAAAGCCATGATACACTTTCAATTTTAAAGAATTCACCATTGCAAATGGGCAATGCAGGAAGATTTGTTTTTCTTTATGCTCATCTTTTATAGGATCCCAACTTCTGAAAAGTTCCTAATACAAAATGTATTCTGAAAAGGTATTTGAAAACTGTCATATTTTAATGTAAGTGCTTATTCTTCAGGCATTAAACTTATGATCATTGAAATGAAAAAAAAATAGTGTTTGACCAAGGGACATATAGATTTCAAAAAAAAATAAAAAACAAAATTTTCAGCAATACTTATCAGGACTTCATGATGAATTTATAAACTTTATACTTGCATGTACTCTGGAAATTTATAAATATCGTGCTTGAAATAAGTTCTGTTTAGATAAACTCAAATATAAATTTACAAGTTTGAACAACTAACAGGATTCTACAGTGAACCAAAAAGAATGAGAATTCTACTTCACATAAAAACATTATTAGAAAATATAACTTGGAAGCGGCTATATGGATGGCTCAGTGATTAAATAGTTCTTGCTGATTTTCCATAGGACCCTGGTTCTATTCACAGCATACAAATGATAGTTAATTTTTTTGTAATTTTTGGTAAATCCATCTCTAGATTATCTGACACCTTATTATACACTCTACAGCTAGATATAGTGGTGAATCCATTATAATGCTACCATTTGGAAGGCTAAGGCAGGAATCACGGTTCAAGACCAGGCTAAGATGCTTCCTGGAATCCTCAATAAAAGGTATAATTAGGTCATCCTCCGTTTGGCCTGCACTGTTGCTATTTCTTGGAACTAATTCTGCTTGAAAGTCACTGAAATATAAATTGGTTTTATTAATGTCCAAATGAAAAGTTAAACATGCTGGAAGAGTTGTTGAAACAGAATACTTTTTTTTCTGGATGTTATTACAGTTTATCATGAAAACTCATAATCTTGAAAACAGAAATTTTAGATAAACAGAGATTGACATATTGAAATTCTAATCATAAAATATATTTTATGAAAAAGTGTTTTCTGAGGGGACTTAGCAGCATGAACTATATTTGTAATCACTTTAAAATATGAAAAAATCAATTGATGGAATGAGTGGAAATTATTTGTTTGGCTTACTCAATTCTATATGATTGTAGAATGTGATGTCAATAATCTTTCACCAGTAATCTTCCAATGGTCACTATGGAAAGAGATGAGCCTATTATTATTATTATTGCCACGTACTAGTTGTAGTCATGACAGAGAAAGTGTTTATAATTAGTCATCAGAGTTAAATAAAGAGAGAAAAATTATGGATTGCATATCATCTTACCTCATTTACAGCATTATAGGTCTTGAAGAAAATGGTAATATTGTTTAAAAAGTCCCATATATCAGTAAGTTCATGCCATGTATTCAAGCCACATATGCATTAATGTCCTGATTGTTAAATTTTGGAGTAGAAGAAAAGGCTAAATTTCGCTTTCAGATCGTTGGAATGTGGTCTCCAGTTGACTCTCACTACCAAGCTGAGTAAATTGTGGCATGCCTCTATGTCTCTGAAATGGAGCAGACCCACTTAAAAATTAAAGCTAATGGAGATGCTGTCACCTTCTCTTTAAATAATGTTCAATCATCTCACGTACTCCAAAGAATTTTTATTTGAAGTAGTTATTCTGGAAATCAGAGACATGGAAAATGAGTGAAGTCATTCAATGCTTCTGACTATGATGCTTCACCAAAGCTCCTACCCCAGACAAAGAACTACTTCTTCCCAGTTACTGTAGTCTGTGTATTGTTTCATCCTCTCATCATATTCTTTGTGCGCTTCTTACCCTACATCTGCTCTTTAATTTTTGCAGTCATTATCACAAATTTCTGTTTTGTTTGAAATGGTTGCTTAACAATTGTATGAACACCAACCCATCTCATTAACAACATAGTAACTTTATTAAATTTCCCAATTAGTTGTCCTGTGGCTTCAGATGCCTAAGGGCAGCAGATCTATGTATGTGATTAAAAATGAAGTCTTGTGTGAACATTTTCATTTGTTTTTCTCGACTTCCTAAATTATTATGTCACTCTTGAAAGTGAACATTGGCAGCCCAAATGACAGAGTGTACCATTAAAATCCTGATTAAACAAGATAATTTTCCTTTAAAAATTCTTTAGTATTTTTAAAATATCATTTAGGAAGATAAATATTAGTTCTTTATTGATCTCTGGCCACTGTGATGTACCTGCTCTTCTAAAATTGTTACATTTACTCTATTAATAACAAAGTAAAATTTCATCTAAAAACCACAGGCAAACACATCCTCAATTTTGACTTTTTTAATCTCTCAAATGTCTTCTCTTGCACACATGGGAAAAATGGAATGCATCTGCTTTCATGTTTTCGTGTGAAAGGAGAATTTCTCCCATGAGTCTTTGGACTCTCTCCAGTGTTTTGTTCCATTGTTTTCCAGTTCAGTTAAATACATTCAAGAAAAGAGTTTTGATACTGAATTATCAGTATAAGTCTGATACTGGTGTTACTCATCATGGACTCCAATCCAGTTGCTGTCCTTAAACTTGAAAACCACCCTGCTTCTAACGGGAACTTCTAGCTTGAACTGAGATGACCCTGAATAACATCCAGGTAACAGAATGTGATAAAAGGATGAAGTAATTAAATAGCTTCTTACATTTTGTCCATTTTTCTTTTGCTGGAATATAATTTCCTAGTTATGCTTTAAGAAGAGATTTCATAGGACTTTTTTCTCTACTCTTTAAGACAAGTGTTTTCCACCCTAAACGTCTCTTACACAATTCAGGTGGCTTGAAAGTCTCAATTAACTATAATGAAAGCAGACATGAAGATAACAACTTTCATGTTGTCATCTTTCCGTTGTCTTGACCCAGCTTTGGGTTTCTGGGTAACCGTAACAGCTGATTGGATTCTCTTCCTGAATAGCCAAACCTACATCTGCCTACCCTTCTGAGATCCTACATCCTGGCTTATAACCAGTCCTACTCACTCAGTGCAGCTAGGAAACTACCTACAGTTTCCACATAGAACTGCAACTATTCAGACAGTCCACCACAGACCTGTTAGCCCTCTCCCTATACCTGTTCTACCCAAAGGAAAACACAAGGGCTTGTTATCACCATCCTCCCTTGCCACTCTCTCTCATTAACTAAGCCTGATAATTTCCATACTAGGCCCCTCCCCACTACCATCCCTGTGTCTTCTCCACTTCCTCTTCTCAAATATTTCCTCTTCTACTTACTTGTCTCTTATGTGTTTAGAAAACATTTCACAAATGAGCAAAAACAAGCAATGCTCTTTGAATTTTGCTAATTTTAATTAACATGATGATATCTAATTCCATCTATTTTCCTCCAAATGACAAAATTTCATTTTTTTTCATGGCTGAAGAAAACTACTCTCTTTCTCTCTTCTCTGTGTATGTGTGTGTATCATCTTTTGTTTTGTAAGCTCAAATACCTAAATAATAATACCAATTTAAAATAGTACTTGTCTAAATCATAACTTTCTTTGACAAATCATTCAAATCTTGTCCTGTAATTCTACCACACTGATTCAGATGATATGCCTACCACATATGCCAGATGATATGACTACCACAGTGTCTTTTGCTTTTAAAGCTAGCATACATAGTGATGCGTTCCAATTACAGAGGTTTCATACATAAATGTCATTTCATCATATCTTATTCCTCTCCCTCTCCTGTTATCTTCTCTATCCCTTTCTGCATCTCTCTTGCTGGTCCCTATCTCTCTTCAAATATCTTCCTTTTCTGTTTTTTTTACATCACATATATTCCATTACCAGTTATTTTTTTTAACCTTCTTTCTTAGGTTATTTTCCACACCTGTTACATGAGAAAGTATTTCAATAGGAATCAGAAGTTGTTAATAAGATTGATCTTTTATTTTATTGAAAATTGAAAAGTTGTTTAACAGAAATTAGTGAGGTAAAGGTTTTTTTATTCAGTGTAGGAAAATGCACATACATAATATATATATATATATACATATATATGACTATGTACATGCAGGTGTATTTTACTTTCTATTTTAAACTATAATTTAGTCAAGTATTCTGTACTTATGCTTGCTGCCCAACTTTGCTTTTTACTCCTGAAGTAACTCAGGTCTGATATTGGTAGGCAGAGACTGCTTGTTCTTTTCCTGACTGCCTAGACCCAAATACTAACACAGAAACTATATCAGTTACAGCAGTGTATGTCCAATAGCTTAAGCATATTTCTAGCTAACTCTATTCATAAATACCATTTAAATGTTTTGTGACACGTCCTCTTAAAAGAGCTTCAAGATTTTTGTAGCAAAAGCTGAGTCAGGAAATGAGATGTGCTTGAATCTAGCAAACAGAGCACACCTGTGAAAATGCTGCTACCAGGAAGCTATACTTTTCTTACAGGTATAAGATGGAATTTCAGAGTTGTTTGATTTGCATTTCTTTGATGGCCAATGAAGCTAAGCAATCCCTTAAGTGTCTTTCAGTTATTTTTGTTTCCTCTGTTGACAGTTCTCTGTTTAGGTCTGTACCCCAATTTTTTATTGGATTATTTGTTCTTTTAATGACCAATTTCTTAAGAATGGTCAAGATCAAAACCACTGATGACAACTTATTCAGGAGAGGATATGAGATAAAGGGAATACTCCTGAATTGCTGCTGGGGGTGTAAACTGGTACAGTTCTTTTGGATATCAGTATGGTGATTTCTCAGAAAGTTAGGAAACAAGCTTCCTCAAGACCCATCAATATCATTTTTGGGTATATACCCAAAGGATGCTCTCATGTACCACAAGGACATGTGTTCAACTGTGTTCAAAGCAGCATTGTTTGCCATACCTAGAACCTGAAAACAACCTAAATACCCTTTGACCAAAGAATGGATAAATAAAATGTAGTACATTTTCATAATTGAGTACTACATAGCAGAAAAAAATAATGACATCTTGAAATTTGAAGGCAATTGGATGGAGCTAGAAAACATCATATTGAGAGAGGTAACCCAGACCCAGAAAGACTATATAATATGTATTCATTTTTAAGTGGCTTTTAGACATAAAGCAAATAAAACCAGGCGACAATTCACAATCCCAGAAAACCTAGACAACAATGAGGACCCTAAGAGAGACATACATGGATCTAATCTATGTGAAAAGTAAAAAAAAAGACAAGATCTCCTGAGTAGTTTGAGTGAATGGCAACTGTGGTAGAGGGTAGAAGGGGAGGGAAAAGGAAGGCAGGAGAGCAGAGAAAAAAATGTATAGCTCAATAAAGTCAATTTAAAAAATGTAAAAAGGAAGCTGTGCTTGACTCTGTTCTTTTGTGTCTAGAATTACTTGTGAAGATTTCTTAGGTTTCATGGGGAAGCAGTTTTGTCTTATTGGTGCCATTTGTAGGCTGAGACTCCTCATTCATTTCCCAGCTGTCCAGATCTGAATAACACAGAAAATATATCAATTACAACAGTATTTGGCCAGTAGCTTAAGTGTATTTCTAGCTAACTCTTACATCTTAAAACAACCCATAATTCTTGTCTGTGTTAGCCATGTGGCTTGATACCATGTATTAGTAAGGCATTCTCATCTTGTTTCCTCTGTGTCTGGGTGATGACTACAGACTGAGCCTTTCCTCTTCCCGGAATTCTCCTATTCTGGTCACTCCACCTATACTTCCTGCCTGGCTACTGACCCATCAGCATTTTATTAAACCATTACAAGTGACAAATCTTTACAGGGTACAAGCCCATTGTCCCAGAATAGATGCTCATGAAATGATTTGTTTTACACATTTCTTTTATGACTACTGGGAGATTTACTTTTGCTTTGAGTATTTCCTCGTTTTTGTTCGAAGTTTCTTGGCATGTTGTTGGAGGGCAGTAAGGGGTACAAGGATGTAAAGGAGGATTATTACTATTGGAGTCTAGTCTAAGAACTAAGATATTTTAGAATTACAACGTGAATAGTGACCTTTAAAATGTTAAAAGGACTGACAAAAAAATGGTAAAGTGCTAAACTAAACTAGCATTGAATATTCTATAAGCATCAAGAAAACACTGGTGGTTTAAAGATAAATCAGCTAAAGCTTTGTGTGGCTCAGCAGGGATTAATCTACTTTGAATTACTGTAAGCCTGTAGGCTCAAAGTAGTTGTTATACCAACTACATATGAATCCCCGTGGAACAGAACTTCCTGTTTGGTCTCTTTTCTTATGAATTTGTATAACGATCCATGCGGTATCAAGAGAGCCATGTGAAAACACATTGATTCCTCATGGCCAAACCACATTTATGCCATTCATTTGGCTTCCACATGGTACACACTAAATTGAAATTACCTTATGTGCCTAGCATAACTAACTGCTGATATGGAGCCTTCCTTGTAGTCTGGGGGTTTTCTGTTTCAATGTATGAGTTAGTTTTAACATAAAACTAATTATTTTTAATGAAGCCAACCCGCTTCTTCTCACAGAATCGGGTGTTTACAGCTATCTTAAGGTATCATGCTATGTTTTTTTTGTTTGTTTTTCCTGTGTTCAGTTCCCGTTTTTCACTGTTCTAGCCAGTTATTTAATACACATACTAAGAATCTCATTGGAGAATTTGTAATCATACGCATTGTCTCAGGTGTTAGTGAATGGCATCCAATAGAACAGGCCCAGTCTTACAAAGTGTTAACTGAAACTGCCTAAGAGAGTCCATATCTCCTCTAATTATTATTCCTCAGGTTTTGTGCCTCCCTCTTCTGCTCATCATGTAATTCTTATTTCTAATCAAGAGCTTATTTTGAGATTTTAATCTACAGTTCTCATTCTATTTCATATTTCCTTTGCTGTTTTTATATTCATGTAGTCACAGAGCAAATGGAACATCCTGGGTATTGATCCAGTGAGACAAAACTTGGCATCTTTGAAGGAATCTCATTAGGACTCAGGCTGGTGAAATAAAGCAGTGATTCCCAACCTTCATAATGCTGCAACTCATTAATACAGTTTTTCATGTTGTGGTGACCCCCAAACATAAAATTATTTCCATTGCTACTTCATAAGTGTAATTTTGCTACTTTTATGAACCATAATGTAAATATCTGTGTTTTCCGATGTTCTCAGACAACCCCTGTGAATGCTTCATTGAACCCCAGGTTGAGACCCACTGTCTAAGAGGCAAAAAAAACAAAACAAAACAAAAAAAAAACATTAACTACAGGGAAGCCCCTCCAGCTCAGAAAGTAAGCAAATTACTAGCTTCGGGAATCCCTAAAATGACTTGATTTATTAAATTTTCCCTTCCCAAGAATATAGAGCAATAATAAGGGTTGCCTGGAAGAGGCTTGGATCAACATAATGTGGAAATTTTACTCTTCAACCTCTTGAGCTTCCTGCTGTCCATGCAGTACATCCAAGTTTCCAGCTATTGTGAGCTGGCATCCATGGTTGGGTGATGCAAGTGTCTTTGAGTCAATTCTCCTTCTGTAAGGAGAATTTGTTTGCTGTGTCTGAGACTTTCTCTCATGTTGCCTTTTGTGCTGAAAAATTGTTCATGTCCTTTAATTCTTTAACTGACAGAAACCAAGTGAGGTCAAAACCCTAGATGGGAACAATTATAGAAGTAATGTCACTTTTATTCACAACTGTTTCATGATAATGAGTACTGTTTCTGAACTTTTAAATATTTCAAACTCAAAGTTGACTAAATGATTGTTACAGAGACACTACTTTTTCTTCATTAACATAAATGTCATCTCTGTTATCTGATTTTAAATCACACACATAATATAAATCTATTGTTACTGAAACAGCTTAAAAGCACAGCTGTCTAAATCCAATATTTTAGGACTAAACTTTCAAAAAGTGCTACCATTAAAGACTTATTAGGTAATTTAAGGTAAATAATTTTACTTATACACAAAAAATAATACTAATTAAAAAAGCTTTCATTGAAGAAAGTAGTAATAGAAAAAGAAATTGAAGAATATAATATTTTCCCAGATACAAAATTTAGAACTGGGGAAATAAATGATCTTGAAGTACTAACATGTTTGTTCTCACATGGCTAGAATAAAGGAATCCGATTTTACTATGACTACATTGAGAAACTGCTCGTAGCTAACGTTCTTGGGACTACTTCTCAATCTATCAAGAATTTCAGAGTGCTGGTTTCATACAGCCCCAGCAGAAGTACAGAGTATTCATCTCAAGAAGATGATGGGTGGAAATCATTCACATCTAGAAATAATTTCAAGTCAGCACTGTCAGCATGAGCAATAGTTAATGGAAAAGTAGGCTGCCACAAAACCTTTAACCAAGTAATCAAGGCTCTTTTATGGTCCAAATATACTCCCCAGATATTGAAGTTTTAACTCTCAGTGAGATGATATTAGGAAGTCCGGCACCTGGCTAGTAGGTCTTCAGAGTAGAGTTACCATGAATGGAATACCATTATAAAAGCAGCTTCAGAAATCGACTTTACTTCTTCTTTCCTATGGAGGCATGATAGAAACATCACTGACTTTGAACCAAGGAAATACAGCACACATTAGATTTTCCACTGCCTTTGTCTGTGGTCATGAGAGAGGCACAGTTCTACACTATCAATCCCAGTAGCCATAGGAGTTCTAATATTTTAGGGGTCTTGACTTAGGTCAAACCAAAATTGATGGTTACAGTACTGAAAAACTTTTCAGAACTAGTCAGTCTTGCAGAAAAGAATCAGAGACTTGAGTAGATATTTTCAATATTGTTCTATGTGGTACCTAGGAGAGAAGTGCATAGGGAAAAATACACACGAGAGCATGGGTCTGCACTTCCATATGACAGACCCACAGAAAGTTAGACAACTTAGGAAGGAAATACTGTCAGCAGCATTTACAATCAAATGTCTTTTAGCAGTTGTTCCTTCCTCAGCAGTCAACCAATTCAAAGACAACAATATAACAATATCCAGATTTTCTTTTTATTTCCCATCTTTACATGGAAACTAAGCCAGTGTAGATGGGCACTGGGACTGCTAGGTTTTCTCCTCAACCAAGTTGGCTAGTTTTGAGTCCAGCTATTGTAAACGAAGGCTGCACTTTATTTTCCTGGCCACTCAGACCTGAATAATCACACAGAAACTATATTAATTAGAAGACTATTTGGCTGATGGCTCAGGTGTATTCTTAGCTAGTTCTTACATCTTAAATTCACCCATTTTTATTAATCAATGTATCACCACAGGGCTGTGACCAACTGGTAAGATTCCAGCATCTTTCTCCTTCATCAGCTACATGGTATCTGCCTGACTCTGCATTCTTTCTCCCTGCATTCAGTTTAGTTTTCCCCACCTAGCTCTATTTTGCCCTGCTGTAGGTCAAAATAGTTTCTTTATTAACCAATATTAATAAAATATATTTATAGCATACAGAGAATTGTATACCATCTCTCCTTTTCTCTCGAAATAAAAAAGGAATGTTTTAACTTTATTATAGTAAAATTACATATGACAAAACAGGTATCAAGGGGAGGGGGAGGGAAATGGGAGGCTGGGAGGAGGCGGAAACTTTTTTTTTCTTATTCTCAATAAAATAAAAAAAAGAAAAAAAAAAGAAAAAAAAAGAACTACAGTTACATTATTTGTGAGTCTAAAGCTTCATAACTAATTTATCTTTTATCCTAACTAAGGAAAACTGTAAATATTACAATCTGTTTTTATAATGCCATTTATTATCTATTATTTATTTACTATTTATTATGTATTACTGGGACAAAATATTTTTGTCTGTGATTTGGAAAAATGTACCACAGTATTTACATAAATTTATATTGAATCTTATTTCGTACATGAACAATCCCTGAATTTCTTACAAATAAAGTTTTATTCATTTATTCTAAGTGGGCTATAAACACCTTTGAAAGTATTCAGAAATTTTAGAGATCAATAAATCACATGTGAAAAAAATTGAATTTATCTTTTCTTACCCTTCACCCTTGTCAGAATGGCATCATCAAGAAAATAAATGAAAAATTTTGTTAACGATGTGAAGAAGAAACTGTGGTAGAAATGTAAAGCAGTGCAGTCAGTTTAGACATCATAGTCTAAACTTCTCAAGGAGCAAAGGGAGGGATTATATGCTCTCCAGTTATCACATTTATGGATCTTGGCGAAAAGAATTCTCCATCCTTTTACAGAGATCTTTGCATAGTCATTCTTATCTCTGCTGTTTTCACAATGCCAACGAAATACAATCAGCCCAGATGTCCATCAACATTAAACAGATAATGGGAATGTACTATATATACACAATGAAAATTTATTTTCCCATAAAGAGAAATGAAATAAAAAATTACAAGAATGTGGATGGAAATGGTGAACATTATATTAGTAAGATAAACAAGACCCAAAAAGACAAATATTGTACTTTGCAATATTTGTACCGATCCTGACTTATAACAGCTAAACATGTGTTTACTACTACGTTTATTAGCATTTACTACTGGTAGCTTATGAATCTGGAAAAGTACCCATATTACCCATGTTAATGGACAGCAGTGAGAATCTGTGGGATGGGATGGTGAAGACAACAGAACCCATGAGATTTCTAAGTGTGACAATATTAGGGGGATATAGGGACCAGGGTCCAGAGAGGAGAAAGAGAGAAGAGGATGTATAAGTGTGTATGTATGTATGTGTGTGTATGTATATGTATTTAAATATATACATAAGTGTGTATACATACATATAATTTATAAATATGACATTATGAAACATACTACTATGTAAGCTAGTTAAAATAACCATTAAAATATTTTATACATGTACCCTTTTACTTCTTCATGTTATGAATCATACTTACCTCTGAAATGTAATAGTATGCTGATTAGTGTTTAATATATACCCAACTTTGAATCTGTAAATCTGTCTCATTCATGTTTTTTTTTTTTCAGTCAATTAGGCTTTTTATTGATTTCTTTATCTGTCTTATGAATGTTAGGGACAGACTGACGTGTATTTCAACGGTATTTGAAGACTTACAAATCCTCCACTGTCATAATGACATTGATGTTTCATCACAGAATCTCTCTGTTTAAGGCTCCCAGTTCATGTGACTTAAATATAATATGATAACAATCAATGCTATGCTAAAAAAAAAAAGAAAGACAATTTAAAATTCAACCAGATTCCCTAGTCTCATTCATGTTTTAATCTTCCATAACGTAGTGGGTCCTCTTAGAGGTATTTTTAAAAGTTGTACTCTTTTTAGGACTTTATTTGTACCTTCCAAAAATTAGAGATTTCCCTAATACTTTAATAAAAAAATTATAAAAAAGATAAAAAATAAGAAAGTGAGATATGTTCACAAATAAATACAAATAATTACTAATATTTTTCAAGTAAACTTTCTTTTCTGCATACATATTAACACAAATAAACTTACGTATTTCCTGAGTCACTATGAAATAAACAGTGAAGCCTTATGATGATAATGCACTGACATTTCTAGTAAAATTGACAAAAATCTTAGTATTACTTTCTCCATTTTGCTTTCAATTTCTGTGGTAAAACAACATGCGCAAAAACAATGCGGGAGGAAAGGGAATGCTACAGGTTATAGCTTCTAGACCATAGTGAAGAGAAGGCTGGCCAGGGACCTGGAGGCAAGAATTGAAGCAGAGGTGATTAAAAAAAAAAAAAAAAAAGCCGCTGCCAACTGCCTTTCTTGCCAGAGTTTGATCAGCCTGCTTTCTTAACCAGCCAGAACCACCTGCTCAGGGAGCAGCATTACTCATCATGGACAATTCTCTGCCGTGTCAACTATCAATCAAGAAAATACCTCAAAAACTTGCTAATGGGGCAGTTAAAAAGAGAGGTTTTCTCAATTGAGGGACCCCCTTGCCAAATGACTCCCTATTGGTGCCAATTGATGAACGACACTAATTATCACATAAAAGCTCCTTGTGTCCGGGTTGTATTCAAATTCTCTGGACTACATTCAGTGATTTCCCATTACCTTTCAAAAGAGAAAGTAAGACAAACTATATGACTCACTTTTGTTTTCTTTTGCTTTGGCTTTTGCTTTGAATTAGGGCTTTGCTGTGTAGCCCAAGATCCCTCTTTTTTCCTCAATGTGCTGGCCTTATCGTTTCTTTACCTTCAGACTCTGGGAGTATAGACACAAAAACCAATTAGTTGGTGCATAACCTACAGTTTTATCTTTAAATCCACAGTATTGAAGATTTTATGAGATCAAGTCTATTTTAGTTGAAGTACCACATTTTTGTTCTATACCATGCCATTATTTGAGTTTTTCTAGTTCATATATTTTCTGTAAATATGTAATCTCTCTAAGTCATACTTTACAATTTATATTATCACTTGTATTTTATAAAATGTCATACTCCACAACCTGATTTGGCCCATAATCATTCGTGTTTACTTTGATTGCATAAGGTAGAAACTCTAAAACTATTTAAAGTAAGTATAAGCTTATTTTTTCCAAATTATTATGAAGATACATGCATTTTTTTTTCTATGTTTTGCAATGGTGACTATCATGCTCACTAATGGTTCTTAAATAGTGACTTTATTTCTAATTCTCCTGTCATTTATTAGCTGATGTTCTCTAAGGGGGAGCTTTCTTTCTTCAAAAAGACAAATAGAAGTTTTCCTTGAAAACCAAGGAGACAACCCATTGCTTTCCCTTAGAAAGTAAATTTATATTTATTTGTAACTTCCCAAGACTTGGACCTATCACTGAGCTAACATGTAGCTAACATGTATAGTGTTTACATACTACATAGCATATCTTACTTTTCAAACATGTATCCTTTCTATATGATAAAAAGCTTTCAATTCCTTTCCCTGATATTCTGAAATGATAACAATGTCTATAATCATCTCATTGCATCATAATATACTAGAGCTTCTTTTTTCTTACTATGCCCCAGTACTCCTTGACCTATATTACCCTAGTATCTTTCACAAACTATCAACAATTAAGTTTCAGTTCTTATGAAAGCATTATTTTATATTCTACATATGTCTGAAATCAGGGTTCACTTATTTATGTGGACCTGGTTTATTCCACTCAGGACTAGTTCCATTACGTTGTGGTGAATGACAGGATTTCAAATATATGATCTCTCAATACTATTCTATTCTGTATACATACATTTTCATTATCCTTTCCTCAGTTGGCCGAAATTTACTTTGGCTGTTTCTGTATCTTGGTTATAAAAATGCTTCAATGTCTGTGTGAGTTAAGAAAGATGTTTACATAAAAATTTCATTTTCTTTACATATTTATGTATCTAGGATCCCTTAGTCACATGGTAGCTACACTTTAAAAAACATATTGTTTTTCATAATGGCTCTTCTAATTTATATTCACACCAACATGTGCAAGCAAGTCCCTTCCTAGCCAATACTTTTTTCCTTTAGTCTTAGTGTTGTTAAAACAAGCTTACTCATATTTCCCTGAACAGTAGAGATGTTTAGTCTCTCTCTCTCTCTCTCTCTCTCTCTCTCTCTCTCTCTCTCTCTCTCACACACACACACACACACACACACACACACACACATGTACATACACACAAGTTGTGTTTCTTTTTTATTTATTTTATTTTTTATTTTATTTACTGTTGTGTTTCTTTTTAAAGAAATAATAAATAAGGAATACCTATACATTTCTTGTTTGGTTGTTTTGCTACCGAGTTTCTTGAGTTCCCTAAATGCTAAACCTTAAACCCTTCTCATCTTCTCAGATACGTGTATGTGTGCATGACTGTGCAATATATAACTTTTTAATCATTTTTCCCATTCTGTATATTTTGGTTCACTGTATTTATAGTTCACTCTATGGTGAAAAGAAGTCTAGCTAGATATAATCGCATTTGCTCATTTTTAATTTTATTGTTAGTGCCTTTGGGCTAGATCCAAGAATTCTTTGCCTAAACTAATATTCTATGCCATTTTTATTATATATTTTCTATTATTTTCAAACCTTACATTAAGTCTTTATTGCAGTTTAACTTCATAATATAACTTGTGAGAGGAAAGGATCTAGTCACTGTCTGGATTTAGATATACAATTTTCCCAGGAATGTTTACTGATGACAGTATTCTCTCCTTTCCTTTATCCATCTATCGCCACTTCTCTCTCCTCTTGTGTGTGTATTATCAATAACTGGACGTAAATAAATAGGGATATTTTCAGACTGTCATAATGTACTACTTCTCTGTGTTTCTGATTTTTCTTTAGCACCATGCTGCTGCATTTTGATGTTTTAGTAGCCCAGTGTCTGTCTAGTTTTATTAGGCACCAGAATGCGACAGTCACAGGTCTGTGTTTGAAAGCAGGTCATGGCAGTCCTCCAGCCTTATTCTCTTTCCTGAACATTACCTTGTCACTCAGAGGCCTTCTACACTTTCTATTAGGATTTTTTTTCTATTTCTTTGAAGAATATCATGGCATTTTTATAAAACTGCAGATAGAGCCATGGAATGGGTGCACTTTAGCAACCTTAATGTTGTTTGTGTACCTGGAATGTCTTTAACGTATGTGTTTCTCTCTTCAATGCTTCAAGTATTCATTGGAAAAAATCTTTTACCTTCTAAGATAAATCTTTTTACAGCTTATGTTTATTTCAGTTTCATATTTTATTTTTATTTACATCAATATTAAAGACTGAATTTTGTCTAAATATAAATTCCAAGATATTATAGAATAAATCACAGTCTATTAAATCTTAGAGTATATCATGACATTTATGAGATGACAATAAATTTAACTAATTTTTTTCATTAGTCTCAAGTATTGATTATTATAAACTTTTGAAAATTATTCTTTGAAATGAATGTTATAACTGTTTGATTGCATTTTATTATTTTTTGTTAGCATTTCACACAACTGCAAGTTCTTTTATGGGAGCATCTAAAATATTCTTTTATGTTATAATTCAGCTTTGTGTTCATATGAAATGTTTTGGACAAAACAGAGCATTACAGTTGCTTGTAATTACTGTCTGCCTTATATTTCACATTTTTATCATTGATAATCAACATTATTAAACAAAATCTGTGCTGTTAAGGTCTAGTCCAGTTCTCATGTGCTCGAAGAGAGCAGAAGAGACACAGGATTACTGGTCTACAGAAATAGGAGCTCAAGTTCTTTTCGAATAAGTTCCCACTAACTGTTTACTGTATCTGCATTCCCAGCTGTGCTACCTCATTGCCATTTGTGCTCGTTTTTAAGGATTACCAAGCACTAGCTCCTTTTTTTCCCCATCTTTTTGTTCAGAATTCTGCCAGACTAGCCAAAGGCATCTAACCACCAACTTGAATTTTAATCTACTCCATACTGCATTTTGAGCTGTTATGAACCATTTCCTTGTCAGGGTATCATTTTGTATGTCACATGTAGAATTTCATCTTCTGTATTGGTTAAAAGTATTTTCTTTTATGACGGCAAGATGAAAGCCTGGTGTCAACAGAGGCTATAACCCAGAACCCTAGGTGCAAAGACAGAAGAATTCCATCTTCAAGAAGAGCCTGAACTGCGTAGTGACATTGAAATAAGTCGCAGGTACATGATAGGAAATAAATAACCATGCTAAAATGTTAGTTGACATTTGAATTTCCAGTATAATAGAGTGAGAGATTTCAGGGTTGTCACATGATTGTCTGTCCTACTTGCTAACGTGCTCCTCTGGGTGTCTTATTTTCACTATACCAATAAACATAAAATAACCTTTTTAGTTGGTGAGGCGGTTTTTTTTTTTTCCTTGTATAGTATTGTCATGTTTAGCAAATATTCTCAAATGTAGTCAGATTTTCCTTTGTGGGATCGGCAACTCCCGAGTAATGACATGGAGACATTATGCATTACAAAAGCTTGGTCTTTAGCTTAGGCTTGTTCCCAACTCACATTTATAACTTAATTAACCTGCTTTTATGAATCTACATTTTGCCATGTTCCTTGTCCCTCTCCTCTGTACTTATATCTGAGTTGCTTAGGGCCTTGCTGGTAAGGCACCTAGATTCCTTCTCCTCTTCCTCTCTCTCCCCACAAACCCAACCTCTCCTCTCCTGCCTAGCTATTGACCAATCAGCTCGTTATTAAACCAATCAGAAGGTGCCTTGGTAAAGAAACAGCGTCACAGTGTACATAAAGTTTATCCCACAGCAATCATGCATTAATATTTAAGCATCTGTTTAGTTTAGTCTTTGATATTTAGTTTGCCAATGTTGGGATTTTTTGTTTGATACCCACTCATATGACATTAAGCGTGCCACTCTGTTTCTCTGGCAGTTTTTGTTTTATTTGGTTTTTAGATTTATAGAAGCACACATTTGCATATAATGTTTAAGACCTCCCTTCATGGCTGTCTTCACTGCAAATCTGAAATACCTTCTGCTGCCATTAGTCAACTTTCTAAATTCTTAAGTGCAATTTCACTTTCTAAATTTATTATAACATTTAAATTTGAAGAATGGCATTGTCACTTCTTATTAAATTAGTTTTATTATTCCTGTGCTTTTAGTGAATATTTTTTGTCAAATTAAATTTAAAATGACATTCTTTTCATTATTTTATTTATTTTTTTATTTTTTAATATATTTATTAGGTGTACAGCATTCCTTCCATGTGTACAAAAGGGGGCGCCAGTTCTCATTATAGATGACTGTGAGCCACCATGTGATTGCTGGGAATTGAACTCAGGACCTCTGGAAGAGCAGTCAGTGCTCTTAACCACTGAGCCATCTCTCCAGCCCCCATTATTTTATTTTTTATTTGTAACAGGATCTCATGTTGCACAGGCTGGTCTCAGACTCTGTGCGACAGAGGATGAACTTAAAATCTGAGTCATCCTGCGTCTCTGGGATCACAGACTCATTCTCAGGTCTTGGAATGTTAGAAATCGCAATCAGAGCCTGTTATAGGCAAGGAGTTTATCAATGAAGCTGTGACACCAGCCCTCCCCCCCCCAATTACTTTCTTTCCTCTGTAAATAATTAACACATTTTTGTTTAGATACTGAGAGCATTTTTAAACTATTTTTGTGAAAATCTGATCAGACTTGTAGACAATTTTTGAGTTAGCCATTCTGTTACCATTTTTTTTCCATACCCATTTCCCCTCTACTGTATATGTTTTCCATTTAAGTTGAATTCCCTTGGTTCTTTTCCTTCTCTTCTGTGATTCTATTGTAGTCTTGGCCTTGCTGTGCTCCCTTGTGTATACTGTAATTTAGTTTTCTCTGAGAAAATTGCAACTTGTACTTTCTTTACTGACTTGAAATTCTGCTTCACATCTGCCTGGTATTTGGACATTTTTATTCTGAGAGTTTGAATTTCTAGTATCTGTAACATATTATAAGATCATTGCATTGTAATTTTCGTCTACTTCATATCTTTTAGTAAAGGCTTTACAGTAGAGTTCTTTATTCGATATTCAAGAACTTTCCTTATTTCTTTCTTCTTGCAACTTCATATAAGTGTTTAGTTTTTTTCTTTCATTCACATTCATGTGTATTGAACTTTCCCACAAATTATTGATAGGCTGAAGTGAAGATGAATATATGAACAGGTTGCTATCTGAAGAGAAATTATTTTTTCCCATTTTAGTAGCACATTGTCTTTAATAAATAAATAATTTTGCCTCTGATACTTTTAACTTTGCTGGCATTACCTTCCTAGATATTTTTATTGCCTACCTTAATCACGAATATTCTCAGTGCCTTATTTTCATTCCAGGTACTTAAATATCTACCTTTGCTATCATTCATGGCAAGCAATTGACAAGGCCCTTTATTACTAGTTCTTAGATACTCAGTGAACCACATCTCAGATTGTTTCCCTGATTCCATCTCATCAAGTTTTTTTTTCCCCCTGTGGTCAAGCTTCAGTGGACATTATCTCTATTCTACCTCTCTTGTTTCCGAGGACACCATTTTCCTTTCCTTGTGACCCTTACTAAAGTTCTTCTGTTGTGTTAACATTAATAACTACTACATCGGTCTTGCATATTTGTGGTTACTTATATGTGAATTTCATTTTTCATTATTATTCTGTTTGTAATCTTTGTGAATAATTGTAATTCTTTTACATTAGGAGCTTCATACTATAGATCTACATGTTTTTATTATTCTAATGCTACAAGAAAAGAAATTATAAAAAATTAAAAATCCTCTAAAAACTTTCAGTTTTTCTGGGCAGTGGTGGTACATGCCTTTAATCTCAATTGTAGGGAGGCAGAAGGAGGCATAATTCTGTGAGACTAAGGCCAGTCTACTCTCCAGACTGAGTTCTAGGACATGTTCCAAAGCTACATAGAGAAACCTAGGGTCAAAATTTTTTTTTTCGTCCCAGTCAACAGTCCTTGTTGTCAAGAGAGATAGCAGTTAACCTTCAAAAAAACATTTCATGGTCAACATGTTTGTAAAGTTTCTGCTGAAATAAATGATGATTTCATTTTTATGGTCCAGTATGTATGCTCCAACATTGCTTCAGAAACTATTGCTTATATAAGTAAACTATACCAGTAGCTTTAACATTTGAATTCATTTGTAAGCAATGTTCCATCTTTCTAGTAACTCATTGACCTAATTTTTGAGAGGGATTACTTTATAATACACTAATTTCTCTACCTTCATTTATTTATGACTACAAATTGACAGTTAATATAAAATGGACAAAACAATAATTATGAAAGTGCTTATTTAATATTAATTTATATTTCTAATAATAAAAATCTATGTGTATTATCACATTTTGTTACCGTTACTATGAAATGACAACAGATTTTATAAATTTAGAAAGACACTGCCTGAAGCAGTTGAACCAAGAGGTGAATGACTGGCTTCCCAGCACAATCTCTTGGCTCTAGAACCTAGGTTCCAAGGCACACCCTATGCCCCTCCCCACCTATTATAGCCACACTATCTCACAGAAGGCATGATTCTGTGGGCTGGCCACTCTAAGACCATCCATTATCAGACTCTATCATCTACATGGCCCACTCTGTCCCCCAAACCAAACCACTCACCACATCATCAGTGGCCCTTGGAGGCACAGGTATGCCTTCACTGATTGGAGTAAGAGATGAGTAGACACCACTGCAAGAATACATTCAACAAGATAAAGAGCAATATGGCACCACCAGAACCTAATGGTTCTACAACAGCCAGACATGAACACCCCAACACAGAAGAAGCAGACGAAATTGAGCTTAAAAATAACTTTATAAGATGATAAAGGCCCTTAAAAAGGTAATGAAAAATTCTCTTAAATAAATCAACGAGAAGACAAACAAAAAGTAAGAAAAACTAATAAATGTCTAAAAGAAATATGAAAAAAACAAGAAAAAAGATTAAACAGGTTAAAGAAACAGTTCAAGACTTGAAATTTGAAGTAGAAACAATAAAGAAAACAGAAAGCAAGGGAATTCTGGAATTGGAAAATTGGGGTAAATGAACAGGAACTACAGATACAAACATAACCAAGAGAATACAAGAGATCGATGAGAGACTCTCAGGCATAGAAGTTATGTTAGAAGAAATAGATTCATTGGTAAAAGAAAACATTAGAGACAACAAAGCCATAACTCAAAATGCCCAAGCAATCATTGACACACACACACACACACACAAAAAAAAAAAAAAACAAACTAATAATAATAGGGATAGAAGAATACCAGCTCAAAGGCACAAGAAATATATTCAGTTCCTTTCCTCTGACGGCGGCCATCAGGTGAGCCAAGATGGGCGCATACAAGTACATCCAGGAGCTGTGGCAGAAGAAGCAGTCGGACGTGATGCGCTTTCTGCTGAGGGTCCGCTGCTGGCAGTACCGCCAGCTGTCCGCCGCTGCACCGGGCTCCACGCCCCACCCGGCCCGACAAAGCGCGGAGGCTGGGCTACAAGGCCAAGCAAGGTTACATCATATACAGGATTCGCGTCCGCCGTGGTGGCCGCAAACGCCCGGTGCCCAAGGGTGCGACCTACGGCAAGCCTGTCCATCATGGTGTGAACCAGCTAAAGTTTGCCCGAAGCCTTCAGTCTGTTGCTGAGGTAAACGGATCGGGGTACTGGTTGTCCTGGCAACCCGTTAGGGGTTGTGGGCTGGAAGAAATGGGGACCACGGTGGAGTTTGACTGGGCGCAAGGTGGGCTTGGAGGTGTTTTGTACTTAACCTTGGCAAAGAGCAGCTATTATCAAAACTCTTACTACTGCTTGCTGCTTAGGTTTATACTAAGAAGATTTTCGTTTGTTTTAGTGAGCTAGGTCCTGGCAGAACCCTAAGCTTTTGAAGATGGTAAATTTTTGAGCTGTTCTCATATTACATTTAGTTATGCTGCTAATATAATGTTTTTATTCTGGACTGCTAAGCTGTGTTCTATGGTCAGGGACCCCTTTCCAAAAGCTGGAATCTTTTTATTCATTGACTCTTGTATAAGGCCATGGCCCTAACCCCTGTTGCTGGAGGGGACTGTGACAGAACTCACTCCATGCCCGGTGTTTGTATGGTTTTGTTGGGCGGGAGAATAAGAAGGATGATGTTTCTGTCTGCATACCTGTCGTTTTCACTGGGCTTTAGTGTGTGGGGACCTGGCCTGCTTTGGTCTCTGGTGATGCAGAGTTGGGAGGAAGGATTTTTGTCTGAGTTGTTGCCGTGGGCAGTACAGAAGACTGACTGGGCTTTTCCCTGTTTTAGGAGAGAGCTGGACGCCACTGTGGGGCTCTGAGAGTCCTGAATTCTTACTGGGTTGGCGAAGATTCCACATACAAATTTTTTGAGGTTATCCTCATTGATCCATTCCATAAAGCTATCAGAAGAAACCCTGACACCCAATGGATCACCAAACCGGTCCACAAGCACAGAGAGATGCGTGGGCTGACGTCTGCAGGCCGCAAGAGCCGAGGCCTTGGAAAGGGCCACAAGTTCCACCACACTATTGGTGGCTCTCGCCGTGCAGCCTGGAGAAGGCGCAACACTCTGCAGCTCCACCGTTACCACTAATATACGTAATGTTTGTACAATTCATACCCCAATAAACAATTTAGGACCGAAAAACAAAACAAAAAAAACAACAACAAAAAAAAAAGAAATATATTCAACAAAATCATAAAAGAAAACTTTCCCAACTCTAAGAAGGAAATACCTATAAAGATACAAGAAGATTGCAGTATACTAAATAGACTGGACTCGAAAAAAAGTCCCCTTCCCACATAATATTCAAAATACTAAAATACAGAAAAAGAAAGAATACCAAGAGTCACAATGGAAAAACATCAAGTAACATATAAAGGCAGACCCTTAAAAATTATCTCTGACTTCTCAAAGGAGACTGTGAAAACAAGAAGGTCTTTGATTTTATGAAGACAGAAAGAAACCATGGATGCCAGCCCAGACTACTATACCTAGAAAAAATTTCAATCACCATAGGCAGGGGAAGAAAGATATTCCAAGAAAAACTCGATTTAATCAATACCTTTTCACAAGTCCAGCACTACAGAAAGAACTAGAAGAAAAACTCTAACCCAAGGAAGCTATAGGCTCTCGTGCAAACATAGGCAACAAATAATCCCACACCAGCAAATCCTAAAGATATGAAACAAACACAAACACACACATACACACACAACAACAACAACCAAAAAAGAACATAAATTAACAATCCCTGGTCATTAATAACCCTTAATAACAATGGACTCAAATTCACCTATAAAAAGACACAAGCTAAAACAAGAGATATGAAAACAGCATCCATCCTTCTGCTGCATACAAGAAACAGACCTCAACTTCAAAGACACCAGTTATTTCAGAGTAAAAGTTTGGAAAAGGACTTTTCAATTAAATGGACCTAAAAATCAAACTGGTGTAGCTATTTTAATATCTAACAAAATAGACTTCAAACTGAAAGTAATAAAAAGAGATGAAGAAGGAAATTTCATATTCATCACAGGAAAAATCTATCAAGATAAGCTCTCAATTTTGAACATCTATGCTCCAAATACAAGGACACCCACATATGTAAAAGAAACATTGCTGAAACTTAAATCGCACATCAAGCTCCACACACTAGTAGTGGGAAACTTCAACACCCCATTCTCACCAATGAAAGGGTCCACCAGACAGATTCACAGATCAAAAAGGGAGCTAACAGATGTTATGACTCAAATGGGCTTAACAGATATCTATAGAACATTTCACACAAGCACAGAAGAATATACCTTATTTTCAGTCTGTTATGGAACCTTCTCTAAAATATACTACATACTTAGTCACAAAGCAAATCTCAACAGAATCAAAAAATGGAATACAACCGTGTATTTTATTAGATCAGCATGGCTTAAAGTTAGAATTCAACAATAACACAAATTACAGAAAGCGTACAAACATATGGAAACTGAATAATAGTCAACTGAATTATTACGGAGTCAAGGAAGAAATAAAGAAATTAAAGACTTTGGAGAAATCAATGAAAATGAATGCACAACATAATCAAACTTATGTGACAATATGAAAGCAGTACTAAGGGAAAAGGAGTAAATGCCAGGAGATAATCAAATTAAAGGCTGAAATCAATAAAACAAAGAGACCAAGCCAAAAATCAATGAAAGTGTTGATCCTTTGAAAAAATCAGCTAGATATGCAAACCCTTATCCAAACTAAACAAAAGCATATCCAAATTAACAGCATAAGAAACAAAAAGTGGGACATAACAGACATGGTGGAAATCTAGATTTCATCAGGTCATATATCAAAAACCTGAACTCCACAAAATTGGAAAATTTAAAAGAAATGGACAATTTTCTGGAAAGTTACCACATACCTAAATTAAATCAAGATCAGAAAGAGTTTACATAGAACTTTAATCCCTGAGAAAATAGAAGTCATTAAATGTTTCCAAACCAAAAAAAAAAAAAAAAAAAAAAAAAAGCTTAGGGCCAGATGGCTTCAGCGCAGAATTCTCCCAGAATTTCAAGGAAAAGTCAATAACAATACACCTAAAGTTGTTCCACATAATAGAAACAGAAGGAACATTGACGAACTCTTTTTTACAAGGCTACAGTTACCCTGATACCAAAACCATACATAGATGCAACAAGAAAATAGAACTAAAGACCAATCTCCTTCATTAACATTGATGCAAAAATACTCAACAAAATGCTGACAAATTAAATCCAGGAACACATAAAAAATCATCTACCATGATCAAGTAGGCTTCATTACAGAGTTGCAGGGATGGTTCAACATAGGAAAAAATGTGTCAATGAAATCTGCCATATTAACAAATTGATAGAAAAAAAACACACGAACATTTCATGGAATGCTGAAAAAGTTTTCGACAAAATTTAACACCCTTTCTTAATAAAAGTCATGGAGATATAAGGGATACAAGAAACATACCTAAGCACAATAAAGGCAATTTTCAGCCAGATAACAGTCAATGTCAGATTAAATGGAGAGAGACTCAAAGCAATTCCACTAAAATAAGGAACAAAGCTGTCCACTCTCCTCGTATCTAGTAAATATCGTACTTAAAGTTCTAGTTAGAGTACTAAAACAACAAAAGGAAATTAAGGTGATACAAACTGGAAAGGAAGGAGTCAAAATTTCAATAATTGCAGATGATATGATAGTATACATACATGGCGCCAAAAATTATTCCAGGGAACTCCTATAGCTGATAAACACCACCAGCAATGTGTTAGGGATGTAAGATTAATTAAAAAAATCAGTAATCTCCCTATATACAAATGAAAAATGGGACAAGAAATAAGAGAAACATTTCCTTTTGCAATGGCCACGAATAACATAAAATGTCTTGGGGAAACTTTAGCCAAACAAGTGACAGACCTTTATGACAAGAACTTTAAGTCTCTAAAGAAAGAAACTGAGAAAGATTACAGAAAATAGAAAGCTTCTCAATTTCAGGAGGTCCCATTATTTTATTGTTGCTCTTATTGTCTGTGCTACTGGGGTTATATTTAGGAAGTGGTCTCCAGTGCCCTGGCATTGAAGGTTGCTTCCCACTTTCTGCTCTATTAGGTCAGTGTGGTCAGATTTATAGTAAGATCTTCAATCCATTTGGACTTGAGTTTTGTACATGGCAACAGATATGGATCTATTTTCATTCTTCTACAGGATGACATCCAGTTATGCCAGCACCATTTGTTGAAGATGCTTTCTTTTTTCTATTGTATAATTTTTGCTTCTTTGTCAAAAATCAGGTGCTCATACGTGTGCGGATTAATATCTGGGTCTTCCATTAAATTCCATTGGTCAATATCTTGGTTTTTATGCCAATACTAAGCTGTTTTCATTGCTGTAGCCTTGTAATAGAGCTTGATGTCAGGGATGGTAATGCCTCTGGCAGTTCCTTTATTGTACAGGATTGTTTTGACTATCCTGGATTTTTTGTTTTTCTATATGAAATTGAGTATTGTTCTTTCAAGGTCTATGAAGAATTTTGTTGGGATTTTGATGGAGATTGCAATCTATAGATTGCCTTCAGTAAAACTGCCATTTTTACTTTGTTGATCCTTGCTATCCAAGAGCATGGGAGATCTTTCCATCTTCTGGTATCTTCTTCAATTTATTTCTTCAAAGACTTAAAGTTCTTGTCTAAAAGGTCTTTCAAATCCTTTGTTGGTGTTACCCCCAGAGATTTTATGTGATTTGTGACTATTGTGAAAGGTGATGTTCCTCTGATTTCCCTCTTAGCTTCTTTATCCTTTGTGTATAGGAAGGCTACTAAGTTTTTTTTTTAGTTGAGGGGGCTCATTGAAGCTATGAATCTGCCCCTGTGATAGTACAGGGTGGTAATATATTGCAGCTCTTCAATAAAGGAATGGTCAAAGAAAATTTGACACACATATGTACGCGCGCACACACACAGGTAGAGAGATAGATATGCAGAGAGATAGATGGATAGATAGAAAGTAAGATAGATGATAGATAGATAGATAGATAGATAGATAGATAGATAGATGATAGATAATTTTTCATATAAAGTGAAAATGGAGTCTGTGTCTTTTACATGAAAATGGATGCAACCAGAGAAAATCATATTAACAAACTGAATGTACCAAAGACAAATATTAGATGTTTTCCCTCATCCGTGGCTCCTAGATTTTATGTAGACATATAAATAATGCCTGAATAAGTGACATGAAAGTGGAATTGCAACTGTCTAGCAGGAATGGGTCTGGAATATTGGGGAAGGGGATATGTGGTGTATGGTCAATGTATATCATACACTTGAATGAAGATAGCCTGCAAGTCAGCATAGTCAAATCAAATACAAAACAAATTGACTATGAACAAGTAACATTGTCTAAAAACTAAATGTTGTAATAAAGCTTTGAGATAAATGTTCCATAATAAGAAATCATTAATAATTACTATTTTTCTATCATCATCAAGCCTAAAAAAATACTATTTGAGTTGAGATAATCTATACTAGTACCAATTTTCTGGTTTTAACCTCTGAGCCCTCTCCTCTCAATGAATAGATTTGAAAGAACGACCAGAAATCTCTAGGTAGATTTCAAGAAATTTTCAAGAAATTTGTTAAGAAATTTGATCAGTTTATTGCAACTCCCTACCATGAATACAATCGTCCATACTAGACACACATCTATCTATATTTAGTATGACAGCATGGAGCTCTTTTGGAAACAACCGTCTGGAAAGAGGAAATAATGGCAGGCTGTGAGCTCCTTCTGCAGTTACTGCTCCATGGCAGCTCCCTGATTCTGTTTGTGCAGATGAATTTTATTTGTTTTTTATATTTCTTTACATTTCATGCAGCATTTTTCTAATGAAATCATATAAATGAGTTTTAGAAATGTTAGATTTAAAATTGGCATTGATTCGTAAAATGTCTTTAAAATGCTTAAAATTTTGGCACTTATCTTTCCTCCAAGGCAGCATTATCACATTAGAAAAACAGGAATCTATCAACATCTGGATCCCAGGGAAGATATTTTGATAGATTAAATGCTACCTCTCCTGTGTAAACCACACAAGAAGAATTTTTTGATAGAGAATAACAAAGGTTCAAATCAACTCATTTTTGCTTTCTTTCATAAAAAATAGATACTAATTAATTTAAGGAACAAACTTGCCAAAATAAGAAATGGAAGCTGAATAGATGAATAGATTTTAAAGAACTTCTGACATGTCTTTCAGATTATTTTCTTTGGGAACTATTGCAATAAGGTATTAGTGAGAGCAATAAAATCAATGTAAGTCTGTCAAAATTTATTATCATAATAAGTCAACTAATGTGGGGTTCTTCTGAACCTCTTTTTGTTACACATAGTCAACTCCTCCCTGGGACATCACGTGGTCTTTTGCATAAGTCTGCTTCCTAATCCTTCTCATCAGTGGACTGGTTATAGAGGACCATAGTCCACCTTAACCATCACGTTAATCTCATTAAAGCTGTGACTTTTATGTACACTCACATTCTGAAGTTTTGGTGGTAGAAGCTAACATATTACTTTAAAGAAGGATAGAATTCAGTATAGAGCAATCAGTAATTTATAATTAGCATGTAGCTATGAATTCACTATGAATAACCACAGATTCACCATGTTTGTAAATCTGCTCTGAGAAGTTGAAGCAGAAGAATTGGTACTGAGTAAACAGGTGGTGTAGACATTTATGCTACCCAAGAATACCTTTATAAATGTTTTGCACTTAGAATAATTCTTCTCTGTCTCAAATGCAACAATAAAGACAGTGGTGACCTGGATAGCTGGTCTCACAAAGATGTTTTCTATGCATAGAGTGACTGTCTTGTCCATGACATCCACAGTCATGAATCCTAAGGCTACTGTTCTCTGACTGCAGCTGAGGTGTCACTCCGTAATGCTGAACTCCTAGACTCATTTATCAACATTGGCTAACATTAATGACCAGGGACTATATTTTAACCTTACATTTCATGCACAATTAAAAATAATTAAAACAATGTGGAATTTATATGCAAGTATGTCTTGAAGTAATTGCATATGCATTCAAATTTGAGAAATACTACTTAAGTATAATTCAGAGTGTACTCAATTAACCTTTGAGAATTGTAATCCTATTTGCTTCTCTTCCTCAGAAACATAATTCATGTTAGCTTACCTCAACCACCATTCCTAAAGATAAACTAAATGTTTAAACTGTGAAACTGTGGCAAACCAATACTAAATTTGCCATTTCAAACATATATGTATACAGAAAAATTGTATTTATGTACATGTGTGTCTCAAAGTATTGCCAAGAAATTCTAAGAGAAAAAGCAACCTGTCACCATCAACAATTATAAGCATCGAGGCAAGCATTATACTGGTGAATTGGTGTCTATCTTACACAGATATCAGTTATACGAATATACAAGACCATATTAGTCTCACATGAATTTTTTCTCACATAATTAGTTACATCTGCTAAGCTTTACATACAAATTAGAACATATTCGAGCTATGTTTTAAAACCTGGACTAATTTTGAGCAATTGGCATTCAAGTCTTATCAGGTGGTATAGAGAACATATGCTCCTCCTTTTTCCTGTGATACTGTCGCCACATCGGCTTTTCCAAATCTCTGTAGGAGGTGTTCTCTACTTCCAGACTTTAATTTTAGAAATTCAAATGAGAAAGTAGTGAAAGTCCAATGCCATAATTTGCACTTCCTTGATACGTGCTACATTATTTTCCTACTTTAAATTATGTTGCTTCAGTTTTGAACTGTAGAGGTTATTTATGCATCTGTGATAAAGTTCCTTTAAACATATGCACGTGTTAGCTGTGTATACACTAGTGTGTGTTTGTACACCTGTCTTTGTGTGTGATATGAATGCATATAGATAGAACATAAAATATGAATAATTTTCCAGTATGGATTAACTTTTCATTTTCTTTTTTAATTTTGTGTATGTGTCTATGTGAGTATAGGACATGATTGCAGGTGTTTTTGGAGGTCAGGTAAGGGGATCTGATCACCTCAAGCTGGAATTACATGTAATTGGGAACTATGTAATTCGAGTGCTATGAAGCAAATCAAAGTCCCCTGGAAGAGTTGAATCTGTTCTTAAATATTAAAATAATAATATTAAATATTAAATATTAAAATAATTTAAATTTTCTTCTATGATGAGCACTCATTTATGTAATGTACAACAAAATTTTAGTTCAAGTTTAGGAAAAAAAAATGATTAAAACCGGTCTCGCTGAACATAGCGGACAATGAGGACTACTGAGACCCCAAGAACAATGGCAATGGGTTTTTGATCCTACTGTACCTATTGGTTTTGTGGAAGCCTAAGCAGTTTGGATGCTCACCTTACTAGACCTGGATGGAGGTGGGTGGTCTTTGGACTTCCCACAGGGCAGGGAACCCTGATTGCTCTTTGGGCTGACGAGGGAGGGGGACTTGATTGGAGGAGGAGGAGGGAAAGGGGAGGCGGCGGTGGGGAAGAGACAGAAATCTTTAATTAATTAATAAAGAAATAAATAAATTAAAAAATATTTTTCTTTGTCCATGTACAAATTTCACAGCTTCTGTCTATAAGTCGAGATCTATGGTCAATTTAAGAGTTATATAATGATCAGAGTTTTCTTCCATATTGTGCTGAATAGCTAATGAAAACCAGACAAAAGTCATCTCAGAGGAGGGAATATCAATTAAGAAAATGCTTCATAAGATTTGCCTGTAGGCAAGCTTGTGGGACACTGTTTTAATCAGCTATGGGGAAAGAGGGTAGAGCCCACTGTGGGTGGTTCCATCCCTGGACTAATGGTCCTGGGGTTCTGTAATAAAGCAGGCCAAAGGGGAGAGTCCAATGATTTTAAAATGTGTATGGAATTTCAAACTATCTAAAACAAACAAAACAATTGTGAGAAAGAAAATTATTTGAGTACTTGAACAAAACCCTTCCCCAACCCTAACTTTTGACTTTTTAGAGCTTTTCTTAAGGTATAAGTATTATCTCAAAATTTATAACATTAATTATATTAATATATTGTATAATATATGAGATTGTAATATATATTGTAATATGTATTATGGAATAAAGTAAAACCTTACCCCCAACATAGCACAGGTCCCGACTTCCATCGTAAAGTCACACATGTTTAATTTTTTTCAGCAGTTTTAATTCAGTAGTTTTTTTCTATTATCCAGTATCTCTCCACAGCCATTGCTTCTTTTCATTGACATTTATAAGTCAACAAAGTGCTGCGTAATATATCTCTGGGGTCTTTAATAGCCCTTTCTGTTAATTAAACATGTCTTTTAAGTGAGATACCCCTTGAGTGAGTTACCAGTAGGGGATTGTATATCATGGCTATTATATCAAAATAGCATAGTGTATAAATTAAATACATGTAAAAATATTTTAAACCAAATTACAGAATTGTTCTGTTGAATATGCTTAGATGGTGCCCTTGGTGATTACAGCTGCTCTCCCTTTTTCTCTCTCCTTCTCTAAACCTAAGGATGCTTTGTAGAGGAAAATCCAAAATGTCTGTCTCATGTCAGAAGAGAGAAAGCGAGAAAGAGACTGAGAGAAAGAAACAGGCAGACAGAGACAGCTTAAGTTAGTTTACTTTGATACTGTGAAAATAGCTGGTGGTTGTAGTGTCTGCTTTATAAAATCCACTAAAAGCTCATGTAATTGATATCATTTTGTTAATGTTAAGATTCTATTACTATTTTAATGTTCTGCAGCAATAGTACAGATATGAAAAAACATTCACTGGACAAATGAGTATTCTGAAGAAGTACAAATCATCCGTAGAAAAAATGACTCATGAAAAAAATTAAAATTTGCCTAACAGTGTAGCACATTTTCAACAGAAGAAAATTTTTATAAATCTTCCCAAATACTTATTTCTGCTGCTCTCTACAAACATAAAAGGCAATTGGTCTTTTTGTGGTCAAAATTCAATTAAAAATCAAAGCTGGCTTGGAAATTGGAGCATGGCTCTCTCCTTCTCTAAGCCCAATCATGCTTTGTAAAGGAAAATCCAAAATGTTTGTCTCATATCAGAAGAGCCACTTAGTCTGGGACAGAATCTCATAATCCCTTGGTTTTGTTTTGATTTTCTACACCTTTTCTTAAGGGATAAGTATTATCTCAAAATTTATAAGATTAATACATGTGTATGAATATATATAAACTTTCTGTTGTGATACTAATGGTCATATAGAGTACTAACTAATTATAGAAATAGGCTTCATCTAGCTTTCTGTATGTGATTTTAGACTTGATTCTGAAACAATTAACTAGAAACTAAATTTATGTGCCCTAGATATACTAAGTAGATTGTGGTCCTTTAACCTCTCTGAGATCTGCTGCATATGACATTTAAAATGTAAGTTTGCTGCAGTGAACTGTAACTATTCCTAACAGCAACTTTTGAAGTTTCTAAAAGGAAGATGTGGCCCCACAGCAATGGTTCCACCTGGACTGTGATAATGACATTAATCTGACAAACAAAGATAAGTTTTAAACTACAAGCTTTTCAGGACAACTTCAAAGCTTCTAGATAAGAGGGTCCAGTCCCACAGCCTACTCTGTCCAAGATATCAGACAAGCCCTGCACTTTCTGATTACACACAGACTGGACACCAAATGTTACAACTAGTTTTCCCAGTACTTGACCATTCTCTCAATTTTATCAGGATCCCCTAAAGAATCTGTTATACCTAGACAACAGGAAGTAATTGTCAGAATACAATACCCAAATTCATAAGAGGTGGGGTAGGTAGTTTTTGATCATTCTGTGGGTTATGAATATTTCTCATAGTAGTGGGATTGGTTGCAAATTATGGCTGGCTGGGAAGAGGGAGGAAACTAAATAAGGGAAGTTGGATTTAAGGATCTATTTTGGGATATGGAATGGAAAGGATAAAGGGTAGAGTATTGAATCTGCTTTAAACTAAAAAGCAATTATCAATATCAAATATTTTACCTTCGGGGGAGGGAAAGGGGAGGCGGCGGTGGGGAAGAGACAGAAATGTTTAAGTAATAAATAAATTAATTAATTAATTAAAAAATATTTTACCTTCATATTGAGTTTTGGATGTTGATACAAATTTAAGGTTATTTTTGTTATTTTGTTTCTATGTTTCTACTCTTGTATAATGTATTTCACCTATTCAACTCATTTAAAAATGTAACTTACAATTAAGAAATACGGGTTGGTAATTAGATATCTAGAATAACATAGTTATGGTAGGTATGTTTTTAAGGTTAGACAAAGATATACATGAGATAAATAGGTGTCCTTCAGAAAGTTCAGAGACATACAGATGTGACATTTAAGGTGTTTTAATAACTTGAGGCTTTTCATGATAGTTAGATTCATTTCTTCCTGGCATCACTAATTTAAATTCAAAAACAGATGACTGATATCAAGGAATCACCATATGGAGTTTCCTTTTCTTGTGGCAAAATTACTCCCTGGGCAAGAAGCTGCCCTTGCCTTGACTGATGACAGTATGGTGTACAAATTAGTTGAGTAGGACACAAAATAAGGTGACTGTCAAGTTTTGCTAAGACAAGGTAGGACAGCCCTTCAAAATTTTTGCTTTACACAAAAATCTGTCAGATATTCTAAGCCTGTAGACCAAAGATGGATGCCCCAACATTGCAAAAAAATCTTGGGTTATTCTTTCATTTCTGTAGTTTGTAAGTTGTTTGCTCTGTACTTCCTCTTTCACCCAGTAATATTTTATTCTTGTCAGGTCTTTGATGGGGTAAAAAATGGGATATTTATAGTTATAGTTTTCCTTGTTATCAAATTAAGAAAAGAAATTCACAAAAGAGGCATAAAGTGGTGTAAGAGTTTCTTCTGTTTATGTGTTGCTTTCATTCGTTAATGAATAAAGAAACTGTCTTGGCCTAGTTGATAGGGTAGGCGGGGAAGACAGAACTGAATGCTGGGAGGAAGAAAGACAGAGTGGGAGAGAGACACCATGAAGACGCCAGAATCAAACATGCTGAATCTTTTCTGGTAAGCATTGCCACATGGCGATGCATAGTTTAATAGAAATGGGCTAAATCAAAATGTAAGAGTTAGCCAATAAGAGTAAAAAGATAATGGGCCAAGCAGTGATTTAATTAATCAATTTCTGTGTGGTTAATTCTGGGCTAAGATAGTCGGGCGGCTGGGATGAACAAGCAGCCTCTCCATGCTACAGTAAAGTGTATAAGTTTGAGAGACATAAAACCTTAAACTGTTTATCTAAAAGAATGTTTTGGAGGTCTAAAAAGATATTTTGGTGTTGGCAATACAAGTTATAATAGAAACTAAATTAGGTACCAAATTTTGTATTCAATAAGCAGGATAGATAATAGAGTAGTTTCTCTGAATTTGTTCAATAAGCAGGATAGATAATAGAGTAGTTTCTCTGAATTTGTCAAATACAAAAGAACTGGACATTGTGAATGGAATCTTTCCTTGATAATTGGTTTTATTGTATGTAGTTGAACTGTTTTAGAGTTAAAAAAAAAACCTTTCCTTTATATTTGGACAACTAAGGGGAAATGTTGGGGTATATTCTATTATATTGTGAACCCTGAGTCTGCTTCTGTGTTAAATAAATATAATTAGCCTTGGGTCAGAAGGCTAAATTAGCAACTAGTGGACAGAAAGTAATCCTAGGACATCAGGGCAATCTGGAAGAGATAGAGGAATTCACAGAAGTCGTAGGGAGGGATTTGGAGTGGTGTGTCTGTAGCTGTTTGGATGAGCAGCTGGATACTCTGTGCCTTTCAACTTCTCTGAGCTAACAAAATTTTACCTCAGTCTTTGACCCTCAAGTTTTATTTACAAAGAGCATGATAAAGATTCGGTTAAAGTTACCTTTAGTAGCAGTGGCAGAGCCAGTGACTATGGGAACAGAATTCCCAACAGGCTGAAGGCCAGTCACAGGGGCTGCTGCCAGAGGAGTGGCTGCTAACTGCAGAATTGCAACTGCTGGGTGAAATAGCAGTGGGTTGAGGAGCAGCTGCTGTGTCCAAGTTAAAACAACAAAACACTATTCTAAAAATAAAAGTTTCAAAGTCTCGAAAGACACCTTTTAACAAAAAAATATATGGTGGGAAATAATCATAGGAAATGATGTCTGTTGTATTTAATTAAGAAAACAAATTTTTTTTAAAGTGAAATAGTACTTGACACGTCTTAGGGTGGTGAATGTGCCAAACAAGATCAGCAGTAAATTCTGGTAAGAACATAGAGCAAGAATTCTACACATTGCTCTTGGTACAGATGTTTTGTCAGACAATATGACAGTTACTTGCAGAAACCACCATAGTTTGACAATACAATCCACTAATCATGCTTCTGGGAATTTATCCAAATGAGCTAAAAATGTTCATCTACACAAATGTGTGAACATAAGATGTTGCAACAGGGTTTTGTTTTGTTGTTGATTTGTTTCTAAATTGCTCAATCTTGAAAGCAGCCAAGATGTACACTATGGCCTGGATCCATATGCTCTCCACCAGATTTATATTAAAATGTAATTGCAAATAAGTATTATGTCATTATGGCTAAGTCCTCACAAATAAGATTAGTGATCTTGCTAGGGATAGATGCCTTTCTCCTCAGCCTTTGGGAGACAGAAACAGGTGGATTTCTGTGAATCCAAGCCTAACTGCTCCACATAATGAGTTTAAAGATAGCAAGCACTATGTACAAAGACCCTGTCTCACAGTCTCCACAGAATTATCTGTGATCTTTTTAAGGGGGCACCAAAGAGCTAATAGGATGTTGTCAGCACATGCAAAGACTCAAGAAAGTACCACATTTTGAGAAGGAAACCAGATGCAAAGCTACCCAATAACTTGACCACAGACTTGTCTGGCAAAATTGTGAGAAATTTATCTGCTTTTCAATGTCACCAAACCAAATGTCACCAAGTTTAGGGTATTTTTTCATGGTAGAATAAATGGACCGAGACAAAGACCATGGGAGGCAAATGATAGACTAGAATTCCCAGAAATGGGAGCGGATTTACTGCCAAAAGGAAATGATCTGACTGGCTGTGACAAGATAATTTATATGAGAACTCCCAAATGAAAGAAATGTTGCCAATGGGATATATTCAGCACAAATATATGTATGGTGTTCAGATAAAAATATAAAGATATATAAAGAAAATGTAAAGAAAATTAAGGATTTGAGAAAAAAATAAAAGGAAATATGCCTGAGAAGACACAGAAGAATAATGAATACAAGATAATACATTTTTGTTCAAACTAAAGTTATAGAATATATAATATGAAATGTGACCCAAAGTGTAAATTATGAATGCTTTGTTAGTATGTGTCAATGTAAATTCATCAATTGTGAGAAATGAATATACCTTTGTATAGAACATTTTCATAAAAAAGAAACTAGTCATGTGAAGTAAAGTTTTGTAGAAAATCTCTATATGTCTCAAATTTATTGTGTAATTAATCTAGTCTAATGATAATCTTCAAAATATATATATAAACACATTTATGCTATTTACTAAGCTATTGAATGTTCTCTGTGATTAACATGGACCCTAGACCAAAGTAAGCTAAAAAAGGCAGAGGGTCACTCTGGGGATACGGACAGTAGATAAGCATGAAAATGAGTGGTTACTCCTAGCATTGTTGGAGTCTGAATTTTTATCCATGTCTTATTTGGGAGCATGGGTTTTGTGAGAGATTAGATGGGTCTGTGCATTGAAAGATTTAGTGTGACTGCCATGACCCATGTGTGGTTGAACCTGGGACTAGAAAGTAGAATTTATCAACTTTCCATCCTTTTACTCATCTAATTATATCTAACTGTCTATTTATCTCTCACACAGAAATCTCCACCCCCCAAGGGATTTCCAAGACTTAGTGTTTAATATTAGCATGGCAGGGGTGAGCAAACCAGACACATGTCATTCCTGTTTGAAAGACTAGAAAATGCAAAGACCATAAATGCATAGTTTGATTAATATGTATGAAGAAGAGCAGACCTCTAGAATAAGAAAATGGAAAATCCTAGACGATTTTAGACATCACAGTGGGTCTTATATGAACTACAGTGTTTCCAATGGGCCAAGGAAAAAGGTTTAGAGCAGAAAATGGTGTTCTGAATCCACGCCAACAGGTTGGGTACTGCATTTTAATTAGGTAAGAGGGAACCCAGGACAGATGTGGTGTTAAACCACTGGCAGGACAACAAACACCAGTTAACACATTCTGTTTTATATTGTTTCCTTAATTTATTCCTAGTTGATAATATAATTATATCATTTCCTCCTTCATTTTCCTTTCTCTAGACCCACACACAACTCTTTGATCCTTTTTAAATTCATGGCCTCTTTATGCATTAATTGACTTTAGCTATACCCATAAAATCTCACTGCATGACTGCCTACACATAAAACTGAGAAAGGAAGCAACAATAGATTTGTTAATATGAATGCCACAAAGCCCAAAAGGCAATGTTTATCGTTGCCCAGGATTGAAAAAGTGATTATGTGTAGCAAGGTTATGTTTATAAAATTGTGTGAATCAGGCTGACGTTTGAGAGTAAAAGTAGGAAAATTGTTGATCTTTATCTTATAGACTGAGAGGAGTCCAGATCACTCTGAACATAGAAGTCTCATTCTATAGAATTAGAAATGTCAAAAAAAAATTCAATTCTCTTTAAAGGGAGGTTATGAGTCAGGAGCTCATTCTGAAGCACGCGACAGTGGTAGTGTGGCTCAAACCCAGGACCTTGTACATTTTAGGTAAGCAGTCGCTGGTCAGTAAAAATATATTCCAGAATGTACTACACTCCCTTTAAATCTAGGTAGGAGTTGCAAAACAAGTTGCCAGCTACCTGAATCTGAAATGTAAAAAAAAGAGACTTCTGCTATAGAAATAAAAACTCAGACTTGCCAACATTTAGATGAAACTTAGGAACATAGTGAGATGACATCACCAGCAAATGACTAACAATAGCACTAAGATGAATGCCAAGCTTAAAGTCAGCAGTAACTCAGAGTTTAGAAACCGGGAAAATGGAGAATAAATAACAGGAAAGACTCAGCTAGAGTAGTGTGAGAGCCAAGAATAAACCCGGGTGCCTGGCTTTGTTCTTTTGGAATCCATATGGGTCTGGGAGTGTTACAAAAGCAGAAGCAAGATGAGGATGGAGAAAGGGGAAGGGAGAGAATGGGAGCAGAGGTAGGTTAAGAAGTTGCCTTATAATTTATAGAAGTTGGAAAATTGGAAACCTAACAGGGATGCTAGACCTAAAGGAGAGGGGGTGAAAGGTCTCAGTATAAGTGTAGTCCGGAGGCAGGATTTCTCTTCTTTAGGTGATCTTAGGGCTTTTCTTAAAGCCTAGATTGATTGAATGAGACTATTCTATTTGATGGTTTGCTGAACTCAGTTTACTAACTTTAAATTTATTTTTTCTTGTGTACGCATGTATGTGTGCATGTATTCCTGTGTGGGTTTGTGTGTGTGCTTGAGTGCACATATAACCGAAGATCAGAAGACAACTTGTAGGAGTCTGTTCTCTCTTTCCACTATACTTGGCCCAGGGATTGGAACCATTTTGCCAGTTTTGGTGACAAGAGCCTTTACCTACTGAGTCATCTTGCATTCATTTGCTCTACTGATTTAAATATTCATATTTTTAAACAGGCCAATGTCCTCATAAGTTACAGGCATAAGACTGAAAAATATCTCCATATTGTTGTCTAGCTAAGGCAACGCCTAAAATTAATCATACCTAAACTGAATAAGGACTGAAAAATATATGAAGGAAAGGTCATTAATCCCAACGTCTGTGATAAGTACAATAAGATTGAGGAAGGATTTAACCTTAAACTGACCTCTTAGGTTAGCCAAACAATGTCTGTGTGGCTCACAGAGTGACTTATAGGTAGCAAGGAGAGTAAGGAGTAAATGAGGAAATTCAAAGAAAGAAAGATATAGACCCACCAATAGCAAAATATTTCCTCACGGAGCTTCAGAATAATATAAATAGCACAGAAACTTGATTGAAGGTCATGGTTGAGAGGTCTTTGGTTTATTTTTTTGCTAATAAAAATAATGTTTGTCAATGGGAATGATTTGGCTGAAATAACAGAGAGATTAGTGTTTTTAATAGTTGGAAAGGAAAAGAGGATTAAGTGTAGTATCAAGAACAACAATAGAGCAAGCTGTTCACCAGAACAGGCTGGAAGTTAAGGATGCAGTACAGAGGCACAAAGGGATGATGTATGTTGATAGAGGTAAAATGCCCTCATCTGATTCTGTCTCAGAAACTGCACAGGGCTGTGCAGGTGCACAATTCTCTATACAGAAGAATTCCCGATGAACATAATTCTCTATTATTTGCATTATGTAATACGTATCAATTTTATCTTTGACTTTTCATTTTGTGGAGCTTGGTAAAGAAATACATTCAGAGGAGATATATGATTCTGTACTCTTCTTTGTCAGCTCATCAGCACTGCCTTGGGGCCACACTAAATAGAGAATTCCAGCAGAATACACCCACCCCAGTCTGTGAGACTTAGAAAAAAACCCAAAACCTGTGCAAAGTCAGGGATATTACAAAACTTAGATTCTGTCACATGCTCAGACTATACAAGTTCTTGCTTTCACCTCAAAACAGGTAGCCATATGTTAAAACCAAACATGATTTTGTAAGCCTATCCTCCCCATCTTTCTTTGTTGTCTTGGCTGTCAGATTCACTGGAAATAATGATGTAAATACAAAAGGAAAAGACTGGATAACATACTGTTCCTTTCTTTTTTTAGTCTTCCCTTCCTCATCCGTAAGTCATAAACAGTGTTCAGATTCTACCTAGAATCCCCAGTGCTTATTTTTCTTATAGCCTATCTCTATTCCTTTCTGACATACACTGACTGGCAGCAGCATTCTCCATGAAAGATACAGAGAGTAATGGAAATCTAAGAGTAGAATACCCAACTACAAAGAGAAGACCCAATATCCACATATAGAATCACCTCAATTATCCTAACTATAGATGCCTAGACACCAGCACAAAGGTATAAACATTATCAGCCAAGGCAATATATCTCCATCATATACTATTAACACTGTTATACTAGCTAACTCCCTCCAATTCAATATAGCTGAAGCACTAAACAAGGACTGTAAAACAGTAGCTATGACCATGTTCAATGACTTAAATAATAGAAGTAAACGCCTTAATGACATCTGTGAAAACAAACAAATTGTAGGGTGACATAATTAAAGCTGTTCAAGACAGGAAACTAGAACTAGAATTACACACACACACACCTGAGATAAAGCTGAAAATGATAAATTTAGGATGTTATACTAAAAGGCCAGAGGTGAACCTCACCAACAGAGTACAGACATGGAAGAAAGAATCTCAGGCAAGGTAAAGTAAATAGATATCTCAGTTGGAGAAAATGTTAAATCTAAAATAAGAGGGTACAAAACATCCATAAAAATCTAAGACACTATGAAAAAAAATCTAGAAATAATAGAAGTAGAGAAAGTAGAAGACATTTAAGGCAAAGGCACATATTTTTAACAAAATCTTAGAAGAAAATTTCTCTAAACTAAAAAGGAGGTGCCAGCCAACATACAAGAATTGTACAGAATATTAAATAGACAGGAACAGAAAAGAAATTCTACATGACAAATAATAATCAAAACACCAAGTATTTAGATCAAAGAAAGATTATTAAAAGATGCCAGGGAAAAATACCAAACAACAGGCATGCCCATTAGAATAATGTCTGACTTCTCAATGGAGACTCTGAAAACCAGAAGAACATGGATGCATGATTTGCAAACTCAAAGAGAACACAGATGCCAGCCCAGACCCTTATACCCAACGAAACTTCAGTCATAATAGATGGAGAAATAAAAATATTCTGAGAAAAACAAAGTTAAGTCCAGTTCTACAGAAGGCACTAGAAGCAGCAAAACTTCAGTATAAAGAGGTAAATCACACCCAAGAAAGCTCAAGGAATAAAAATAATCTCAGACCAGCAAAAGATGGGGCCCACCATAACAGCAAAGTAATTGGAAACAACTGACACTGCTCATTGATATTTCCATACTTACATGATATCAATTCTGAGTAAAAGAGACAGACTGACAAAATAAATGTGAGAACAGGATTTATTTTTCTGCTACATCCAAAAAGAAAACCTTAATATCAAGTATAGACTTCGCCGCAGTATAAAAAAGATGAAAGAGAATTCTAAGCAAATGGACCTAAGAAGCAAGCTTCCATAGCCATTTGAATATATTTAAACCAAAACTAATCATAAGAGATAGGAAAAGACACTACATATTGTAGGCAGAGGCTGCTTACTCATTTCCCAGTTGCCTAGACCCAAAATAGTCACACAGAAACTATATTAATTGCAACAACACTTGGTCAATGACTTTTATCAGATTTTTAGCTAGCTCTTATATCTTAAATGAACCCTTTCCTATTATTTTATATTTTTATCACAATGCTCATGGTTTACTGGTAAGGCTCCAGTGGCATCTGTCTCCTTCAGTGGCTACATAGCATCTCATAGACACTGCCGACTTTTGTATGTATCTCTTTCAGTCTGGCTATATTCTGCCATGCTATAGGCCAAACCAGCTTTATTCATTAACCAATAAAAGCAAGACAAATACAGAATGACATCCCACATCAACATACTAATCAAAGGAAAAAAATACCCACAAGGAGAATGTTGTGATTCTATTTATGCACCAAACACAAGGGCACCTACATTCATAAAAGAAACATTACTATAGCTCAAATCACATATCAACGCTCTCACATTGATAGTAGGAGACTTCAAAACCCCTTTCTCACCAATAGAGAGATCATCTAAGCAAAAACTACATAGATAAATTCTCTGGTCTTTTGCTTTTATATTACAGTTTATTATTTCTTTGTTGGAGTACTTGGTATATGTGTGCGTGGTTTGAATTGTACTTTTTGTTTCTTTGAATGATTTTCTTTTATTTCCCTGTTTGTTTTTTAAAGAGGGAGAAAGAAGTTCTGGTGTTACATTAGTGGGGACTTAGGGGTATCTGCAAGGAGATGATGGAGAAAAACCATGATCCGAATATACTGTGTAAAAATATTTTCAATAAAAATAGAAGATGTAATAAACAGGAAATGGACAAAATAACACTTGAGTTTATATTATATACCACTTCTCCTATTCTAGCACAAGCAAAACATAAACACTTTCATGCAGCATAAAATATGAATTGTGTAATGTTAGTGGTTATGCATATAGTTTTAATTTCTAATATTTGTGCTCAAGACTACCATTCTAAAATTTAAAAATGTTGTTGGATCTATGGCATTTAAGTTTTCTGCGTACGTATCCCAGTATTAAGTACTAGATTAACAAGCATGTTATTTTGAAGTGGAATGTAGACAAAAAATCTAGTGACTTAATGTGCTTTTTTTCCTACAAGAAGCTTTGCATTTTCTGTTTGCTGCAGGACCTGTAAATTATGTGGTCAGCCTTGAAATAGTAAATGATCAGCCGAGAAGAAGGACTAGGGAGGAGGTTTTCAGTGGAAGGAAAGAGGAACTGTTAAACAGTCCTCAGGCTGAGTGAGAGTGAGGATATGAATAACAAAATAAAATATGATTATTGGGCACCACTTAAAAAATAATTTGAGGGTAATGATCATATTATAAAGACTGGCCAGTCAGCATGATTTTATACTCATTCCAAACATAATTATTTGTGAAACGCTAGGCAGAATCTAAAATAGCTGAGTATATAAGAAACAGAGTAAAATAATTATAATAATTAATGTAGCGATTTACTTTTAATAAGAAAGGAAGTATTTTAGGGATCTAATGAACATAAACAAATCATATATTCAAGTATTATCCTTATTTGGGTAATGGGGGTGGAGTATTAAATAAATTGATCCTGACAAAAGGAAGTAGGAGGTACACTGAATTTTGTGGAGAGATCATGGCAGTCACTAGATATAATGAGCATGAAGGGAAAATCATGAGAACATGACTGTGGAGGAAATCGGGATTAACATTGGATTATACAATGTGAAATACTAATATTTTATGTTGCAAATGGTAAATGAGAGAATGGCAGTATGCCCAATGACAAAGCAAAAATGTTGAAGATTCTTGCCATAAGGGCATGTTGTGATAAATAAGTGATGTGAGAACATGAGACTCAATTCCAGAGTAAAACTCTCTGGAGCAACAATGAAGATCAAAGAGTAAACAAATTTGACTTTCCAATGTCTGGTGAGAGGGAGGTAGGTAAAATCTAACAGTCCCAGCACAAACGTGGCAAACGTTCATGAGAAACTGGCTGGGTTTGAAATGTTTAATACTTGATGCGTCAGAGAAGGAAATCAAAAGAATCTAAATCAATCAATATGCTTAGAGGTGAGTCTTGATTTGAGAAGCTATGGTTTTTGATAGTAAGAACACAAAAAATAATAAGGACCAGAGCAAGTCCTTCCTAGGAAAAGCAGTGTTGACAGAGATGTAAATGTTAGAGATGGATGGGAATAGTGAACAGAATTCCAGGGCTTTTTTAAAATCTCCATAGCAGAAAGTTCAGTTTCTATATTTAGACATTTCGTTCCCAGTTTCCACTCTGATGATATTCAGAGAAATGCGAATTTTTAACTATCTTCATATTGAGAGAAATAACAAATAATATTTTTAAAACATTAACTGTGTATGTGTACTAAAGGCATTTTAAATGAATTTGTATGTTAGTATCTATATTAAAATTAGTCTTTGGTCCTTATCCTAGTCTAGTTAGCAGTTATAAGTCTTTGTGTTGGTGGGAAGCTGAGCAAATACACAACGTCTTGCTGCTGCCTACAATATAAAGCTTCACTCAGATAAAACGGGATTCTTGATATTGCTGCAGAAATTTCAGGGTGAACCATGTGAAACTGAATGAGATTCTCTGTATTGGATTTTGTTTATTATTTTATTTTATCTATTTATATTAGTTTCTATTTTATCTACTCCACTTGAGTAATGTTTCTTGTTTCTGATCTTAAGAGTACAAGTGTGTTGTTAACTTGCATATATGACCTATCTCCAATTACTTAGTTCTATGATCTTGCCTCAAAAGACTTCTTTCAATTTGTAGCATAGGTTTGTGTAAGTTGCTTTCATTTTTATTCAATTATAAAAGTTTTAATGTATTTCTTACATCTTGATATTTGTTTATTCAGTAGTGAGTTTGTAAACTTACTCCTTTTTCTGATATGCACCTTTAATATGTGGTAGTCAGATATAAGAAAGGGTGTTATCTCAAATTCCTTGTATCTGTCAAGACTTATTTAATGTCTAATCATATAATAAATTTTGAAGAAAGATCCATGAGCTGCTGAGAAGAATGTATATTCTTTTGTGTTTAGGAGAAATGTTCTGTAGATATCTGTTAGAATTGTTTGATTTTGTTTTAGTCTTTGTCTGGATGACCTGTTTATTGAGAAGTTTAGAGTATTGAAGTCATCCACTATTACTGTGTGAGGGTCAATATGTTCTTTTAGCTATGGTAGTGTTTCTTTTATAAATATGGGTGTGCTTCACTTTGGTGTGTAAATGTTTAGAATTCTAATATCCTTTTGGTGGATTTTTTGATCAGTATTCAGTGTCCTTCCCCATTTCTTCTGAATTTTTATTTAAAGTATATTTGTCAGACATAAAATTTCCTAAATAGGCCTGTATCTTGGGTTCATTTATTTGTGATATATGCTTCAATCCTTTTACCCTGAGATTAGGTCTATCTCTCATAGTGAGGTTTATTTCTTGAACACAGCAGAAATATGGATCCTGTTTTCTTTTCTCTCTCTTTATCTCACTTTCTTTCTTCTTTCCTTCTTCCTTTCTTCTTTTCTTTTTTTCCTTCTTTATTTTTCCTTGAAGATAGATTATTCTTTATCTATTAGCTCACCATAATTTTCCCTCCATTCACTTCTCTCATCCCCTCCACCTTCCCTCACATCCATGCTCCCTTCAGTTCCATTCAGAAAAGAGCAGACAACAAATAAGAGGATAAAAGAAGATACAATAAGATAATGCAAATACTGAGGCCATGTAAACCAACACAGCAGGAAGAGTTCTAAGAGCAGACAAATGATTCAGAGAAAAAACATGCTTCCACTTTTAGGAGTCTGACAAAAGTACCAAGCTAATAGCCATAACATAAAGGCAAAGGTCCTAGTGCTAACCCTTGCAGGGTCCACGCTTGCTGCTTCAGTCTTTGTGAGCCCACAAGAACTCTGCTTAGCTGATTCTATAGGCAATAAACTCCTGGTTTCCTCCATTCTCTCTGTCTCCTACAATCTTTCCTTCCCTCCTTCCATGGAGTTTCCTGGACTCTAAACAACATGTTACAGACCTCCAATTCAGACTCTCTTTCTCTGCATAATATTTATCTCTGGGTCTTTGAACCCACTCTTATCTGCTGTCGAGGGAAGCCTCTCTGATGATGATCAGACAAGGCACCAATCTAAGGGTACAGAAGAATATTATAAAGAACAATTTCATTTTTTCCTGTTGTGTTTGGTTGGAGAGCTGTCCAGTCTCCAACCCTAGCCATCCAGACATTGTAGTGAATAGATGCCCTCTCTTGACATGGGCCTCAGGTTAACGTGGACAGTAATAAGCCATTTCCACAAGCTTTGTAGCACCAAGAAACTACCACAATGAATCTCAACCTTTCCAATATTGTGACATTTTAACAAAGTTACAAATTTATTTCATTCCTAATTCATAGCTGCAATTATGCTGCTGTTATGAATCATAGTATAAATATTTGATATGTAGACTATCTCATATGTGACACCCCCCCAAAGAAGTCTCAAATCACAGGCTTAGAACTGTTGTAGTAGCCTATCTTTCAGCAGGACCCTATTGTAGATCAGAGGATTTGTGCCTGAGTTGGTGTTTGAGTTTCTCCTTTAGCAGGCTGCAGAGTACCTTCCTATACCAAAGATGCTAGAATGCAAGGGTAGGTGAAGGTTCCTTGCAGGCACAAGTTTTACCTATCCAAATTCAATTAGCTTTGTTGATATTGTCCTCAGAAATGGAAATGGTGCTTCCTCTGTCCATGTTTGGATCCTATTTTCTAATCCAGTCCATAAGCCTGTTTCATTTTAGTGGTGAATTGAGGGCATTAATGTAGAAAGTTATCAACGAGGAGCATTTAGAGATTCCTGCTATTTTATAGTAATGGAGTGGGTTTCTCCATACCCATTTGATTTGCCAGTATGAGATTATTTATTTCTTGTGGTTTCTTGGCTGCATTTAACCACTTCAGATTGAAGTTTTTCCTCTACCACCTTTTATAGAGTCAGATTCGTGGACTGGTACTGATTGAATTTAGTTTTATCATAGTGTATTTTTCTTTCTCCATCTATTGTGATTGATAGTTTTGGTAGTAGTCTTGATTGGCATCTGTGATCTCTGAGATTTTTATAGAAAATCCATCCAGGTCCTTTTGGCTTTTAGAGTCTCCATTATGAAATCATATGTTGTTCTAATGGGCCTGTGTTTCTATGATACATGTTTTTTTTTTCTTTGCAGGTTTTAATATTCTTAATTTTTCTGAGTATTTGTGACTTATTATGATGCATCCCAGTCAGTTTCTTTTCTGGTTCTCTCTTTTTGATATTCTATATGTCTGTTTTACCTGGGAAGTCATATTTGAAGTAATTTTATTCTATGATTTTGTTAATAACATTTTCTGTGCCTTTGATCTGCATTTATTCTCCTTTCTCTATACCTATTATTCATACATTTTATCTTTATCATAATGTCAAAAACTTTTTGGACATTTTTTCTTCTTTGTCTTCAACAATTGAGGTGTTCTTTTCTATGTCATATATTCTGTTGGTGAGGCTTTCTTTTTATGGTGTTTTTTGGTTTTGTACAATTTTCCTTTCCAGTCTTTCTCTGCACTTTTTTTTCCTTTTGTAATTCTAGTTTTACTTTCTTGTCTTAAACTGTTTTCATTATTTCATTCCACTATTTGTTGTGTGCTATGAATCTTCCCGAATATGAAGATTATATGCCATATTACAGCAAGCTGTGTTGGTTAGTTATTGCCACCATAACACAGTAAAGTTATCTGTGAAGAAAAAAAAAATCAATTGAGGTATTGCCTCTGTTGTAGCTAATCTTAGCTGCCAACTTGACTACATGAATTACTTAAAACCCAAGCATCTGATCATGCCTGTGAAGGATTTTCTTGATTGGGTCATTTAAGGTGAAAAGAACTACTATAAATCTGGGCTCTACCTTCTGGCACTAGCCTATATAAAAGGACATGGGGGAAGTAATCTATTTATTTTGACTGCTTATCTCTTAGTCTCACTGGTGAGTGAAAAGTTATTACTTCACTGAGATTTATTGAAATTCCAATGTATTTTGAAGACCAGCTGAGACATTCAGCTTCCCAAACTGAGCAGCCACAGAATACTTACCCTCTTCATCATGAGAAATCTATTGCTGTACTAGGGAGACCACAGTCTTTAGGCAACTATAGTAAATCCTCTATTGGTAAATATAGATTTAGTCTAATGATTCTGTTCCTCTAAAGAACCCTGGCCAATACAACCTCAATCAAACTGATCTGTGGGCATGTCTGTAGGACATTCTTGATTAAATATTGATATATGAAGATCCATCCTTACCATGAGTGGTACCACCTCTGGGCAGGCAGTACTGTGCTATGGAACAATGGTTTGTACCCTGTCAATTGTATTTTAATAAAATGCTGATTGGCCAGTAGCCGGGCAGGAAGTATATGCAGGAAAAAAGGCAGGAAGTAGAGGAAGGACTACAAGAACAGGAGAATTCTGGGAAGAGGAAAGCTTGGTCCACAGTCATGACCCAGTCAAAGAAGAAGTAAGATGTGACTGCCTCACTGAATAAGGTACCAGGTCACGTGGATAGCATAGACAAGAATAATGGGCTAATATAAGATATAAGAGTTAATAAGAAGCCTGAGCTAATGGGCCAATCAGTTTATAACTAATTAGGCAGACCTCTGTGAGTTCAAGGTCTGATGGCACACACCTTTAATCCCAACCTGGAAGGCCAATACAGACAGATCTCTGTGATTTTAAGGTGTGGTGGCACATACTTTTAATCCCAGCCCTTGGGAGGCAAAGGCAGGCAGATCTCTGTGGGTTCAAGGACAGCCTGGTGTACAGAATGAGTTTCAGGAAAACCAAACATACACATACCCCATAAAACTATAAAGATATAGAAAAGGCAATCTTGGGATGGACTTTCTGATACAATATTTAGTTCCCAAGCAAAGATATATAATTTATACATTGATCACAATGAACCATTTTTATTTTTATGTGAGGACAGAAGAAGAAAATTTCAGGAGAACACCAAATATTTGTCTTGATGTCAAAGATGTTGAATTAAGAAGAACATGTGGAATTTTATATGTATGAAGTTATAGTGACCATATTTCAGACTGGGCTAAGTAATTTAAAGATCATTTAAAAGACCTCACAACTGTTAAAAGTTTCTCTAACATATTCTCTCAATAGGTTCACTTTAGAAAAATAACACTCCCCAGGACCAATTGAAGTTCTCATCAATTAAACTAATTGACACAGCAGGCTTATCATACTTCCCAGTAGTGAATAGGAAGCCTGGTTCACAAACAAGTAACTATTAAATCTTTTGAAAGCCCTCCCTAGCCAACTGATGAAATGTGAATAGGCAATGTTACTCAGAGTGAGAATGTTAATAATACTAAATCATCCTCCAAATAGCCAAGTGCTGTATCAGTGTCAAGAGATAGGTGGTCAAATAAACTGATAATTTGATGTTAAAATACCAGAATTTCTTTGTGTGTGTGTGTGTGTGTGTGTGTGTGTGTCATCCATCTGTCAGTCTATCTACCTATCCACCCATCTATTTTAGGTATCTTATATAGTAATGTGTTTCCATATGTCTTTTGTAAAAATGTCTTTAGTGTTAATTATCTCATTTTATACTCCGTATGCTCTCTTACCCCACCCCATTTCATCCTTCCTATTCCATTATTCTCATTTTCCCCTTTATGTAACTGTAATCTCAAGGTAAATATATTTATCTGAAAAATCAATGCTAAGATCTACATAGGAGAAAAAAAATACTGTTTGTCTTTCTTAATTTGAGTTACCTTACTCAGAATGAGGATTTCCAGATCCATCATTTTACTTTCAAATTCAATCATTTCCTTTTTAATAGCCAAATAATATTACATGTGAATATTTTTATTATATACCACTCAGTGGGCATCTAGATTGTTTCCTTTTTTGGTTATTGTGACTAGAGCAGCAGTGCTCATGTATAAGCAGGTTTCACTATAGTATTATATAGAGTCTGTTTTAGTTTGTCTTACATTCCTGTAATAAAGACCATGACAGAAAGTTTGGAGAAGAATGGATACATTTCTTTTAGAAGCCCTATTCCCAGTTCATCATTAAGGAAGGTCATGGTAGGAATTAAAGTAGGGCAGAAACCTGGAGACAGAAACTGAAGCAAAGACCATGTAAGAATGCTGGACACTGGCATCTTATCTTTCTATAGCTCATTTTGCCTTCCTATACACTAAGGATAAAGAAACAGAGAGGGAAATCAGAGAAGCATCACCTTTCATGGTAGCCACAAAGAGCATAAAATATCTTGGGGTAACCCTGACCAAGGAAGTGAAAGATCTATTTGACAAGAACTTTAAGACTTTGAAGAAAGAAATAGAAGAGGACAGCAGAAAATGGAAGGATCTCCCTTGCTCTTGGATTGGGAGGATCAACATAGTACAAATGGCAATACTACCAAAAGCAATATATAGATTCAATGCAATCCCCATCAAAATCCCAAGCTGTCCTTAAACTCAAAGAGTTTTGCCTGCTTCTGTCTCCCCAGCACTGGAATTAAAGGTGTGTGCTACCATGGCCAGTGTAACCTGTTTAATTTTTGAATTATTATAAATAATATTTTATAATAGGTTTTAGTGATTATAAATAATATTGTATTTCTTCTTAGGTTTGTACATCCCTTGATATTACATAGTTTGGCAACATTTTTGACCTTATAGCAAGAGTTACTAATACACCTTAAGTATGCTTAAGAGACCTGCTATACTACTATATACTCAGTCTATTTGTTTAGCCAGCTTTTAAGAAAACAGTGTAACAATTAACCTTACTTGCTTTGGATTTCCTGTGAAGTCAGATTTATAAACTAAGCTAATACATAGGTGTAATCTCAAATTATGTGCCATTCCATGGTCATAAAAGGAGTAATGCATGTATACCATATGTTGAAAACAGCAAATACAGAAGTTGAAATCAATCTTCTAAAGTAAATATTCACAATAAATATTAAATAAAATATTTAATGGTATTTGTTGATGTTTGTAATTCTGTCAGTTATCTGAGTCATTTGGGATGAGTCAAAGCCAGTGACTTAATCACTTGCAAAACTTTTGAATCTTTCTATAAGGAGTCTTTTATTCCTTCCCCCATGGGATGCTTTATGTGTTGTTTGATAAAGATAGAGTGAGGGCCTTCTCAGGGACAGACACACATAGACAGAACACACAGTACAAAACACAAGGACAAGTATGGATTCATAAGATTCAAGCAGGCACAGATTAAACTCAATACAGACACAGAGGGTTTAGAAGACACAGAGAACAATGAAGCAAAGAATCCAAATAAGGACTTGCTTTTGGGTAAATGATTCCAAGCAATTATATATTTACTTATTTTCTTAATGTATTTCTTAATGTGTTTTTAAACTTATTTCTTTCTTTAATGAAACTGATTCATTATCAGTGACATGGAATTAAACATTAATGAATCTAATCCATGCAACAGAAAAATGTAATTTTTGCATGTTAGTCATACAAGCTTTGACTATATTATATTTATTTATTCCATCTGTTGACGTTCTTAAATGTTTTAGGATTGTTTATATAAAATTGTGATGATTAATCTTCGTTTTTGGCTTGGCTGTCAAGAAGACACACCTCTGCATATTTCTGCAAAGGTGTTTCCTGAGATGTTAAGTTATATATGATAGACACAGAAGGTCTAGGAGCTTGTGTACAATGAAAAAGAGAAAGGGGGAAGCCGATAAGTTCCATCACTCATATCTCTTCTACCTCTCTTCCCCATCTGTTTCTGACTGTTGAAGCCATGTAACAAGCCTAACATGTGCCCACTGTCATAAACAGACTATCTACTCTAAAACCAAAATATAGTTATGTTGCTTTGTGTTAAACTTTAGACACAACAAACAAAAAAGTACCTAAAATTTCAACACTGCCATAACAATAGCAGATTATCAATTTTATTCCTTCTTGTCTGTTTTATATGTCATGTATTCCCTTTTCCTTTTTTAATACACTGTTTACGACTTCTAGAACTACATTGGCAAGAGTTGTACAACTGTTATTTTTGTCTATTTCTCCATCTATAGAGGAGAATCATTCTTGTTTCATTATCTGTGATGGTAATTATAGTGTTGTTTGCTACATCTGTTCTTTGTTAAGTTGAAAAAATCTTTATCTTTTAGTACTTCTCTTGGAGATTATATTCTGAACAGTGTTTATTCTTTCTAAATGCACGTGTTTCCCCATCATTATAACCTTCCATTCTGATTTTCCTTCTGCAATCTGTAGCTTATTTGATTACACTGACTAATTTTCAAAACTGCCTTATATCTCTGAAATGACAGTGTTTATAATCTTGTATGCATATGTGTAATATCCATGCAACCCTCATTATGGGATGGTAGGAAAGATTTGGTGAATACTTCTTTCTCATTGACTTATTCAACTTTACCCCAAATCCAGAGGTATGCAAAATTTCAGATAGCAGGGTAGCCATTTCTTATTTGAGACAGGGAGGATAGCCATTTTAACATTATGTCTGATCCAAAAAGTGGTAGCCGTTTATGATGGGGCTGAACCTTTCATATTAGAAAGCAGAGAGCCTCAGAATTCCACCCTGTCTTCCTCTTTTCTACCTCTTCTTCCTCTTCCTGAATGCTAGAAAACATTCTCCAGTGGAGACTCTGCCTCCACTCACCTCCCAAACTTTCCCAGGCTCTTCATCGGGAGGGGGGATCTGTTTAACTGTATCGGGTAACGCTGTTGGTTTTCTTTGGGAATGAATAACAACTTTGTCTTATCCTGTTGTTTCTTTTTCCGTGTTATTTAACCAATAAACTCTCTGATCACCCAGAAGACAAATTTTCACTATTTTATCATCATACACAGTTATATTACAAATTTTATATGTGAATAAATGAAACAACTAATCTAAAGTAATTAGGACAATGATGGTCAAAGTTTTTGACAGTAGTTCAGATTGGAAATTTATGAGAAAATATAACAAAGCAATCTGATTGTTTATACTAATCCTCAATCTGAATCATCTCAAAAAGGACCATGTGGGTGTGCCAGGGAAGGGTTATTTAGATTAGGTTAATTGAGTAGAGAAGACACGCTCAAATGTGGCACTTCTATTGCACAGTTATGGGAACAAGGAACTGAGCGAGTAGCAGCCCTCAATTCAGGCTGTTTCCTGGTTGAGGACAGGGTATGGACCATGCTCTCCACTGGAACTTTAAGACAAAATAGAGTCTTTGTCTCTTAAGTGCTTTTGATGCGGTATTTTATCATAGACACAAGAAGAACAAATCTAACAAATAACACAATTGGTCAAAGAAATAATTGCATGCTAATAAATATATAGTCAAATAATAGTTTGTTAAAATAGAAGTTAAATAACAACCATTAAGAGAAAGTCATTTAACCTTAAGAACCTTGAGAAATTATTTTGTCAACAGCATTTTAAGTGGAGTGTTTCCTTTGTCTTAAATTTATTTTAGTAATCATCTCTACTTTGTCATTAATAGATAAGTGTGGATGATTATTAAAATAGCTACAAATACAAGGTCAGTTCAGCATTTTTAAGTCAATGCAGCCTTCATCTTCTTAAGTAGAGATCAAGCCCTGATTCATTCAGCTTTCCAGGATGGAGCAGATGTGCAGGGTTCATCTAACACGTGCTAACTTTGCTGAAACAAGTCACACTGGCATGGAAGCTGAACTGCGCTCTTTTGGCCTGAGGACATGTGGAAACAGTGTGACAACATCACATTGTCAAGAGAGAAGTCACTAAAGGTGAAGTAAGCCATCTTTAAGAATAAAATGATTTAACTGAAACCAAGGTTTTAGATTCTGAATATACAAACACTGTGTATTTTTGCTCTTTAAAAGTGATGATGGGAAATACCAGATAACATAAAACTTTGAAGTGATATTCAGGACAGCTTAATTCTATTCTGCCTAGGTACACTTTAACTCATGTGTGCTTTAGTGGATTATCTCAAAAGTTTTGGGAGTAAAAGGATACATTTTCCAGTGTATTAGCCTAGGACACAGCAAGGGCTTTAGGGATTGTAGAAGCATGTTTTGTGATCACTTTCCCAAATATAAATTGTCTTGTTGGTTGATTATACTGTTTGTTACTTAGCTCCTTCAGGGGTTGATACAGTATACAGTGAAAAGTTTAAGTAGGATATTGCTGTTTAGGAGGAAACCATTGGTCTCCCCTGCTTCCTCCTACCTATTACATTTCCCCAGCATAATACGTGTCCCAAAAAATAGAATGCATTTTGCTTTTGGTGGGTGCAGGAGCTTTTGTTTTGGTTTGGAGATGGGGTCTTACAATGTACTTCAGACACAGCTAGCCCTCGCTATGTTGTTGAAGAGCACCTTGAACTTCTGACTCGTGGAAATTCTCCTGTCTCACCCCTTAATTAACAAGTTTATACATATGAGTTACTTCATTTAGTGTTTTCTATAATGATTTTGAGATAAAGGTCTTACTAAGTCCCCTGGTTTCCTCTGACTTTCAGTATGTAACTCATATCATCCCTAAATTCTCAATCTTCCTGACTTAGTGTTCAAAATAATGGGTTTATAGACATAGATCACCCTACCAACCCAAACATAATGCTTTTAGCTCATTGAAATATTATATTGGGCCATAGTTCAAATGGAAAGGATTTCAAAAGCATTATAAACTGGGACATCTTATTTTAAACTATTTTTTCTTTTATTTATTATTTATTTATTTTATGTATAACATAATTCTTTATTAATTCTTTGGGAATTTCATATCATGTACCTCAATCATATTCACCTGCCAGACCCTCCACATCTGCCCCTCACACCTGCAGCATCTCCTCCCAGATAAATTAAAACCAAAATGAAATGAACACAAAAACCACCTCATGCCTTCCTGGTTTTCTAATCTTTCCAGCACCTCTGTGTTTGTCCTAGTGGCACTGAGAGCTATGGTGTGTGACATAGTATACCCTTCTGTCCAATCAGCCACACACACAAATGTTCATTACAGTGTCAGTGGTCTGCTTCAAGGCCTCTGGCCTCTGACATACAATCATTGCTGAAGCTTCACTAAAGCCCCTCTTGGATATCCTGTTATTGTTGTTAGCCATGTGGATACTGTGGCTATCCTTCAGCAGGACCAGTCTCTTCACACATTGCAGCATATGACAGATGGGGTAGATGTTAGGGTAGGCCAACCCAAGGCCAAGGATATTGATTGGTCTGTGTGGTAGCTGAGCTGGTCAGTCCAGGCTATAGAGACCACCCCCTGAGGGGAGGAGAAGAGCCAGCTCTCCTAGGTCCATGCCATTGGTGCCAGGTCTACCATTCCCATGGTAAGGGGTGGGGCCATCTATTCTGATTTTGGGGTCAGCTGTCCCATGAGGGGCAGGGCCAGCTATACTAGGGCCAGTGAAGGGCAGGGCCATGTCAGCAGGACCCTCAGATTCCAACACCCATAGTTCCTATGGCTCCCTGTGGTACGCGGGTCACACATTTTAATACAGACACCAGCAACAGTGGGACCCCAGACCAGACATGAACCTCAGCAGCAGCCAATCCCAGTTGACACTTGACCCCTCTGGAAACACAGACCACTCAGATCAGCAATTGCCCCAGTGGCATCACAGATTGGTTACACCAGCATGGCCATAGGTTGCAGCCTTAGGCCATGGGCATCCATGTGACCTTTGGTGGTAACGTGGGTTCTGTACATCCATATAGACCCCAGCTGTGGTAGGCCCACTGACATAGACATGGTCCTTAGCAGAAGCCAATTTCCAGATATCAACATGTCCCTGGGTGATAGCATAGGCCACTCAGATCAGTATGGCCCAGGCAGCAGCATGGCCTTCAGACACCAACATGACTTCAGGTAGCTGACTAGACCCCAGCATGCATATATATGTATACACACACACACACACACACACACACACACACACACACATATATAGTGGTAACAGGAACCATGGTCATCAAATCAGTCCCTGGCTGCTGCAGGCAATGGACCTGGACATGGCCCTAGGCATCAACTTTGGCCAAGACCTTGGGTGTCAGCACAGGCCACCCACATCAGCCTTTTCCTCACTGCCTTTGATTCTTCAGTTTGGCATTCTTCCATAGCACATGAGCCATTCTGCTTCTCTTTCTTGTCTATTTCTCCATCTTATATTTGCTCATCAAAATGACGCTTACCTGCCCAGAGCTGTAAAGTACCTGGATAGCCTAATGGACGCCTTCAGCCAAAATTTTATTTCTTTTATTTATTCTTTCCTCATACTAGAATATAATAATATAATATAATACTATATTGTGTTTTTCACATGAATAATTACAATGAATACAAGTAAAAAGCAGCATGTTTTCCATATCCCTTACATGATTAAGCCTTTTACATATTACAGGTGAAAAATAAATTATCCCAAGAACCCACTTACAGTCATACTCAATCAACTTGTTATAGATTAAGTATGTAAGCAAGGTTACTGGCAGGCAGTATTTTGTGATTACAAAGAACGGATCAATCACTGTATTACTTATCTTGAAAGGTAATCTTATAAGGAATCTTAAATGAATCACAAATTTAAAGTAAAAAGAATCAATCAGCTCCACTTTAGAACTTTAGGGTACATACCCACTCCTCAAAAGTTTTTTATATCAGGCGACTTATGGAAAGTATTTGTATAAGGAAGTAATCAACACCTTTGATCATGAACTAATGCTACCAAGAAAGGCATGTCAGTTAATGATACTTGGGCTGCTTTGCCCTTGTTCCATGGCATGAAGAGTTCCTCATTCAACTCTACGTCTTTATAAAATGTTAGATTGTTTTCTTAGATTTTCACCTCCAAGCTATTTAACAAAACCATCTTAATCTAACTTTAAGTTATTTTCAAAACTTTGTTTCAGCTATGATGCACTCCAAAACCAGTGAACACATCTTCCAACATGAAGTTTAAAAGAATTCAAGACAGCCTGGCTCTTAGAGATTCAATTGTTTTCTTTAATCATTAACTTAAGCCACATAAGGTGCTTTATTGAAATGCATATGTTCTAGCTGTTTGACACTTCTTTGTTTATATTTTTAATCATCCAAATTCTATTTAAACTAACATTATCATTATCAATTAGACAGTATATTTTAGGAAAAAATCATATTCATAATAATTCACAGGTAAAAGTGCCCAGTAGAACAGGATGTATCCATGAGATACACACACTATATTTCAGGCAGTGGAATCTCCCTACACCCATTCGCACCATGCTAGACACCAGAGAAACATGGCAACAGGAAACATGTAAAGGCACAGCAGTAGCAAAAGACATTCTGACGTCTTTGGTCTCCTGGCCTTGCCTATGTGAGATTCACCCATCAGGGATTTTCCTGCTGGTGTGCTGACACCTTGAACCCCAGTTGCCACCTGCTACTCCTCTGACATGACCACCCACGTTTATTTTTTCATTTGCCTTAATCTCAAGTGGGAGTTGAATTAGAGATTTAGGATCTGGGGAGATTGTCAGGTAAACAGATTTTTGAGCTTCCAAATTTCAGTCTATTGTTATTTACCTAGCTTTACAATTTGCCTTGTGATCTCTGTAGAGTCCAGGAAAGAATACAGAGCATAAAGAAGAAACTCTTGAAAGCTGTAACTTTTTTTTTAGGGTGATTTTCTTTTCTTTTCTTTTTTTTCTTTCTTTTTTTTTTTTTTCCCAAGATGGGATTTCTCTGTGGTTTTGGAGCCTGTCCTGGAACTAGCTCTTAGACCAGGCTGGTCTCGAACTCACAGGGATCCGCCAGGAAGTGCATGTGAAGGGATGACAGTTCCTGAGTTATTATCAATCTAGGGTTTAATATTATTTTCTACCTTTTTAAAACTTACCTTGCCCACTGCATCTGAATTTCAATTGTTATATACTGCTATGTCTATATAAGTTACACATGGGAAATATTAGGCTTTGTCTAGCAAAGTTTGCTTTACATCACCGTCTCTGCTTTAAACAAAATCAAATATAATGAAATAGAGGACATTCTCCAGACTCATTACCCCTAGACATGAGTGCTGTTAAAATGATTCTATAATTTAAGGTTGGGATTTTTAATCAAGCAGTTTACTCAGTGGTGTTATGCAAGCCATGCTGTGATGAATAAACCACATGGCTCCAATTGACCATATAAAAATATAATTGCTGAAATATCTATTCATATCAAATATCTGTACCCATGGCTTTCTCAACATGGTTTGAAACTCCAGCCTCATGAAAAATTAATTTCAATTGTTTTCAGACCAGGAATCAAATTTGGATCCTATAGCATACCTGAACCTTTTATCGGAGATTCTACCACCTAGCCACATTTTAACCACAAAGACAGAACTCTCTTTCACATAAGAGTTTAACTCTCAATTAAACTATTTTTATTATGACTTCATGTAACTAACAATGTTTGGTTAATCATCTGTAATTTTTAATTGCAAAAAACTACTCATTTACTTTATGGGAAGACTATTTATGCATGTACCACATGACATTCAATAATTGCAGAGAACAAGGTGTAGTTTTAAGTACGTTAAAGTATACACTCAAAAATTGGAGCTCAAGCCAGGCGGTGGTAGCGCACGCCTTTAATCCCAGAACTCTGGAGGCAGAGGTAGGCAGATCTCTGTGAGTTCAAGGCCAGTCTGAAAAAAATAATGATCTCGGAGGTCATTTTATATTGCCATGGAAACCGAAGCACTGCAGTTGGAAAGAGAGTGTTCTCTTTTACTTAATTATGGCCAATATATTTTAAAGTCACTGTTTGTCAGATATATTTCCAGTGAATAGCTATTCTATATGGTAATTCCCAACGTTAAATTTCTAAAGAATAGTAAGTAGTATTAGTTATGGTTAAAAAGTCCATGTGTTGTAATTAAAATAATTTAGATTTAGAGATGAGAAGATATAAAGTGGACTCACCTTTATAGATCCTTAATTATGTAATGTTTGACAAATAACTTCTTGGAAGTTTATTCTCCTCGCCTATAAAATGGGACTGATGATATAAATCTAATCTAGACAAATCATTGGGCAATTACATATAGACATTTAACTAACATTAATAGTTTATTCTTTATGATTTATATATTCAGAGCAGTCAATTTCTCTAGGTATAATAAAAGAAAGACTACAATTATATTATAATATTATTATATTAACATATCACAAATATTCAAAACACAGAGCTTGTTCCTGTAACATTTTCATCCTCCCTCCAGGTGTAGAGGATAGGAATGAGTTATTTCAGCTGTTGTTATTCATATGGCTCCATTTGTTTGCCATAGGTAGTTTGACCCCGTGATTAAACACCTTACCCATGTGATTCCTTTAAACCCTCAGAGAGTAAACTGCCTGATACTCTGGCTATTTATCAACATGACCTCAGGTGGCAGCACAGACCACAGGTATCCACATGGCGTTCCATAGTAGCACAACCACTGGGCTGTCACTGGGAACCAGCTTGATGCTGGTGGCTCATGTTGCCCCAAATGCCATGTTGATGTCCTTGGCCTGTCCTGCCTTTCAGGACTATGATTGTGTCCTGGGCCTGTGCTGTGGCCGAGGGTCATGTTGATGCCATGGTCTATACTGCAATTAAAGACCATGCTGGGGTGCATGGTACTTGCTGTCACCAGAAACCGTGTGAAGGTCCATGATCTGTGCTTGTATTGACTCTAAGGGGCAAAGAAGCTACTTTTGCAGTGGCATCAATGACTGCAGAATCACAGTTGAGAAAGAGGGACATAAAGATATGTGATAACCTTATCCCCACTTCTCACCCCCTCTCCTCCAAAAAGTATATAGAAGAAAACTCTTAACAATTATTATAAGGGTGCTAAGGTGTTGTTTTTCACATCTGAGGCCTTTTGGCAGGGGTGTAGGTGGGGATGGGCTCAGTTTTCTTTAAGGGAAATTTGACCCTGCTGCAGTATGTTATTTTTTTTCTTTTTCTTCTTCCTTTTTTTATTTATTTATTATTATTATTATTTTTTTTTTGGAATAGGAGGTCTCAATGGTGACGGATGGACTTGGGCAGGACTAGGATGTAAATGTGATCAGGGTTCATGGTGTGAGACTCTTAAATAATCAGTAAAAAATATTGTGTCAGCCAAAAAATGGTTATTAATTAAACTTTAGTACACCTCATTTTTAGGCTCCACTCTCCCAAGTTCATGTTGCCACATGAAACCATGATTTAAGTCTTTCTTTCCCCCTTATATATGATAGGTGACATTGAACAAATTGCTCAGAGTCTCTGGATTCTGCTGTCCTCGTTCTATAAAATTGGGGCAATGAAAGCACAAAGTAAATAAAATTCTTAGAAAATACTCTTCTATGGACTAGCTACAGTGTTTGTTATGCAGTTATTCTTAGAATGGCATCTAAGGTTCATACAGCTAAACATGGAAAAATAAAGACAAATAAAAATGAAAATAAGATATCAACCTACAATTTTTAGATTATCAAACCCACTTCACATCCAAGCTTACCTTTCAAAATTTTGTGAATGAAAATGTGGTGTGAGCTTTATATCTTTTATTTAATTACGCAAAACACATGTAAGCGTTGTTTGTGGAAGCACCAGCCTGTAATAACAAGAAACCTGTAGCAGGTGGCAAGACTTCTTTTGGAGTCATTTTCTAGGTGGCTATGGAGTCATTTTCTAGGTGGCTATGGGGACCATGGGGTCCATAAATTTCTGTAGACATTTTAGGCTTTCAACACCTGTGCCCAGTGTGGAAAAAAAACTACATTCAATTAATAAATAAATGATTATTACAAATAATATTTTTCTACAGGAATTACAAATACTGTCACAACAGTAAATATAAGAAGTTCACTGTATCACTTGGATTTGTATTTCTACTCAAATTAAAACTTTTCAAAAAGGCTACAGGCAAGATAAAATTAAGATAAGAAACAAACCTATAACTACTAGTGAAATAGAAGCAGCACTAAATATTCCTCCGCCTCAGAAAAAAAAAGCCCAAGGACAAATTTCAAAGAGGCATTAGTGCCAATGATATTCAAATTAATCCAAAAAATAGAAAGAAAATGAACATTTCCCAGTTTGTTTTGCAAAGTCACAGTTACTTTGTTGCCCAGACCACATGAAGACACACACACACACACACACACACACACACATACACACACACACACAGAGAGAGAGAGAGAGAGAGAGAGAGAGAGAGAGAGAGAATTACAGAGAGACTAATTACTCTTGTGAATATAGATGCAAAATTTCTCAATAAAACACTTACAAAACGAATCCAAGAACACATAAAAAATGCCATTCATTATGATCAAGTAGGTCTCATCCAAGAGGTGCTGAGAGGTAGGAGAACTGAGAGGAGTAGAGGGAGAGAAAACTGTATTCAGGATGTATAATCTGAAAAATAAAATAACATTTCCAGTAAAAAGAATGTATTTTTAAAAACACAGAATAACTTTAAGCTTGTAAGAAATAGTGTATCTGATTTCATTTGTAACACATATTTTTTATTTATATGATAAAATACTCATGTTTTTCTTCTGCCTAATGTTTTTTAGGGACCAAGACTCTCGGATCCTGAACAGATTAACATTTCTTTTCTGCCATACTATAAGGTAGGTGATCAACTTGAGGTTGAAATTTATGGAAATATAGATCCTTTCACTTGGTGTTCATTCGTTATAGTGGGGCTAAATTTTTCACAATTTTCTCATATCAAGTCAATGAAGATGTCATTACTATTGTCATTTTTGGAAAAGAAAAACTGAACTCAAGAGATTTCTCTCTATTGCCAAAGGCCATCTATGCAATAAGTATTCCAAGACCCAGTAATACCACTTTTCACTATATATCCGAAGGATGCTCAATCATGCCACAAGGACATGTGCTCAACTATGTTCATAGCAGCTTTGTTTGTCATAACCAGAACCTGGAAACAACCTAAAAGCTCCTCGACCAAAGAATGGATAATGAAAATGTGGTACATTCACACAGCAGGAAAAAGCTAACAATGTCTTGAATTTTGCAGGAAAATGGATGAAGCTAGAAAACATTATTTTGAGTGAGGTAACCCAGACACAGAAAGGCAATTATCACATGTACTCACTCATAGGTGGTTTTTAAACACAAAACAAAGAAAACCAGCCTACAAACCACAATCCCAGAGAACTTAGACAACAATGAAGACACTAAGAGAGACTAACATACATCTAATTGACATGGGAAGTAGAAAAAGATAAGATCTCCTGAGTATATTGGGAGCATGGGGACTTTAGGGGAGGGCTGAAAGAGGGAGGAGAGAGGCAGAGAGGGGAGCAGAGAAGAATGTAAAGCTCAATAAAACTCAATAAAAAAAAAGGACCACAAAAGATAATTAACTTAAATCCCCCTATTCAAAATACGTGCTTTTAATACCGTTATTATCCTGATGAATATGGTGGGTGGGTAAATTAATCTTAGATTTAAGTTTTATTATGTTGAGCTGAATTGGGAACTCCTGTACATTTAAAGTAAATTTACCACAATTATCATATTTTATTTTATTTTTTCTTGGGTAAAATTTCACATAGATATCTAAAACTAGATTGAAAAATGTCATATTGTGTCTTGAGTATGTTTTATTAATCTACATATTCAGTACAATCTCTACCAAAGTTTTAATAATACTTTTTATATAAATAGAAAAATAGTCTAAAATTCAAATGGAAGCAGAAAGACTTCACAATAATGAAAGCATTTCTGAAAAGAAAGAACAGTTCTAATGTATCACAATATGTGATGTCAAGCTACACCAAGAACCTTAATAAGACAAACAGAATTGTGTTGGCACAAAAGTGGTCATGGAAACTAGTGGAATATGATAGGCCACAAATCATAAGTTTCACACTTATTTGGATATGATTCCTAACAATGAAGGAATATATACATTAGAAAACATATTTTCTTTAAAATGTGATTCTATGGAAATTAGACATCCAAATGTAGAAAAATTAATGTGCCTTGTATAAAAATCAACTCAGAATGAATCAAAGACTTTAAGACATGGAAAATTAAGTGTAAAAGGGATATATACGAAAAAATGCTTCAAGATACATGACGAATCCATTGCTTTTAGAGTACGTGCTTCCATACCCAGAATTTTTACAAGGGTCTCAAAGATCAAATTCATGCTTTCATAGAAAGCAGGGAACAGTTACTCAGATATTCCTGCAGCCCCGTTCATTATTTTTAAGTGAATCACTTCATGCTGAGGATCTTATATATTCCCCATATTGACCCTTTATCAGATGAATGCTGTGTAAGTCTCTCCTATTCTAAAGGTAATCTCATTGTTGATTGATATCAGATTTAAAGTTTGATGCTCTCCTTTGTCTGTTGTTGAGATCTTAATTTAAAAATTTACAAACAGTCCTGTTATAAAGCATTAACTCTTCATTTTCTTTAATAACTTTATGGTCTTAATCTCGTGTTTGTGACTTATAACATATATTTAACTGATTTCTTTTAACCAGTGAGTGGCAGCATCTTGGTTTGATTTTTATCTATTTTTCTAACAACATTTGTTGATTTAAAAAGCCTTTTCCCAGTTTATGTTCTTGAGACTTTGGGAAAGTTAGTAGGCTAAAATGTGAAGTATTTTACATGAATTTTCTAGTCTGTTCCAGTGTTTCACAAGTATGTTTTAATGCCAATGTAACATCATTTTTAATACTATAGTATATGCTGAAGTCACATATATCAAATAATATAATAATAATAATAACAATAATAATTTCCTTTATTTTATTGTATTATTCTTGCTGGAGTTTTCTGTATATTTGCAGTATTTTGGTTCTAATAAATTTTTAAAAGACTTTGTTTAGTTCCTTAAAGAACGCTATTGGAATGTAAAGATTGCATTGACTCCATAGACCACTTTTCAATATACCATTGTCATCACAACAATGTTAACCTTTCAGTGAATGAATACAGTTACTCTTTCTGTTTACTGTTTTCATTTTTGTCCATTAATATTTTGTGGTATTCACTTCATTTTTTTCTACTTCTTTGTTTAAACTTAAGTATTTTAATTTTGATCACAGAGTGCAACAAGTTGGTTTTTTCAATTTTTTCAGATAGTTCAAACATGAGAAATAGGAATTTCACTGATTTTATATTATTTTCCTATCCAGTAACTTCACTAATCTTTGTGAATTAATCTTAGTTTTGAAAGATTTGGCGAGAAATACTTAAGATTTTTAATATATTCTTTATCAAAAGTGATTATTGACCTGTTTCTTTCAAATTTCTGTACTATTTGTTTAATATGACTATCTTGGCTATGACGTCTAGAACTATTTAAGTAAAGTGTTGAAAGATGGCATCTTTTTCTTCTTTCTGGTCCTAGAGTATAATTTTTGACTATAACCCCTCTTACACATATAATGGTTTCCATGAGTATATCTTACATAAATCACAACTTGTTGATTAATAATTTATTAAATTCTGACCAAGAGGTGATGTAGATTTGTCAAATAGCTACTTAAGATTCGTTAATAATATTGTATAAATTTTCATTTATTCTGCTAGTAGATACATGCAGAATTATCCTAGCATCCTAGGGTCAAATCCCACCTGATCATGGTACATAACCTTTTGATGTGCCACTGCATTTGGTTTGTTGGAATTTTCTTGAGATTTCTATAGCTGTTTTCCTCATGTATGTCAGCTTTCATGTTTTGTTATTGTGAACCTTGTCTGGTTTTTGGCATCTACACCATGGTGGCCTCAAAGAATGAAATTGAAAGAATTCTCTCTCATTTAACTTTTGACATAATTTGCCAAGAATTAATGTAATTTCATCTTCGAATATTTGGTAGAATTCAGTAGCACAGAATTCTAAGTCTAAGCCAAGATGTATTTTTTTATGAGAAACCTTTTATTTTTTCAACTTTATCCTCCATTTTAATTTGTTCATAATATCTATTTATTCTTCTTAAATAAAAAATGTTTCTAACAACTTAGATTTACGATTCCATCATTTCTGATGAGTACACAACTGATACAGAAAGTTAGGAATAACCCAGAGTACTGATTTTCCTTTGATTGAATTTACTGGTATCTCTGGAGTAGTCGCCTATGATTCTCTCCTATTTTCCTGGTTTTAAAGAACTAGAACACAACAAAAAGATGTTCTTACTTTTGGAGAAAGAAGATTAATGCATTGGTGGTCTCATATGAAGGTCTTCAATCAATGTGAGGAGCTTGTAAGTACTTTTTGTTGTGTCTAAAGGAGCTGAGGCAGATGAAAAAGACATAGGATGCATATTTGCCCTGCAAAATGGATCAAAATAAATACTTTGAATAAAACATTTGAGTGTGTTTCTCAAAACACTCCAGCTTACATTGAAAGGTAGAGCATTTTAACACAAATCACTTATGTTTAACTTTTATTTGGGAAAATCCAACGAAACTTTGAAATAGTCTCATCTATGGGACAACCTTGAAGAACAATTTTAAACCCATAAAAACTTGTAATGGCAAATTACAGAAATGGGAAGAAACAAAATAGTGAGTTCTTAACTTCATTTGCTGTACTATGCCCTTGCCGTGTTCTTTACATGCTAGAGGCTGAACCCAGAGCTTTATGCATGTAGACTAGGACTCTATTATTCAAGTTTGTCCTTAGCCCCGATTGTGCATGGTCCTAATTTTAAAAGTTATTAAAATCACTTTAAACATGTTTTGTTAGTTCGCTTGTCTGCTCTTATGTTTATGTTTGTCTTACTAATGAGTGATATTTTCTCCATTAGTATATTGTAAAATTCTGTTGATTACTCTCTTTGCACAAATTTCCTTAAAATGAAACCACTTTTAAAAAGAAAAATAAGTCAATAGTAAAAAGTAATCAATACAAGTTTTTTCTGCTCTGTACCTTTGTACTTTTCTATGCATGAAATTGAAAAATAAATTTTATGAGTAGTGAAGGTTGTCTTTGAAATCTATCCATACTCATCTCATTATATATAGCACACATTCATTTGAAGCAGAAGTCAATCAATTCCTAAGTGAATGTTTATTACACATTTTCTCTAGGGAAAATGGAATCTCTCTGCAAATCATTTTCTTTGAGTTTTATATTAAAAGAAAATATAGTTGAAATAAAAGAATTATTCCTCCAAAACATTGTAGGCTCCTTTAATAAATAAATCTAGAGAGACTCAGATGGCTTATATAGTAACCCACAATTAATCACTACCCCATCATTAGTAACCACTTCCTGGGAGGGGCTAATTCTTCTCCCAGCAGTCATTAGTTATCTATAGAATTTTGTTTAGGAACAGAAACTTGTGAAAGCCCACTAACTCCAACTTAGAATGTGCATCAGTACTGCAATTGTTTGGGTTTATCTTATAGCCTCATTCCTAGGAGAGACTGTTTCACAGCAATTTTTCTTTCTGATGTTCTGATTCTTATAAGTTCCATCTTCCATGTTGCTCCCTAAACAATAGGTGCAGGAGTTGTGGTTTATATTCATCAGATGGAGCTGAACTCCCCATGCTCTACTGATTTAAACACTGTTTCCTAATGTGGTTTTCTGTGGTGGCTTCCATTTGCTATAAATTGAGGCTTCCTTGCTGAGGGGTGGTAGCTAGGCTTATCAGTGCATATAAGGATAAGATTAAGAATGAAGTAAGAAAATTTGGTAGTCTACAAAGTAGTTGTACCAGGTGATGTTCTGAGGTTTCTGACCTCACTAGTCTCAGGAAGCTGATTATGTTTTGACTACCAGTTGTGATTTCTCTTCTGTTAAGTGGGTCCTAAGTCGGAATATAAAATTGTTGTTTACCACCAAAATGTGAGCACCATTTATTGCTTCTTTGTAGCTGTTAATATTTATCATTGTTGTAGTTCCTAAATGTTGAAGCTGAGAAAGACTTTATTATATTTCTCCCCAGCGTTGGCAGGTTGCACAATATTTTTTATTTATTTATTTATTTATTTATTTATTTATTTATTTATTTAGGATTTCTGTCTCTTCCCC
>NW_026067930.1:25534093-25578347 GCF_014885135.2 Alexandromys fortis | reverse complement strand
ATTATAGGTTCAATGTCCTTTATTTATGGCTAGAAACCAAATATGAGTGAGAACATCCCATGTTCCTCTTTTTGGGTCTGGCTTACCTCACTCAGGATGGTGTTTTCTATTTCCATCCATTTGCCTGCAAACTTCAAGAAGTCCTTGTTTTTTACTGCTGAGTAGTATTCTAATATGTATATATTCCATACTTTCTTCATCCATTCTTCAATTGAAGGGCATCTAGGTTGTTTCCAGGTTCTGGCTATTACAAACAATGCTGCTATAAACATTCGGGCACAATATTTTTTGAAACTGTGGGAACTACACCACATGAAAGAGACTTTTGCCTTAGAATTGGCATAAATCATCTGAATCTTGTGTCCTAGATGTGTGCTGTCTTCAGCAACCGAGGCCTGACCTCAACCCCAAGAAGCAACCAAGGGAAACTTTCTTAGTCTGTATTGTTTGGGGAGTCTCTTGGACTACCCTGGACCAACTATTCAAAGGAAGTTTCCTAGGCTTGGTACTGCAGTTTTTGTTACTTTTTGGTTTTAGTGAAAAGCACTGTCAGCCTAAGTAGTATAACTTTCTTTAGGATGCAATTATGGATTTCTTAGTACAAATATCTGCTTTTGCAAATATTAATCATTTGTTTTTGTGAAATTATCAGCTATGATACATTTATTTGATTCTCTCTCTTTCTCTCTCTCTCTCTTTCTCTCTCTCTCTCTCTCTCTCTCTCTCTCTCTCTCTCTCTCTCTCTCTCTCTCTCTCATGTTTCTCTTTGTTATTATTCCTAAATTGCCTCAGGAGTATCTCATAAGAAAGTCCTAAGTCTCCATGTTTTAAAATTTATGTTTCATCCTCCATTGAAATAAATATTCATCTTTTTACCTAATTTCTAGTCTCAAATGTGTATTACTTTTCTTAAAGTACATGCATTGTCACCCTACAGTGACACCAGAATGGAATAATATCAAGCTTGCATAGTCAGTGAGGCCTACAAATAAACTCAGTATCACATATACTTAGTGATGTGGATGGCTACAATTAGCAAGGAGACAATGACAGCGTCATGAAGGCTTCAGAAAACAGGTAGTGTTATCTATAGAGTCACTACTGAGGGCAGGTTTTTTTTTTTTTAAACCACACTGCACACAATTTATAGGATAGGTTGCACCATTATAGGAAAACTTTGGAGTTTAGGGTCTTCAGTCTAAATAAGTAATTAGTCACAGCATTAGAGCAGAAACATGGCAGTTTACTGTCCTTATAATTTCAGTTATGAACCATGAATTATTATTAATATGACTTATTTTCTCACCCGGACAAGCTTGCTGAGGGGCATTTTGAAAGCAGTAATTACCAGGCATCAACCTTCACAGTTCTTATTATTGCCAAATATATCCCTTCAGTTGATTTTGTCAGAAATGTGACTCGAGCTGTCAACACATTATTTCAAACCTGTTTCTATCTCTGCCTTCCATGTGCTATTATACCTGGTGCTAACAAGTTTGGTGTGATTTCCACTGTGGGATGCCAACGGCTATTTCAATTAATCCTCTGACCATGAACCTTACACAGAAGGCCCTCATTTTCATTGTCAACATTTAAGGAGAAGACAACAGAGAAGGAAATTACCAGGTAGTGGTTGATGGCATATACAAGCCAAAGGAGTCAATCTTCAGGGGATGAGGGCAAGAATAATAATACTACAGTTGAGTCATGTGTTCCGAGTAGATAACATTTAAGCTAAGTCTTAAAATATATCCAAAGTCAAAACTTGGGTAAGAGAATCTCAGGCCTCCGTTAGTTAATGTCACAGTCTGCCCAAGAAATTTATCTTACTTAAAAATTATTCCTGAGACTGCGAGAATGTTTCTCTCACTAGAGTGTGTGCACATCTCTAACAACCATATCAATAGGCACATATAGCAATGTTACTTCCTGTAGCACTGGGGAGGCAAAGCAAAGAGGATTCCAGGTACTTGTTGGCCAACCAGTCTAGATGAAACAGTGAGCATGTGACCCAGTGTGTCAGTGCACATGTGTGTGGTGTGTGGATGACAGAGAACAGTGGTGTTGTTCCTCAGGCTCTATTCACCTTGCCATTTGAGACCGAGTCTCTCTCTCATCAAGCCCTTTCTACATCCCGTTGGATTGGCTGATCCTAGGAGTCCACCAGTCTCTACCTAACCAGAGCTATAAAACAAGCATGAGCCTCCAAAGCCTGGAAATTTTACATGGAATGCTTAATAAAAATTAATAGTATCTGGATAATTAGATATTAAATAGAAAAGAAAATGTACGGCAAGCTAGAATCATTTCCTTTTCTGTATAAGAGGCTCATTATACCACATATTCTAGAATAATGAACATTTACTGTAAGTAATTATATTATTTTGTGTGCTAGTTATTAAAATGATTTTTCTTAGAAGTGAAGTTTCTTCATCATTGTACATTATGAACATTCAGAAAACTGAGCTTTACTGTCTGCACACAAAGCACACCATAAGCAATATGTTTAAACTGTTGTCAAGTATATTCTGGGACTAGAAATTAGATAAGAAGTCAGACTATTATTTTAAAAAAATCCTGAAAATATTTCCTCCAGAAATACTAACAAGCCAATATTGTGCTTGAATTATCAAAGTATGTTATTTTGCACAGAAATATCATATCATATAATTGTTTAGTACCTTTAGTAAGTATTGGTTATACCTGATCCAAAAATGCATTTAGTTTGGAGTTATGTTTTTCTGCATTGACTGTATCAACAAGATAAAACTGACTTAAATATTTTGACATAATAGTAATTCATAATATTTGAGGATAATTAAGTAATTGCTTTAATATATACTGAGTTAGAAAACTTGGATTGAACTTTTGCCTCTTCCATATGAACAGATAAACTTGAATCCCAAGAAAATAAGGGGTTGAAAGTCCATTGGAAAGACTACGTGCCAGAGAGTGCACTCTTACTCATTCTACTGAAGCCTTCCTTAACTTGCTTGCCTCCCTGTTTACATGGGCCACTTTATTCTTTATTGCTTTATTCTACCAATTAAAAAATTAATCCCATTAAAATTTCATTCGCAGAGAAATACCCAGAGTAACTTTTCACCAGATATTTGGGAACCAGCCACTAGAAATATAAAATTAGGATTTCTGTAGTTATAGAGATTGTATTTACTGAGATTAGCAGATTTTGAGTGATTTTATGAATTAGGCAGAGCAATAAAATAAAATAAATGACTAAAATATGCTTATTTAATGTAATTTGAAGCTCATGAGTTTAAGTTTTGTACTCCTAGTACTTTCCAACAATTATCCTACCATCTAGGAGAGTAATAAGTATTCAGATTATTATATAGGGGCCTTCTATGGATCATTATATTTTCTGGAAACGACTTTGAATCTTTCCTTTGTTTGACTTTCTGCACAATTCTCATTCTGACCCAATGATGTAACATTGCTGTCTCCTAGGATATACAAAAATTTGATACTATTAAATATTAGAGCAGCCATTTTTTAAATAATCAGCTCAAAAGTATCATCTCTCTTTGGGTTTGCATTCTTTAATGAAATAGAATGGACAACAAGCACTTTTTTTTAAAGGAGAGACTCCTCCCTCAAGCCACACCCTGGCTTTTGATAAGATTGACAAAGGTGAAGAAATTATTAGGAAATATTTAAAGAATAGAGATCTTGCACCTATGATTTTGATGTCCCAACCTCTTAGTAACAAACTTCAGCCAGTTGTATAACCTTCTAAATAGTCCTGGGGAATAGGAAGGACCAAACAGATGCCAGAAACAGGATGCTCAGTCTTCTTTCAGAGATCTGGCCTCAGTTTCAGTTTCCTGAGACTGAACAAGCAGTTTCTGAGAAAAAGCCATGAATAAAAGACAATCAATCTCCAACATCTGTAACAGCGAGGAGGAAGCCTGGTACGTGTAGTACTAGGCTAGGCCAGGCCAGGCCTGAGCCTGCCTCCACAGAAGGACAGGTACTGTGACTGCCCAAGCCTGTCAAAAAAGGGAAAACTGTAGCCCCGACTAACCCCTGATGAGCCCTAGTCAATTAGAACATACTAATATGATTTCCACTTGCTTAAGTCAATCATATCTAAAATGACCACTCCCCTCATTAAGAGTTAAAAGAAACTCCACCACCTTCCGAGGGTCGTTGCTGTCTTGCCTTTGTGTAGGATGCTTGCTCCAGCCTGCTGAAATAATGATGATGATGATGATAATAATAATAATAATAATAATAATAATAATAATGACTCTTTTTTGCATCAGATCTTGTCTTATAGTGGTCTTTGGGATCCTGACTCTGTCCACAACAGAATTAAAGCTTACTTCTGCTTTACTTACCTGCGTTTTCTTATTGTATTGCCTAGTCTTTATCTTAAGGGTTTTGTACTCTTAGTTGTTTATCAAAGACTTTCTTCATTGAATGTTCCACACTGACTGAAGTGAAGAAAACAATGGGTTTTATAAAAGCCCCTTCATCTCTCTTCTGGCTCATGATTCATATTAAAACATGTACGTAAGAGATGCCTATCAAATGGGTCAACTTGGATTAAGTAGCAGTGGGAAGCAACAATGACTCTGCACCTGTGAGTGGAGAGAATTACTGAAATACATCTTTGAGTTATTCTTACAATGAAAATTTGTAGAGTGGTTCTCCAAAACTATGTAAGAATATCAAATTTAAGTGATTTAGAGGTCTTTCCTTCTTTATTAAATGCCTTTAAACATAATTTAGCAGCCATTTTTACTTTTTTATAATTAATTAATTTATTGTTTATGTGTTTGTTTGGCATGTATGCCTATACATGCCTCTATGCAGCATCCATAAAAGCCAGAAGAGGGCATCATATTCCCCATTACAGGAGTTATCAGTAATGATCCATGGTGTACAGTTGCTGAGAATTGAACCTGGGTCCTATGAATAAGCAGCCAGTGCTATTAATCCCTGATACATATCTTCACTGCTATTCATAATGTGATAGAAGTTTGTTATAGACAGCAAAGTTTAGCCATGGCCTCTACTCTTCCAATGAGTGGGCGCTTGGATTCTTCTCTATCTACCATTTTTATAACTGCTGTTCCTTCCAAAAACTCACAAACTCAAGATTGTTGGTAAGTTATATAATTCCTTCAGTTGTTCCAAGTGTACTAGAAGTCCTTCAGTTTTGCAATAAGAAAAAAAAAATTAATAAATAAAGCATGTTAATTGATTGTTAATTCATGACCCTGATAGAGTAGGAGTCCAATTAGTAAATCCTCAACATATTTGAGCTGTTTCTATCTGTCATATAACAGAGTAACTGACAGAGAAATGTCATTAGAAAATATTACTAGAAACCAAAAAATTGTAGACAGCCTGAATCATTTTCTTAACATTTCTCCACAGGCTTTCTGATTTCTGCACATCTTGTCAGCAAGGCACTAACTGCTTTCTCTTCCAGATTGTTCTTTCACAGATATTTATATAACCATTAACTTGGAATTAAACAGGCCATCCTTGCCTTCAGGTCAAGGGCAGATTTGGTTATCACAGTTCTGAAAATAGAGATAAGATGTCCCTCTGGAAAACAAACAACACTTGCAGGAAAGATTTAGGGAGAGTTGCTTTCTTAAGCTGCAACCCACTGTGAGCACACATTTCTCCCTGTATCACCCTGTTCCAGCTGAAGTTAGCAAGATCACTGCAAGGACAACTCAACCTCTACTTCCTGCAATTGTGGAGGATAATAAACTCCTTGGTTACTGAGCCAGAAATCTTGACTTTTCTGCTATGAAACTCCTTCCAGCAAGGTTTCTTTTTAGCTTCTAAGTTGAGTAAAGTCTAAGACACTTAGGAGTTCTTGGTGTACTTCCCTATTTTCAATGAGCTTTCTACATATTATTTATTTTTAAGACATTTCTTTACTTCAACTGTTGCAAACATACATCTATAAAATATCTTCATAGTTTTGTCACAGAGTAGATTAGTGAAATTTGAAGAATTGCTTATTATATTGTAATGGGATCTGCTTATTTTTATATCTTTCTTACCTTTCTCTGAAAACATTACCATATTTTACTTTGGATTCTCAGAATTTCCTGTAGTCATGGCTACTCTTACGAATCAAAAGTTTGTCTCCTTATTTTTCTTGGCTTCATGGAAATGGTGAGCTAAAAGTGTCCTCATTACATAATCCTCTTTAATCAAAAAGTACTTATTTAGAAGAAATGCTTCATTAATTTTAGGAGATTGAAAGAATATTCTTTTTTTTGTTTCTTGATTTTTTTTTTTTTGAGACAGGATTTCTTTGTAGCTTTGGAGTCTGTCCTGGAACTTGTTTTGTAGACTAGTCTGGTTTTGAACTCACAGAGATTTGTTTGTGTCTGCTTCCCAAGTGCTTGGATTAAAGGCATATTCCACCACTGCCCAGCTAAGAGTGACCATATTTTTAAAATCTTTTCTAAAAGTTTTGTTTATTCAAAGTGTATGTGTACAAATCTGAATGAGTTCACATGTGCATATACCTGCAAGTGCCCTCAGAGGCCAGAATATGTCATCAGATGTCCTTAAACTGTAGTATAGAAGGTTGTGATCCCCTGAACTAAATTCTGAAAACCTCTAAAAGAGCTGCAGAGTTGTATGTGCACTTAACTGCTGAGCCATCTCTTCAATGGCAATTTTTGAAATCTTATTTATGGAAAGTTACTTTTAGTAACTACTAAGCCACAGAAAAAAATAATGACATTGCTAATATTTCTCAAAGGTTAGGAGGAGATAATTAAAATCTTTTTTTTTTTACCTTTCCAACTTTTGCTATAATTTCATATCTAGGAAATTGCGTTAAAGTCAGTAAATGAAGGAAGATATAATCGAAAGGCAGAACTAAAAGTGTCTGTGTGCTAAAATTATCTTCTGATATTATTTCTGAAAATATGTGAAACATGAATGTTTCTTCTTACTTTCCTTCCTACCATTTTGCTCACTATATGACTTAAACTCTGGGAAGAGCTATTCTGATCTCAATGGGGATGTCCAGAGTTCTGACGGACAATTTGAAAGTGGATTTGTATATACTAAAGTTTAAATATTATAATCATTTCCTGATTGCTATACTGTGTCAATTTATAGGCTTTATATATAGACCTCTATGGCCAAAGTCTAAGAACTAACTGAAGGGGTTTTCATGGTGATGACTGGAATATACACAAATAATATAGTCACCTCGTATAGTCGTGTCATAATAAGCAGTTTCCATACAAATTATTATATGTACTTCTTCTGACTGTTTGTAATTAAAAGACAAGACATTCTACATGCTAATAATGTGGGAAATGTTGTGATAAATAGAAAAAATTAAATCATTTCAGAAGGTCAACTGTTTTTGCAATAAAAACAAAGCAGTTATTAATTTTGTGCAGACAAACCAAGCTCTGTCAACAAGCAATAAGAATATGTTTACACCTTGGCAGATGGGTCTGTAGGCAGTTAACATGGTAGGAAACATATTTATAAGGGAATCTGCCAAACAAAATAAGGCAAATCAAAATCAGGAGGAGCGTGCTCTGTGTTATACTTTCTCCTAATGGGGGCATTGATTTTGGCAATAAATAGCAAGAGAGGTTCTGATTAGAAATAGAGCTTAAAATTAAATAAACATTGCAAATCCAATTTGAGCTTAAAAAAATCAATGCACCTACATAAAAATCTTCTCATTACCAGTTATATGGGAGACATATACACCTACTTCCTATAGCAGTTTTTAATTTTTAAAAATCAAGAATATTCATTTGTACTTGCCACTTTCTTTTCTATGAGATTCAGTGTGGTTGGTTTTATGTTGAGGTCTTTGAGTCGTTTGGACTTGAGTTTTGTGCATAGCAATAGATGCGGAATTATTTTCATTCTTTACATGTTGATTTCCAGCTATGTCAGCGCCATTTGTTGAATATGCTGTCTTTTTTTACATTTTATATTATTTGCTTCTTTGTCAAAAATCAGGATCTCATAGGTGTGTGAATTGATATCTGGGTCTTTGATTCAGTTCCATTTTTCCTCCATCTGTTTTTATGCTAATACCAGGCTGGTTTTAGTACTGTAGCTCTGTAGTAGATTTTGAAGTCAGGGGTTGTGATGCCTCCAGAACATCCTTTATTCTACAGGATTGTCTAGGTTATCCTGTGTTTTTGTTTTTGCCATATGAAGTTGAGTATTGTTTTTTGAAGTTTTTGAAGAATTTTGCTGGGATTTTAATGGGCATTTTATTGAATCTGTAGATTGCTTTCGGTCAGATTGCTATTATTACTATGTTAATTCTACCTACTCAAGAGCATGGGTGATTTTTCTATTTTCTGGTGTCTTCTTCATTTTCTTTCTTTAAAGATTTTAAGTTCTTGTCTTACAAGTCTCCACTTGTTTGGTTAGAGTTACTGCAAGATATTTCATGTTATTTGAAGCTATTGTGAAGGGTAATGTTTCTCTGATTTCTCTCTTATCCCATTTATCATCTGTATAAAGGAGGGCTACTGATTTTTTTGAGTTAATCTTATATCCTGCTATATTACTGGAGGTGTATATGAGTTGTAGGAGTTCCTTGGTAAAATTTTTGGGGTCATTTATGTAAGCTATCATATCATCAGCAAATAGTGAGAATTTGACTTCTTTCTGATTTGTATCCCCTTCATCTCCTTTTTTTGTGTTATTGCTGTTGCTAGAACCTCAAGTATTATATTGAATAGACCTCAAAACCCAGCAATACCACTTTTGGGTATATACCCAAAGGATGCCTAATCATACCAGAAGAACATGTTCAAATAACTTCATAGGAGCATTATTTTTAATGGTTATTTGAGACAGGGTTTCTCTGTAACTTTAGAGCCTGTCCTGAAAATAGCTCTTGTAGACCAGGCTGGCCTCAACCTCACAGAGATCTGCCTGCTTCTGCCTTCCAAGTGCTAGGATTAAAGGTTTGTGCCACCTTGGATGGGCCAAAGCATTATTTGTAGTAGCCAGAATCTGGAAACAACCTAAAAGCCCCTCAACATAAGAGTGGATTAAGAAAATGTGGTATATTTATATAATGGAATACTACATAGCAGAAAAAAATGACATTTTGACATTTTTAGGCAAATGGATGGATCCAGAAAACATCATATTGAGTGAGGTAACCCAGACCCAGATAGACAAATACCATATGTACTCACTCATAAGTGGATTTTAGAAATAAAGCAAAGAAAAACCAGTCTACAATTCACAATCCCAGAGAACCTAGACAACAAAGAGAACCCTAAGAGAGACATACGTGAAGCGAAAAGATATGGGAAGTAAAACAAGACAGCATCTACTGAGTAAATTGGAATCATAGGGATCACGGGAGAGAGTAGAATGGGAGAGGGGAGGAGAGGAGGGGAATGGAAAAAATATACAGCTCAATAAAAATATATCATTATGTTAAATAATAAAACAAGAGTGTAAGTGGAGATGTTGCTAATAGGTGTGGATGCAAAAGGTGCCACTACAGAGAGCACACGTGACAGTGGTGAGATGGCCACTGTATCTTTGCAAGGGACTTTTTAAGTGCTGCAGATCATCTGAGGTAATGCAGGAAGCTGGCAACAGGTCATTAGATACAAGGCTGTAACAGTTGCACAGACAAGAGAAAATAATAAAATAATGCTAGTCATAAAGAAATAAAACAATGTTGAGTAAACAGAAGAAACCTAAAACAAAAGGAGACCCTGTCATGAGCTAATATAACATGTTTTGAGAGGAAACATATTCTTTGCACAGAGAATGATATAAAGCAATTTTATTCTTGCCTTGAGTTCCTTTTTCAGGCACTGCTGATGTGGCCCCAAATGTTTATGCAGTATTTTCCTTTCCTCTGGGGTCCTTCCATTCCTCTGGCATGTTCTACTCATATGTGACCTCTCTTCTTGACTACATTTGTAGATATTAACAGTCTCCTATGTGAAACACTCACAACACCTTTGCTCATAATTATGCCCTCATGCATGAGAATGTGTACAACGGTTGGATTTTGAAGGACTGAACTGTTAGCAGAAACTATGTGGCTGAAGAATGGGTTGTGGTCCATTGGTGGAACTAGAGTTTTATGGGTGGCTTCATCATTCTCAAAAACCTTTAGCTGCTATTCAAACAGAGCTTTCTTACTAAGCATATGTACTTCAATAAAAAAATAGATGCTAAATCCAACATCTTTAGACCACTTGTTTGAACTTTTTCCTTGAAGACATTATCTTTTGTACATATTGAGCTTGGAATTATTTCTTCCTTTTATATTTCATTGAAGAACAGGTGGAGTTCATATTTCAAAATTCAATGTAATCTAAATTAACTTCTAGAGTATTTTCAATAAAAATTCATTTGTTAATTTAAAAAATGAAGAGTAATCTTGGGAAATCAACCACTCAGATTTTTAGATCCCTCAGTGATTCCAGTGAGTGTAGACTTTACAGGAAACTACAATGCCCATAACCACATTTAAAATTTTTTAAATACACTGTCTAATGACTTGGCTAGATAGATACCACAGCCAATGAATGTACATTTTGAAAAATTTAAAACAGTATGAAACAGAAAGCTTCCCTGTCATCAAGGTCTGTTCCCTGAAGGGACATAACCACAAGTTTATGAAGAGAACTTTCAGAGAAGCTGAAGCATGGCTTGACGTTCAAGACCACGTGCCCCTGAAGATAATGATACCTTGACCTTTTAGGCATGGTATCACTTCCAAGTAGGAGTGTCCAGGAAATCACCATGGAGTCCTACAGAGGAATCCGGATAAACATATCTGAAACCATCTTGCCTATTTACTATATCCTGGCTCTTGTTATGAATATTTCTATGTCTTTTAATCTTCCTCTTCCTTCATAAAACAAATAATAAGAAACATGGAAGAAAAGGTTCTGCTCTCATATCTGATTGGAATAACAAATAATTGTATCATTTTGTCTCCTCCATATAACCTCAAATTAGTGGGCAGCTTCTTCATAGAGAATAAAAATCTTTTGAGTTATTTATAAAATATCTTGTACAAATATCATCTCATATCATTTTACATATAATATGTATTCATGTTAATAACCAGAACTAAAGTCACAATGAAAATCTGGTCACCACCCATAGGTCACAGTTCAATCATTTTAAAAATTAAAAATTTCAAAATTGTATAAGTACATTGTTTCCTAATGGTATTAAGTCTATATTACAGACATCAGAAACCAACTCCTAGAAATTTTCAAAGAATGCAAAGTTTTATGGAATTCATTACTCAACATCTTCACAGAAGTCACTGATTAAATTAAATAGGTCAAGTAAGACACTGATAATACAACAAAGAAAAAGTAAGTTAGATGTTCTGAACCATTTCAGAAATATGAAAATCTGTGTAGTTATCTCTTCCCAAACAGGGCTGGCAGAGTGAAAAATGACTTGACATCAAAGAGCTCTTAAAAATAAAACCATGGCCCTTGTTTACGAGCCACCCAAGCAGCAAGGAGATCCGGTCCGGGCACCAGGAGAGACATCATTGGGAACCTTCATCTGGTGATGGATAGAGATAGAGACAGAGACCCACACTGGAGCACTGGACTGAGCTCCCAAGGTCCCAATGAGGAGCAGATGGAGGGAGAACACGAGCAAGGAAGTCAGGACCACGGGGGGTGCACCCACCCACTGAGACAGTGGGGCTGATCTATTGGGAGCTCACCAAAGCCAGCTGGACTGTGACTGAAAAAGCATGGGATAAAACCGGACTCTCTGATCATGGCGAACAATGAGGACTGATGAGAAGCCAAGGTCAATGGCAAGGGGTTTTGATCCTACTTCATGTTCTGGCTTGGTGGGAGCCTAGCCAGTTTGGATGTTCACCTTCCTAGACATGGAAGGAGGGGGGAGGACCTTGGACTTTCCACAGGGCAGGGAACCCTGACTGCTCTTTGGACTGGAGAGGGAGGGAGAGAGGAGTCGGGGGAGGGGGAGAAGAGTGGGAGGAGGGGGAGGGAAATGGGAGGCTGGGAGGAGGTGGAAACTTTTTTTCCTTTTCTCAATAAAAAGAAAATAAAAAAAAGAATCTCTGATAACACTAAAAATAAATAAATAGATAGATAGATAGATAGATAGATAGATAGATAGATAGATAGATAGATAAAACAAACCATGGAGCCGCACGCCTTTAATCCCAGCACTTGGGAGGCAGAGACAGGCGGATCTCTGAGAGTTCCAGGCCAGCCTGGTCTACAAGAGCTAGTTCTAGGACAGGCTTCAACGCCACAGAGAAACCCTGTCTCGGAAAAAAAAAAAGGCAAATTCATTAATAAACCTGTAATTGCTTATTAGTAAATGTGTGCAAGCTGTTGTCCTGGTACCTTTTCACTTTACAAGTGTCCTTTTAAACACCTTTCTCCCTGTAGTGACACAATGCAGTTCCAGAAATGACATTGTTGAAATACTCTCCACAACAAAAGGTAAATCAAAGTAAACATTTTCATCCTCTTCATCTTAATGGTTAACTATCTCCACATCAGTAGGAAAACAAGCAATGTCTGATGTTCCAATATACTTTAAGCACTATGCAATTTAATTGTATTGTGCTACACAGTGTCTGCAGCGTTCTTAAAGGAATATAAGAATTGTAGGGGTGTGTTTATGGATATGTGTGTGCATATCACTTAATTCTAAAAGTGTATGGACTCTGCGACATTAGAAATGCATTTGTACTCAGCATCTTGTTGTTACAATATAATGCCCTTGACAAGTTTACTACTGAAAAAAAAAAAAAACTGCGTTTTTATCTCAATGAAAAGTGTATCAGAGCTTCCATCCGTCTATCTGGGATAGGGTCTGTATGCCCTGAAACATCTGTGCAAAATTGCTTCAAATCGTGCCAGCCATCCAGCCAACACTAATACAGACACCTGCTCTTCTCATCAACATTGCTTCTGAGGCAGTGAATTATGGCTTAGCTGCCGGATCTGGCGAGACGGTTGGTCATTTAAAACACGTTGAATAAAAGGCCCATGAGACAAATCGAGAAGGCTATTGCACTGAGCAGATTTATGCTACCTGATTTCTCAGTATTCTTTGACTGTCACCAGGCTTAAGTTCTCACTTGCTCCCTAGTGAAGCAAATTGGGCATAGAGTTTGGCTGCTTTAACTCGGAAAACAACTTCTGTGATAAAGGAAAGAAAGCTCACATATTTAGAGGCAGCATGTTTCCTCATCTCAGCCCCTTTGTTGCCATAGTCACCCCCCCTGCATCACATCGCTGAGCAACAGCACAAGGAGGCCAAATCCCTTCCTATCTGACCATCGCCTTTTCTGTTTGTTATCTATTCCCTACATTCCCTAAATAGTGTCACCTCTGGCCACTGCTGATATGCGCTGACAAGGAGAATATCACTAAAAAAGAAAATTAGTACTTTAAAGTTGTAGATTTGAAATGAAAACTTTTAAGTCTTTACAGACAACTGGTTTGGGATGATACCACAGCCAAAGGAAATATGGGCCTAGCCAGCTTATGCAACATGGTATTTACCATGGGACTGACTCACCCCAATTAATCTTTGAATTACATGAATAACTTGATTATAACTTTTGTTAAAATCTTGATTATAATGAAAGACTTAAAAAGTAGTATCCAAATAGAAAATGGTTTTTGGTTCACACAAATACATACACTGGAAAATATTCTGGAAAAAAAAAAGGAAAGGAAAAGATGATTCTTAGGGTAAGACTAAATATAAGCTATGAACAGTGCCTAGCATCTTGAGATTTAGAAGTTCTTTCCAATATGACAGACATGTGAATTTCTCGGGTGCTTCATAATACCTGGAATGGAGTCTCAGTCATATACAGAGGGTGTTTTTGGAGGACCACATCATAAGAGATGACATTCAGGAAAGCTTTGAAACTAGTTTCTTCTTTAAACTAGTTTTGCTCCTTGATGTAAATATTTTGCAGTTTTTCCAATAAAAATTTGTAGTTGTTATTTAAAAAGTGTGTCTTCTTGGATAACAAGGCCATGATTGTTTTACCATACTAAATAATTTAATTCTACATGCCCATACTTCCTTAAATTAGCCTGTTCATTTTTGACTGCTTCCATTGTCTAGTATTTGTGACAAGAGAGCATTTTTAAGAAGTATGAAGAACTAAAAATTAAGTGTGTTTTTCAGATTTTTGTTTGATAGTTGTATTTTACTAGTCAAAATTTTAAAAGATTACAGATATTATTTTTCATATTAATTAAAGTCTACACATAAAAGTATTTTTCCTCAATCAATTTATATAAAAATCATAAAATAAATTTTCTATATGTCTGTTGTTTAAGGGCAAAATTAAGAATGCAGAAAGAGCCAGAATATCAGGGATTTTACTATGAGGTTGTATCTCCCAGTAATGCCAGAATCTACACCCATAATATCTCACCAAGCTACGTGCCCCAAAGTGAACTGAACAAGAATAATTCCAATGTGTACGCCAAAATGGCTGAAGAAAATTCCAAAAGGCCCCAACCCTACACAAAGAACTACAGTCAACTGAGGGATGCTGAGAGTGTGAGAGACAGCCTTCTTCATAAAAAAACACACCATTTGGTTATCCCATACCAAGTGGTCTAATCTGGATACATCAATACAATAAGAATTACATACACTAAGCAGGATATTTTTAGGAATATATTTATACACATATAAGCATGTAGCAACAATTAATGAAAAAATAGGCCATGAATTTGAAAGAGAGCAAGGAGAAGTATATGAGAGGCTTTGTAGGAAGAAACATTATAATTTAATCTCAAAAATTAGAAAGTGTAATAAAAGAATTTAGTTCAAATGAGTCAAATTTAGCTTTATGATTAATAATTTATATTCTTGTGATATATTTTATTAATTTTTTGTGAATTAATACTTGCACACAGTGTATTTTAATTTTGAGCCTAGCCTTTAATGACTGAGCCGTCTCTTCAGCTTATCACATATTGTATGTTGATAACATTCACCACCTGCTCCACACCTTCACTCCACCAAGATTTACTCCCAACTCCCTCCCCTACTTGATGTCCTCTTTTTTATAATATCCATTAAGTCCACTGAGAACTCATGGGTGTGGGCCATCCACTGGATCAATTCAGAATAGTTTTAATTGAAAAGCTGAGAAGAATAAAGGGTACTCAGTGATCTGATTAGTCATATTTATATTCATAAATTAGCAATGGGAACAACCTCACATAAATAATGTTATCCCTCCCCAAGAGAGAACACACAGCTTTCTAAAACCATGATCCTTTAGACATGGGGTATATTGTGAAATATGAGTGCCTCATGAACTGGAGCAAAACACTTTCTATGGTTGTTGAAAACCAATTTTGTTTTTTATATCTTTGGTGAAGAAATATTTCTCCTGCTATAGAACTGGGCATTCCAATTCTATTTTTTTCTTCCTACTTGTCACTTTTATTAATGCCAAGACACAGTGTTCATATACTCACATGGATACTGAGTGGAAGTGATAAAACTAGTTAATATCTTCTAAAGCTTTCTGAACTTTTCTTTAGAGAATTTTACACGCTAAAAGCAGCATAGATTCATGGAACGAGTTTTTACTTTCTTTCCTCCTTTGTAAGTTAGCCTAGAAATATTTCTTCTATTTTTCAGTGACAAACAGTAAAAACATTTACTGTCTACCTTCAGCTGTCGTTATTTGTATTCAATTGTTGATGATACCAGTAACGGTTCTTGCCAGTTGCAGATACTACTGGAAATATTAATGGTGATCTATGCCTGACAAGATATCTCTCTGGAGCAATCATTTTTTTTGGAGATAATTTTGATGCCTTGAGAGATATGTACCAAAGTTTGTAAGCAAAGGACACCTAAGAGAAATATCATCCTCAATCCAGAAACTCTGTTTTAGAGAAAAAATGAAACTAGCACATGACCTTGATTATGTGGGAAAACTGATAACAAAATTCCAGAACAACTGCTCCCCTGGTCAATTAAACAGATGGAGACCCAAGTATATTTTTAACAGAATAAGTCACTATGCATTCATAAACAAATTGAATTTTTTCTCTATTACTCTTCCTTAATAATTGTTATCTTCGTGGTTAAAATTTGCCTTTCATAATGTGGAAATGATAATATTATGCCTCCAGAGCAAATACTTCATAACGTATTACTTTTAACAGTAAATAATCTCTAGTGACTAACAGGTGACTGGCTTTAATGGTCAACTTGAGTTATAGCCAAATGATCCATTAAACATCCTGACATAAGTTATTAGAAAGGAAATCAAAATACTCTGTCAGCATTGGATCAACAATTTCTTGGTTTGTACCCTTGCCTGGTCCTGCCACATCCTGACTAAAATGTGTAGATTGTACTTTGAGCAGTGATAATTCCTTTCTGGGTCTTACTGTTTTAGTACTCTGACAACTTTTGCCCAGAGGCATCCTACTCTCTGAAGTCTGCAGAGGACGTAGGGGAGAAGTTTAACACTGGAGACAAAAAGCTTAGTGTCTCTGGATTAAAGCTGAATAGGATCTCAAGTCACAATCCCTGTGTGCCTAATTTCTTCATCTGTGTAATGATGATGAAGGTACACAGTATTTGAAAAATATGTTAGCAGTTTTCCAAATGTGTTAATCTCTTCACTATGAATTAATATTTAGCTAGGTACTTTTCTGAGGACAGAAGCTAAAATTTTCAAAACTAATCAAAAGTCAAAATGAATTTGTTACACATTAATGAATCATATATAAACTATCTCAAAATAATATTTTCTCAAAAATAATGCTACCCACAGGCCCTTACGTGGATCATATCATGCTAATTCTGTTACAGTGATCATGGAGGATAAAAATTTCAATACTACCAGTATACTTTCAAATATTAAACCTACTATTTAGTATCTGAATATTCTTAAGCTTTTGGGCTTTGTACAACATGGAAAACTTTTACTAGTCTGCCCTCACAACTTTGTAAAGGAACTTCAGTGTGACTGAACTAAACAGTGAGGAGATTTTGCAATTTCAGCTTTGTAAATCAGTTAGATCTCACTTTATTGAGTTACACCTTGATCCAGGAGAGAGGTTTGAAATACATATAGTAACTTAGGAATAATAATGATAATAATTAAAAGCAAAATACATTTATTATAAATACTGAATTTTCACACTGTAATGTATGATTTACAAAGATGGTGATTATTAGAAGTGGAATTCTGAAGCATTCTCAGCTTGTATACTCTAAAAAGAATAGCTATCTCATTTGTAAAATAAAATGTGGCAAACTAGTGAAACTGTTTGGAAGACTGCATCTCCGCCATACTTTTGCTTAAAGCTACATTTATATTACTGCAGACAAGCTCAGCTATCTGTGATTCCCCTGTGTTGAAACTTTCATTGATAGAAATTCATTGTGTGGTATAATGAATTACATTAGCACTGGAAAAGATTTACTGGATTGCAACACTTAGAAAGATCAATACAAAAATGTAAAGTAGTATCAGATTTTGAGTATCAGTTTTGTGATTTTAGAAACAATGAATTATTGAAGTTTCTAAAATTAATCACTATCCTTTAACATGAAGTAATGCTAAGGATTGCATTCCCTTAAGTAATTTTTGGTTTCTTTCCCTTCCTCCTCCTTTCCCTATCTCCCTCTCTCCCTCCCTTCCTCTTTTCTTCCCTCCTTCTCATCTTCCCTGCCCTTTCTTGTGGTTTTCTTTTTGACTTTTAAACCAAGAATAAATCTGCCCTTGAAAAATTAGTTTATCTTTTTGAGTGTTCCTTTATCTACATTGTTCTTTGTTAAGATTAAGAAGAGCTGATGCAATTTATTCAAATATCTGTAGAAAGCTCCAATGAAGCTTTCTGGCCTTGAACTTTTCATTGATTCTTTTCCACTACTAATTTAACTTTCTTACTTATTTTGGTTTGTTCATGTTTTCTATGCTCTTTCATGGTTCAGTCTTGATAAACTGTGCGTTTCTATTATTATCAGTTCCAATAAGTTATCTATTATAATGGTGTGTGATTGCTCATTTAATAATTTGTCTGAAACTCATGTTAACAAATCCTCCCTTTTTAAAACATGTGCAATACTAAAGTTTGAAATATATTTAAAAATCAATTCTAACTTTGATTTTTTTGACCGTAGATTTTTCATCTCCATTTTAATTAATTCTGATCTTATCATTATTACTTCCTTCTACCACCGTGTTTTTCCTTCGTTCTTTATTGTCTTAGTGAGTGCTAAAAGCTTTCTGGCTTAAAAACTTTCCCATTTGGATTTTCCATCCATTACCATTGCCAAAAGTTGAATTCTCACTGTCATTTTCTTGCCCATTTATCGTTTCAGCTAGGTAATATCTGCTTTAAATATTTAGGTTTCTAGAGTTGTATTCATGTGTATTTGTAATCCTAGCTTCTTAATAAATTTTCACATTATCATTATATAGCAATTTTCTTGGTCTCTTTTTAAAGTTTTATATGATGATTTTGTCTAAAATAAGTACTTTTGCCCCTGTCTTTTTTATAATCATTTGTATGGATATATTTCTCCATCGCCTTAATTTTAGGCTATGTATTGCTTTACTGCTAAAATAAGACTGTATTTTAAGCCTCCTGCAATATCATTGTTGTCATTATGGTTTCCATTCAAGAAATAGGTGACTTTTATTTGTGAAACTTAATCCATTTGTGTTTTACATAATCACAACAAAGAATTTGACAATTATGATTTCATTCATTTTTCTATTATTGCTTTATAATTTCTATTTTCATTTGTTCTATCTATATATATGATTTTTTCTCTTTTTCTAGTATGCATTTACTCTAGGCACTTTGTATTTCCTAAGATGCTTACTAAAATATCTTATTATTATAAAATATGTTTCATGCCCATTCCAGTTAACTTCAACCAGATAAAAAGGTACATTTCTGTGCAATTTCTAATACTCTGTTATTAATGACACAATTTAAACTATTCTATATTGTATGTTTAAAAAATTTCAGTTATAATATTAATATTATTTCTAAGTCATGTTACTGCTGACAATTATTCATATATTACAATTACAATAACCGAGTGCACAGAATTTTAATATATAATTACTGTTACTAGCAACCTTTATACTTTCATATGTTTTCATACTCCTAACAAACCAACTTTATTCAACAGTTCAACCCTTTTAAGTATTTTTGCAAGATGAGTCAAATCATGATATGCTCCTTCAGTTTATTTTTGCCTACAAAAGGTTTATCTTCCCTTCACTTTTGAAGGACCACTTTATGAGCTGTAGCAGTCTTGTTGGATATATTCTGCAACATTGTGAATGTATGACTCTACTTGCATTTGTCTTCAAAATTTTGGCTGAGAAATGCACTGGTAATCTGATATGGGGATCCTCTGTGACAGGTTGCCTTCTACTGCTTTTTTCTAAGCGTACTGTTTCTCCTTAAACTGGACAGTTTTCTCTGAGGTCACAGTCTATTTTGGGATATATTAACTCTACTGTTGAATCTCCACATGGATAACTTCATTCATTCCTTATATTGTACCCTAGAGTTCATATTTCATTTTAATATGGTTTTTAGATCTTGTGTGGACATGCTCCAAGTATATGTTTCCTCAAATACTGAGTCGTCTTATTTGGAGCCTTTCTTAGCTTACTGAACCTGTATAAAATTCCATTTTAATCTCTGTCAAGCACGTCATTGATTTCCATTTCTTTGAGTTGGTTGTTGTAGAATTATACAAAATTCTCAGTGTCATGCTTTCATTAATTTGTAATGTGTTCCTTGAGTACTGAATTTATTTTCATATTTGACAAAAATTATTAAATTTCTATAGGAAAGAAAAACATTTACCAATCAGTCAAACTAATTTTCTGTTATGTCTTAGAATTTTTCTATGAATGTACCTAAACAATGAAAAATCTAATTCTTTTTGAGGAATGGGGAATATTATGGTGAAATGTGTCATCTTGAACCCACAAAATTTTTCTGTTGGTGATACAATAGTATTAAAGTGTCTCTTACATTTAAATAGACTGAAACTTATTGTACCTTCCATCCAGAGTTAATTATATACCTTGAAATCATTTAAGATTTAAGGCCAATATCTTACTACGTGCTCAGCTAGTGTTTAAACTGCTTTTACGAAAGCAAAGTAATGACAAATTTACTGGCCTTGGATTTCTTATGTAAACAACTTTTACAGTCTAAGCTAAAAGATAAATAGTAATCTTAAATTTTGTACTCTTCTTTGTCAATGACCCACAAGAAATTCATGCCTGTATACACGTTATGGGATTAAATGCAGAAAACAGTAAGCAGGTTGAAAACAACTTATGGAAAACATATCCACCATAAATGTTGGAAGCTACATAAGGATATTGCTTAAGCATTTGTTTGTTATCTGGGTCAATTAGGGTAACTGGAGTCATTGACTTGATCCCTTATAAAACTATGCTAAAGATGTCTGTAAAGTACAGCACATTTTTGCTGTTCACGGCTGTTTGTTAGGTACACACCTAGATATGCACACACAGACAGAAACATAGACACAGAGACAAATAGACACGACAACATTCAAGTAGTCACAGATTCACATTCATGGACAGGATTATAGAAGACACTGGGCGAAATAAAAAAGTAATTTGAATCTGAACTCACTCTACTTGTGGCAAAATTGCTTCAAGGGGAAGTGTTTAGAATATCTTTTCCTTAAAGGAACTCAGAGGGATTATTGGTGTTGTGTAGCGCTTTCCTGCAAGATTAAAGTCTTCCATCTTGGAGGGAAACTTGTTAAAGTATAGGAAATAAAGAAAAGTAAAACAATAGGATATTTTAGTGAAAATGTTTACAATTTTAGTGAAACAGTAAGATGCTCTAAGGGAATGTAAAACACTCCATCTTGAAGGGAACAAAAAAAGAAAAAAATTAAGACAAAAAATAATATAAAATAGCATCAGAGAATCCTAAAACTCACCAGAGTCCAGAATTCACTCCATCCCCAAAAGTCTAAAAATGAAAGACTACTGAGAATCACTAGCAGATGACCCAAGCTGTAATGGATACTCTTAGACAAGGAAAACTTCCTGAAGGAACAGCCATTACCAACCAAGCCTCCTAGAAGAAGCAGAGATCAGATAAATCCACAGAAGAAATAGATCAGCTGAGTTTCCTGGAATGATTTAGAGCAGCTGAGCTGCCTGCAAATGGCACTGTCTTACCTGGTGAGCCTACAAAGGTTTGTAGTGTATTCCAAGTTTTAAACTTTTTTTTTCCACCCCAAATGGGGTGAGCTTTGATGATACAGCTACAGCTGCCATTGAGTTATTTTTGGTCTGTAAGAGACTTCTCATCCCTATTACTGTAAGGTACCCAATGAAGCCAGGCTACGGTGGTGAATGCTTTTATACCAACACTAGGGAGTTAAGGAAGCCAAACCTCTGTGAGTCTGAGGTAACCTGGTCTACAAAATGAGTTCTGAGACAGACAAAGTTCTAGAAAGAAAACTCCAAACCAAGGAAGCTAACTGAACCCTAAAAAAGGACAGGCAACAGAGAGCCTCACACCAGCAAACTCCAAAAAAGAGAAACACAGAGACACTTTCACAAACAAACAAACAGAGAAAAGTCTGGCTCGAGTTTGAGGAAACCGCATGTGGATAAGACAGCAAAAACTAGATAGACGCCCCTCTAGCCAGAGGAAGGGCTTGGCTGTCTCTCATTGGCTGGAGGTATCCCAACATCGTAGTATGTCACTTAACCTATCTATGTAAGTTGACACTCACAGTAATAAACTGAGTTCCTGTTTTGACTTGACTCCCTATTGCATCTGTTGCCCTGCGTTGTGGGGCAGCAGATCTGATTGTCCTGCATCGTGGGGTGCAGAACAGGTGGACAGCACACTCACCTTTCCCGGGGGAAAAAGGAGACAAGGAAGGCCCAGCACCTGTCTTCTACTTTTACTCATGGTTCTGTCTTTGCATGTTGAGGATCAGAGTTGCAGATAGAAATGCAATAGGCAATACAAGAACCTATGTCACATTTCAGACACAAACTATGAAAAGTTGCAATTAGAAAGAATACATGAAAGTATCATATGTATTCAGTACAAGTAAGGTAGATTTGCTCATGAGCCTTACCAGTTTCTTACTGTGCCGTTATCCTTTTAAGTTTTCTTTTATTGAAAATAGAACTTGTTCTTGTAACAGATCCTGATTGCAGTTTCCTCTTTTTTTCCAGTACTAGCTCTCCTCTCCTCCAATCTGGATCCGCTCCATTTCTCACTCTTTAGAAAACACACATTTGTTATATTCAGATTTATTTGTTTTTTTTTATTGTATCATATTGCATTATACTGTTCCCTTATTCTTTAGATGCCCTTTATTTATGAGACTTCCCTGGGGGGTCTTAATAAAATAATAAAATGACAGTAATACATGCAGTGCTGACATCTGCTGGCTGAGATGGAGAACAACAAGGTATAAGCAGAAAAAGCCCGCCCATGGAAGCTTGTGTGGAGTACCTGGAGTGATGTCTTTAGATTGATTTCAAATTCCGTGACGTCTAACATAATGTGGAGGAGTTTTGCGTGTTAAATAAATGCTATTCTGAAGGCTGACTCTAGAAGGATCAGAGAGCAAGTCCTATCTGTACTCTTGACTGTGCTCCTGGACCTTTCCTTTTCAATACTGGATTTATTGACGAGCTTGTTACTATCATATTGTCTTCACTGAGAGTTTACACCAAGTCAGAAACTTTCCGTAGAATTTAATTAATTGTTATTAAAATAAATCAATTAGGCCCAAAGTAAATCATACTTACTATCGGGCTTTTGCATTAATATAAAACATCAAATTTCATGCTACAAAATTTTACTATAAAGTTAAAAAAACATAGTATTTTAAATAATTTTAGGATTTTATGTTGGGCCACCTTCATAACTGTCCCTGTCAGGAGAAGAATTGTTTATTTCTAAAGAATTGAAATAGACAGCATTAGAAGTGCTGGGGTTTGCTCTCCTAGAGAACCCATCTTAGCATCTTCTAGCTGCACTAACTGGTATCTAATACATTAAATGGCAACAGTTGGCAATGATCATCAAACAGTGAAGACTATTACAAATGTAAGCTAATATTTATTTTATATTCCATATCTGATTTATAAATCTATTATATAACAAAAATAGTCAAGAAGTTGTAGATAATTTCTGCTAGCTGGGACTTGATTAAAATTTATGATTCAAATACTGAAATCTATAATCTAGTCAATTTTAAAGACTTAGATGTTATAAAGAGTTTTCTTGGGACTTATTTTATATCCAAGGCTGACTTCATGCATTAGAAGCTATTAAGAATATAGATTTATCACTTTGTAGATCAGGCTGGCCTGGAATTCACAGAGATCCACATGCCTCTGCCTCCTGAGTGCTGTAACTAATGGTGTGCACCACTACCACCCAATGTTCAACTAAGTTCATAGCATCATTATTCATAATAGCCATAACCTGGAAATAATCTAAATACCCCTCAACCGAAGAATGGATTTAAAAAAATGTGGTGCATTTACACAATGGAGTACTACTCAGCAGTTAAAAATGATATCTTTAAATTTATAGGCAAATAGATGGAAGTAGAAAAAAAAATCCTGAGTGAGGTATTCCAGACCCAGAAAGACAAATAAACTATGTACTCATCCTAAGTGGATACCAGACATAAACAAAGGATCATCAACCTCCAGTCCACAATCTCAGAGAAACTCTTCCAGAAATAAATTGGAAGCAGATGCAGAGACCCACAACTAACCACTGGGCCATGATCCTGCCTAAGAGAGGGAGGAGCAATAATATGAACAAAGAGGTCAAGATCATGATGGGGAAAGTCACAGAATATGCTGACCTGAATTTGTGGAAGATCTTTGACTCCAGAGTGACAACTGGGGAACCAGCATAGGACCAAATTAGCCCCCCTGAATACAGGTGACAATGGCGTGACTTGGGCAGTCTATGGGGCTACTGGCAGTAGAACCAAGATGTAACTCTAGTGCATTAACTGACCAGTGAAGCTCATTCTCTATGGAGAGATACCTTGCTCAGCCTAGTTATGGGCAGGGGGAAGGGAGCTTGGTCCTGCCACAATGAGGTGATGGGACAGACTTAGTTGACTTCCCAGGAGAGGCCTTAACCCACTTAGAATTCCTCACATTTTTTGCAGCATTTGTTCATAGTTTAATTAGATTAGTAAGCAAATAATTATCAATTACACAGTTTATGGCAATAACAATCATAACCACAAGCAAACTCTATCATGAGATGAATTTGTTTTTCAATTGGTTTTTATTTAAATATTCTCTTCACAACACTTAAAATACACATACTAAGCTGTATCACAGAGATGTTATGCCATGCTGTTTTTTTTTTTCTCTCATTCGATTTAAACATCAATGCCTACAAGTGAAATTCTCTAACTTTAAAACAATACTACAGGAACAAATATTTTGCCTGAATTGGGATGAGAACAGAATACTGAAAAAATATTTGTTTACAATGTACCAGACAGTGATTGTTAGTGTGTCTTCCATAGCTATAAAACCTAAATGTATGTTATGATAGTGTCTTTGTTAGGGTTTCTGTTGCTAGGAAGAGACAGCCTGACCATAGCAACTCTTATAAAAGAAAACAATTATGGTGAGATGTAGGAGCCCAGAAATGCAGTCCCATTTCTCACCATTGTCTGGCAGTCAGAATATGTGAGAGACTAACAGGCACAATTTGTACCTTTCAATACAGGAGGTGGTCGCCTGGCTCTTTTAAAGTTAAGTAAACTCAGTGTCATCCTGACAGGTGGTCAGGATATGCCAGGGTACTTCTGCTCCTTCCATTGTAATTACCAGGTCACCTGGGGAGGATGTGTTTTCTGCCCACCTGACCAAGTATTGATCAAGTGTACAAGTGTATATGTGACTTGAGTCATCCTGCTACCTAGGCAACAGAAGCTGATGATAGGAAGTCTCATGCTGTTATGTTAATGAAGCCTTTGTTACCTTCTCCCCCATTTTACATTTCATATAAACGCTGTGGAAAAATAAAGGATGCCTTATCACACAACAAAAGTATATGCTCTACTATGTTTATAGCAGCATTGTTTGTAATAGCCAGAACCTGGAAACAACCTAGATGCCCTTCAATTGAAGAATGGATGAAGAAAGTATGGAATATATACATATTAGAGTACTACTCAGCAGTAAAAAACAAGGACTTCTTGAAGTTTGCAGGCAAATGGATGGAAATAGAAAACACCATCCTGAGTGAGGTAAGCCAGACCCAAAAAGAGGAACATGGGATGTTCTCACTCATATTTGGTTTCTAGCCATAAATAAAGGACATTGAACCTATAATTCGGGTTCTTAGAGAAGCTAAATAAGAAGGAGAACCCAAAGAAAATCATATAGGCATCCTCCTGAATATTAAACTTCATCAGGCGATGAAAGGAGACAGAGACAGAGACCCACATTGGAGCACCGGACTGAAATCTCAAGGTCCAAATCAGGAGCAGAAGGAGAGAGAGCACAAGCAAGGAACTCAGGACCGCGAGGGGTGCACCCATACACTGAGACAATGGGGATGTTCTATCAGGAACTCACCAAGGCCAGCTGGCCTGGGTCTGAAAAAGCCTGGGTCAAAACTGGTCTCGCTGAACATAGCGGACAAGGAGGACTACTGAGACCTCAAGAACAATGGCAACGGGTTTTTGATTCTACTGGACCTATTGGTTTCGTGGGAGCCTAGGCAGTTTCGTGGATGCTCACCTTACTAGACCTGGATGGAGGTGGGTGGTCCTTGGACTTCCCACAGGGCAGAGAACCCTGATTGCTTTTTGGGCTGACGAGGGAGGGGGACTTGATTGGGGAAGGGGAGGCGGCGGTGGGGAAGAGACAGAAATCTTTAATAAATAAATAAATTAATTTAAAAAAAAAGAAAAAAATAAAAAAGAAAAATAAAGGATGGTGATTTTCAGGATCTGAATAATCCCTGAAACTCCCTCCCGATACTGTCCTATGTTTTCAGTCTTATTATTTTTATGTGTCTTCATATCTTTCACTTATATTTCTTCAATTCCCATGCCTCTACCCTGGCAAGAAGTGTCTTTTGTTGGTCCAGTCTTCAACAGTAGGACATGGTAGTGTGCAGGCAGACATCATGTTAGAGAGGTAGCTGAGAATTCTACATCTTGCAGAGGCAACAGGAACTGGTCTAACTCACTGACTGTGGCTTGAGCATATGTAAGATATAAAAGACTGCCCCAAGACACACTCAGCCACACAAACCCACACACCTGATCATCCTCCCAGCGGCCAACACTCCCCCACAACCCCAGTAAACTACAGAGGTTCAGGTACAATCCACATCAGTTGGAAGGACAGATGAGTAAACACCAGCATAAGGATATCTACAACAACAGAAGGAGCAATATGACACCGCCAGAACCCAGTAATCCTACAACAGCAATACCTGAACATTTCAGTGCAGTGGAAGCACAAGCAAACAACCTTTAAATAGTTTTGTGAAGATGATAGAGACCCTAAAGAGGAAATGAAAAATTCTCTTAAAGAAACTGAGGAAGTAACAAACACAAAATTGGAAGAGATCAATAAAGTCCTTAAAGAAAGCCCAGAAAAGCAAGTGGAAAAAACCAAACAGACAACGGGAACTTGAAAACTAAAAGTGAAACAATACGAAAAACACAAACTGAGGGAATTCTAGTAATGGAAAATCGGAACAAGCAAACAGAAGCTAAAGATGGAAGCATCACCAACAAATTATAAGAGATAGAAGAGAAAATCTCAGGTGTTGAAGATATGATAGAAGAAATAAAGTCATTGATCTAAGTAATACCTTATTTTCTCATTGATGGAAGAAGGAATAAAAGCCCAGCTGCACACTGTCACCTACAGGAGTCTGATCTCTCCTTAATCAGGTAGAGATATCATTCGCATGAAATTGGATCTATGGTTTTTATAAAGAAAATAATTCAGAACAAGCCAATAAAAAGTAGAGCTTGAATTTATTTAAAATAGAAAGGTACTTATGATAAAGCATTTTAGGAGGCACAATTGTGAAGTTCTCACCAGTAGTTTATTAAGCAAATTGACAAAGGAAGGATTAAGAATTACTTATAGGAAAACGAGAGACCCCCAAACTCTTCATCTTTGCAACTGCCTACCCCATAGAAGGGACCTTACACAAGCTATACCATCCAGTACCCAAGTTTGAGTTACCTCTCCAATTCTTATATTCTCTAGCAAGTGGAAAGGTTATTGACTATTATTGACTATATAAAAAAATAGCTGGAATCCCATATCAGGAATTGATAGTAGCCCCCAATTACTTTCTTTATTAGGGGGTGTTAACTGCTCCGTTGCATAGATCTACCCATCAATGTACTGTTCCACCGAGCTACTCCTCACAATCTCCAACTAAGTAGAATGACTACTAAAGATTCACAGTTGGGCGATAATGTTATACCTGGTGAAAACAAGAGCAAAGTACTCTAATCTGGCTCTCTATGTTTTCAATTATTACCTCTGTTGTTAACACAATTTTTCCTGATCCTTGGAAGGATTCACTTACACATGAAGCTTTTCTGAATAGTAGAATATTATCTTACCAAAACAATCACTGTGTCTCAGCTGCCTAAACTGTCTCAACCCTTTCTATCAGTAAATAGGACTAATTAGATGAGGTTGTCCAACTTGAAAGCAGTAACAGCGGGGCCAACAATTGTACTAATCTATAAGCACAAGCACAAATATTTAAAAGGGAGGTAGACAGGTCCATCCTTTTCATTCAGCAAAACAATGAACAAAGCAATGTGGCATTGACTCTACATTGGGACCTTTGGCCTCATCAACCATGTGATCTCTGCCCTTGCCCACAGTACAAGATGTGACTTCCCAGAAGTCCAGCAGACTTCAAATCCAATCTAAAGACTGTTTGTTGTACGCTCAAGAACTGTACCTTCATTGTAACAGTGAATATATCTTTCATGACCTTTTGATAGTGTATGACATAGAGTCTTCAACTGACAATGACTGCTGTCTTTAATGACTTTAATTACATTATCCTTAATGGCCTAAAAAAACTTTCTAGGTCTTTAAAAGCAGACAGCAAAAAAGGAGAGGAAGCCCCCAATGTAAGTGTTAACATAATTTTTCAAAGTCCTGCAAACAGAAAATGCAATGACTCAGCAATTGGGTCTAGTCCCCCCGTTCTGGAATGAAACCAACACCACAGGCAAGAAACTTTAAGATTTGGGAGACCTCTGTGTTCTTGATTGGCACAGCACATATGGAGATAGCAAGCCTGTGGCACTAGGATTTCATTTAACAAACAGATAACTTCTAGGAGTCTTTTCCCAAACACGAGGAGACCGTCTTTCAAAATTTTCAGCTGATATTTTCATTGATTTTCTACATGTTGTCCCAACTGTAAAAGATGGGATGTATTCAGATGATACAATTATACTGACAACAAAATGAAACCCATTGACACAGAGTGACCAGCATCTCTGAAGTACCAATTCTATCCATTCTAAAAAGGGCTATTTGTTGCCCATTGCTACTCATCTAGAAAATATCAATGCCAGCATGAATAGATCCTATGAACTGTATCATATTGGCCCTTTGGAGAGAAAGGTTTATGTACAAGAAAATGGTAGAAAGCAATTCTTTAGGAAGGTATCTGATTTAACCATTCTCCATGATCTGCTTTAACTCTACATATGGTCACTGGAGTGGTACTACTGTGCTTCTCTCCAGCCCATAGAAATTTACTAAGAGTAACTTGGGCTATTTCACCTGACCTTGATGAGGAAGAATAACACTCAGCACCAGCTCCCTACTGTAATCATCTCTACAGCTCTGACAAATTGGAGGGCAACACTGTAGCTGAAAATACCATAATTTCTTCACTCACATATTCCTGGGTGTAGAGAGGGCCTGGGATGGGCATGTGATCGCTACCCCCAGCATACCTATGACAACGGTAAGAGTACCCAGATTACTATGAGGATTTTTTTTATTTATTTATTAAAGATTTCTGCCTCCTCCCAGCTAAAGCCTCTCATTTCCCTCCCCCTCCACCAATCAAGTCCCCCTCCCTCGTCAGCCCAAAGAGTAATCAGGGTTCCCTGCCCTGTGGGAAGTCCAAAGACCACCCACCTCCATCCAGGTCTAGTAAGGTGAGCATCCAAACTGCCTAGGCTCCCACAAAGCCAGTACGTGCAGTAGGATCAAAAACCCATTGCCATTGTTCTTGAGGTCTCAGTAGTCCTCATTGTCCGCTATGTTCAGCGAGACCGGTTTTAACCCAGGCTTTTTCAGACCCAGGCCAGCTGGCCTTGGTGAGTTCCCGATAGAACATCCCCATTGTCTCAGTGTGTGGGTGCACCCCTCGCGGTCCTGAGTTCCTTGCTCGTGCTCTCTCTCCTTCTGCTCCTGATTTGGACCTTGAGATTTCAGTCCGGTGCTCCAATGTGGGTCTCTGTCTCTGTCTCCTTTCATCGCCTGATGAAGGTTAATATTCAAGAGGATGCCTATATGTTTTTCTTTGGGTTCACCTTCTTATTTAGCTTCTCTAGGATCACAAATTATAGGCTCAATGTCCTTTATTTATGGCTAGAAACCAAATATGAGTGAGTACATCCCATGTTCCTCTTTTTGGGTCTGGCTTACCTCACTCAGGATAGTGTTTTCTATTTCCGAAAGCAGTGTAGTGGTTTCTCAGGAAATTCGGGATCAACCTACCCCTGGACCCAGCAATACCAGTCTTGGGAATATACCCAAGAGATGCCCTATCATACAACAAAAGATTTGCTCAACTATGTTCATAGCAGCATGTTTGTAATAGCCAGAACCTGGAAACAACCTAGATGCCCTTTAATGGAAGAATGGATGAAAAAAGTATGGAATATATACATATTAGAGTACCACTCAGCAGTAAAAAACAATGACTTCTTGAATTTGACATACTATGAGGATATTGCAGCACAAGCCATTAATCCTTTTTCACCTGCCCTGTCATATCATATATGCCTTCCACATCTTTGGAGGATTTAATCTCACTAAAAGCTCATTATCACAGCACTTGACTTTCTGTCAATTTCTTTCCTAAAACTGCCATTCAGCACAAATACTGGCACTTGTATATTTTCATAATGCTGTTGGATGTCTTTTCCTAGAAAGGAATAAACAAAGGCTTTCTAACCCTAGATAGAACAACACCAATGAACCTCAGAAATGATTCCACATAGTCCAGCTTTTTGAACCAGTATCTTTAATGGAATTACTTAATGAAGACTATGTCGTTACTAGTTACTAGTATTAAAATTGGTGAGTTTGGAGCAGATAGTGGCCATCACGTGATTATCAATTAGGGAAAACTAGGTCAATGATGCTCCCAGAATTACCTGAAGATAGCTGGATTGGTGTGTTGAGTGTCTCCCTAGCAGAGGTTTGATGTTTCTTAGGCCAGGTAAATATCTTGTACATCTTGCAGTTTAGCTTTCCAGGATCTGTGAGTTATATCTGATTCTGAGTCGTGAGTCTCCTTCCTCCTCTAGGAAAGAGAGTTCCAATATCAAAGAAATTACTACTCCACAGAGATGGGATAGGCCTGTTCCCTTGGCTTTCAATTCTCTTATTTTTTCTTGTTTGCTTTAGTGTTTTACTTCCCCCGAAGAACATGGTCACTTGGCTCACTGATTTCTTACTATGACTATATGCCACCAATAGGATATTCATAGCCACTAAAGTCCTGTCCACCACCCTGATCCCTGTTGAAATAGCTTTTTTCTAACATGATCAAGAACATAGGCCTACCCATATGTAGGAACTGTATATCATACATCTCCCAAAATGCACTCTCTAATCTGTAACTCCTCTCCATTTTCTGTCATCTTCCAATCCTTGATATTAATGAGAATCACAGAATATGAAGATGACCAAACCCATAAAACAGAAAAGGGACTTTCAAAATCAGGTTACTTCAAACACTAAAGAGACAGAACTAAGAAACTATACTGACTTTGACTAAGAGAAAACCACATGGAAACATGCTGGCTGACTTTTGTCAGCTGGATATCCTAGAAGCACCTGGAAAGAGGAAAGGAGCATCAGTAGAGGAACTACCTGTATCAGATGAGCCTACTGTAATGTCTGTGTTATATCATCATTAGTAATAATTGATATGAATTGATTTAAAAACAGTAGTTGATGAAATCAGGAAAAGAAAACCAAGAAGCATTATTCCTCTGTGTCTCTGCTTTGGGTCCTGCCTAAGTGTCCTGACTTGATCTCCTTTCTTGACTTTCTTTAGTCAATGGGCTATAATGTGTAAGATGAAATGTGTCCTTCCCTCCCCCAACTTAATTTTCTCAGTGTTTTATCACAGCCACACGGAAGCAAACTAGAGCACACACACATGCAAGCAAAAGCATCACAAAAAGAACATAATCCTCAAATTAAACTTTAAATGCCAGGAGGACATAGACTATCAAAACAAACAAAGCAACTGACAGTTAACCTACATTAGTACATCCAACACAGACACCCTCCACAGTTGAAAGAAGGAGAACTTTCTACGAAGTCACAAACTTCAAAAATCAGCACACACTGTGACAAAGGACATTGTACTGAAGAGCTTTGTCTACCACTACTCAGCATTAAACAACCTGCATGAAAGAATAGCTCTGTTGAGCTGGGCATGCTGCTGCATGCTACAGCACTAGCTCAGAGTGAAAGGAGTCCTGAATGAAAACTGTAATACCTTATATTATTTTTTGGAGGATAACTGGATCTGGTGTCATTTTTAATCAGTAGTAATAGGCATTGTCACCTTGGTTAGTGCTTTGCAGTTCGAACAAGAAATGTACATTAACACATGCTGGATCCATGCCACCATCTCTAGTCCAAGAACTCACTACTGAGTGACAGAAAGGAGATATACAACACAAAATAAAATGAGAAAGGAAACTAATAGTCCTATATTTCTGCAAAATATCAAACATGTTCCAGTATGTGAAGATACACTAAGATGTGGAATTGGCTGCTCTTTTTTAATATACCCACAATCTATATTACTTTTTTATGTAACCAAGCACCCTGAGACTATTAATGCTTTCTTTCTGCATTTTTTCTCTTCTTTAATGATCATGGTCTCAAATCTAAGCATAACAGAGGATGCTAGAATCCTAAGATGCTACAAAGGCTGTTGCAGGTGGAAGAAGCTTCAGTAACTGCCACTCTCATTTTACTTGTGGAAGAGAAGAGAAAGCAGACAGACACAGTGGCTCACAATGTGAACACTACAGCAAGGGAGGCAGAGACAGAAAGAATGCACAAGTGTCTGAAGTCAGACTGACACAGTTAGATCTTGACCAACATGAGCTTCAAACAAAAACGTATTGCAAGAAAACATCCAGGGGTAGGAAAATATGGGCAGGAACAAAAGGTTGAAAGAGAGAACATGTGTTGCCAACATCCCTTCAGCCACTCTGTTATTAACTTCTAATCGCAGAATCCATATTTAAAGCATCTGAATAATAGCTGAAGACCACAGCTTCTGGAAGCTCACAGCAACATCACCATTGAGTATAAGGCTGTATTGTCAAGCTAGTAGAAGAATCAAAGCCCACAATGAATGAATAAAAAGTAATAGAAGAGAGATGTGAGTCCAACCTGGGCTAGCACCACCTAAGGAAGGACTCCTGGAGAAGAAACCCTAAAAGAAAATCTTTGGAGTTCTCATTTCCTACATGGTATACTCAATGCACTCAGCCCTGCCTTTTGTCTACACAGTCACAAAGGAGACTTGTGATCTCTTCCCTTGATCCTGGGCAAGTGCTGACAGGTCACCAATCAGATCAACTGAAACAGTTTCTCAGCTGAGTTGCCTCAACCTTATTGTCATTTTCTTTCTTTCTGGTGTTATTATCTGCATGTTTAGTGTGTGCTGCTGGCGTATGTTCTATTAGAATGCGATACATCATGTTCAGATTATGAACAGTTTTAACAATGAACCTTAGAAGAAGAACTGCCATGGTCTCCTAGCAGAATAGCCCTGGGTAGCAGGATTCTTATGCTAGGCTTGCCAGCTTTACCCAGTCATTCATGGCTGTTGTTGAACTCCTAGAATTTTTTTTAGCTTAGAATCTGGACTTGACATTGACTACAGCCTGAAACTTTAATTTCCCCAGTTTTTCACTGTCTTCTTGAGTCCTATAGGAAATTTTCTTACAGACACTGTTGCCCACACTGCTCAAGCAGAGCTCATAAGAATAGTATCCCCACTGTTGCTGAATCCTGATTTCTGTAATGTTGTAAAGAGAGGGGAGCATTTCACTTAGGGCAATGACTTCTTCCTTGACATCCAGGGAGATGAAGATGTCCCTGAGATTGCCAGCTCCATGTCAGATACTTCATCTGCTACAGAATCAAGATCTCGGCAACACCTGCATTGAGGTCTGACAGATTAACACATTACCCAGCTATCAGAGGGAACAGGTCATTAACTGTCCCCATCTATAGCACTACAGAATTTCTGATCTTGCCTCCAAACCTGGAACAAACAAAGAATAAAACTTGGATGAGATTAAAGTCAAACAATCAATAGCTTTAAAAAGCCTATGAGAGCCCAAAAGAAAACCAAGACCATCCCTTCTCCCTTTAGCACACCCTGACATGCAACAGCCCCTGCATTGCACTGATGCTGGGAGCCTAAGGCAGAAGCATGCTAATGATATTGCCACCTTGGAAAGCAGAAGCCTGGGTCTTAAGAATAACAAGGGGTGCTGGAGAGTGTGATAAAGTCCAGTATCAACTTTGCAGAAATCACTACATGGGAGCAGATAGTCATACCTTCTAGTTCTTCAACTCTCTCACAGGCTTAGACCAATCCCAAGATCCCAGAGCAATCAAACCAAAATACTCAAAATTCATCTGGTTGTATCGGGTCCAGGAAAACTCTAGTGTCACGAGTGGACCCTCTGACCAAGTTAGGAAGGCTGAGAGGGTACAGTTCCACCTGTTTTTTCACTGTTCCTAAGTGGGTCGGAGAATGGCATTCATGTTGAGGAGTCATTCTTAGTGCCTCCAGATACCTCATTCTTGCTGGAGGCCAGTTCCTCGCTGCTGTGGATTCGCTAGGTAACACCCAGCCATGTCACCACTCCCGTCCCAGATTCTGGGGTCATCCTGCTGGGAGTGGGGAGGTTTGAGTTAGGCAAGCCTAGAGCAGACAGCTGAGCTCCTTTTCCCACAGTCTTCTGTTTCTTTCTGGAACACCAGCACTTTAGTGGGCTTTGCCATGTATTCTGTCCACGTGCACCTCTTCACAGAGTCTTATGATTTTGTGTTAGGCCTAGATCTGGGGACCAACATAGCTGTGTTCTGGAGCCTGCTCAGGCTGCCTGTCTCTCCGTATCCTTCCTCTGGGGCTCAGCAGGCAGGCAAAAGGATTTCAGGCCCAAGCTTCACTGTCCCTCTATCTTGCTGCCTATGGGATAACCTACTGTGTCACGAACCTGTCCCAGAATCAGTGGTATGCAAAGCCAGTCTTGCTACAAACTCCCAGCTCAACCTCCTGAGTGCTGGATTGAAAGCTATGCATCACCACACTGTACTTTGTTCCAATCTGCTTTACTTTGTTCCAATCTGTGGGTCAGTGGCGTAGGTGTTCCTAGATTGGCCTCACTGGATGGGTGCCTGTCTCTCCAGGTCTATGGCATCGAAAAAGCTGGGGCACAGTTTTATGGGAGTTGGATCATCTTACCCAAATATTCTAGCAAATTATTTGTATCAAAAAGTATATCATCAAGCCAACACAAAACTGGGAAAGACCTAAATTTCTACGTTGAAAGCAGAGGTCCAAAAATGCTGGATACTCAAGTCTGAAAAAGTACAGAGCCCTAGGAGTCGAGTTAATCCCCCAAAGTTATCCCCAGGTGTCCAGTGTGTGAATCTGTGGGGATATAAGTTACAGACATTTATTTTCTAAAATGATGTTAAATTATTGGGTAAAATTTTTTTAAATTCTTTCTGAACTATGATTTAATATAACAACTTGTTTCAGTGCTGTGTGATCTCAAATTCAAAATTTCACTCAGACTTTTTAAGGAGGCATACTTCTTTAGAATTTCCTTCATTGAAATGAAAATCATTTAGAATGTTCATTTTGATACAAAGCTCTTTCCAAAGATTAAATGGTTATAAGGGGGAAAAAAGGTCTTCTGAAGAACAGCATTGTGATTCTGTCAATTTCAAGTCTTTTAAGGATGACCCAATTAAATTCCAACAGACTCTCACAAGATCTCTGAAGTCACAATGCACCAGACTTAAGACAGTCTCTGTAGGATCCTGTGTAGGGGTCTTGTAAGAAGTTCTCTTCTGTCTTAGCCTAACAGGAAGAGTTCCCACAGCTATACAAACCCTTAAAGGGTCCTTTTTTTCTACCTTATGTCAGGACCTTTTGTTTCTGAGAACAATTACTTTCGAAAATGTATAATTGCAAACACCACCCCTAACCCCCAGTTTCTCCCTTTTAGAATTTGATCTTTCCCAATTCTCTTGGCAGTTTTACAGTTCCTAACTTTCTTCCTCTAAGGAAAATAGTGGCTTTTCCCCATGGTCTAAGAATGTAGCAACACTTTATCCCCTGCTGTAATACACTAAAGAGTTTCCCTCTTGGGTAAGAACAATTAAGAAAGAACTATTGACAAAGATTCCATCCACACCATCTTGTAAAACCTATCCTGCTGCTGTTTGAGCAGAGTTGAGCTCTTAACTCATCTTTTACTGCAGTAGTCTTGATGATGTGTGACTGTGGGCCATGTGATCTGATAACACTTTAGCATTAATTTTCCAGAATAAATTTTTAAAATAGTCAGTTTTAAGTGTATTTTCTAGTTTCTTTTTTATTGCTGATTTTTATTGAACTCTACATTTTTCTCTGCTCCCCTCCCTGTCTCTCCTCTCCCCTTCAACTGTCTCCCAAGGTCCACGTGCTCCCAATTTATTCAGGAGATCTTGTCTTTTTCTACTTCCCATGTAGATTAGATCCATGTATATCTCTGTTAGAGTTCCCATTGTTGTCTAGGTTCTCCGGGTTTGTGATTTTTAGCCTGGTTTTCTTTGCTTTATGTTTAAAAACCACTAATGAGTGAGTACATATAATTGTCTTTCTGGGTCTGGGTCACCTCACTCAAAATAATGCTTTCTAGATCCATTTGCCTGCAAATTTCAAGATGTCATTATTTGTTTTTCTGCTGTATAGTGCTCCATTGTGTAAATGCACCACATTTTTCTTATCCATTCTTCAGTCAAGGGGAATTTATTTAGGTTGTTTCCAGGTTGTGGCTATGACAAATAATGCTGCTATGTACATCATTGAGCACATGTTCTTGTGGCACAGTTGAGCATCCTTTCAATTATTTTTATAATTTCTCACTAGATTGCAGAAAAATAATAACACACTGGCTAACACAAACCCATGACCACACAATAAGAGTGAAAGGATTGGGGGGTATAGTTTAAAGGTTCTGAGAAATTACATTTCAACAAAAACTTTTAGAGATCCATAAAAATTACCTACACAGCCTGAATGAGACATCTGCATGCTTCATTACACCTGACCCCTTGTCAAGGACCATTAACTGCACTTGCTTGTTCATGCATTGGTTTTGTTCCCTCAGCCACATTCCAGTACCCTGCTCTACTCATTCCTGATGAGTAACTCATTCCTGATGCTAGGTAAATCAGTGAGGGAGCATTTAGCATGAGCTGATGTCTGCACTCCTCCCCAAGAAAGACTCTTCTACGATAGAAGCCTATGAGTAGGCCTTCTTGACTTCACCAAAAAGGGCTTCTATTTAACTTTATTGAGGTGCTTACTCAAATTCCTTTTAAAGACAAACTAATGCTTTTTACAGAAATAATTTTGATGTCTGCGACACCTAACCTCTAGGTCTATTAGCACGAAGAAGCCTGTGTGTACCTTCCTTCCTTATTGTTCTGAGCTCATGAGTTTGTTTCAGCTTGCCTTTATCATGAAATAGAAAATATAATGAAGCTTATTGTCATTACTAATAGAAACAATCCATCCAAATTTCCAAAAAATTTAGAGTGGATAATTGATAAGTATGAGATTTAAAAAAGCATAAAATATTAGAAGATAAATACGCATAATAACAACCAATATGCAATACAATTTGCTGTAGAAATAATTCATGCCTGTATTCCCAGTGTTTCCAAACTAAGAAGATCATGAGTTGCAGGCAAGCCTGGATTATATACACATATAGTGAGATTTTTCTAAGGATACTGAAGTGTAAAACGTCTGTGCAGATCTTCACTAGCTCACCAACACACTTCACTGTCTCATGCTCCCGGGTTATATCCTCCCTACCCTTCCCAGTCTCACTGCCTCTCTCTATGGAACTCCTTTCATTTCTGATGCAGTTTAAGAAAGATGCTCATATTACTACATCTGACTCCCATATTGCTCTTGTGAATGCTCACATCATCCCATATGAACTCGCGTATCTTTCCTGAACTGCTGTCTGCTGGGCATTTTCAATGTCTTTTGGGTCTAAGTTTGTGTGAGGCAGCTGTCTTCGATCATGTGCTCCTATACTCTAACTGAGCCTATAAGTAAATAACAGTCCACCCTGTCTCTCATGGACAGCTTGATAACCTCACATATCTACCAATGTAGAAAGAACTTTTCTAAAGGGAGCATATCTGCTCCCCAAGGGACACCCTCATGATTTTCAGTAAGGGTTCTTTACAGTACTTTGTCCCACCCTTGGACTGTGTCTTGATGTTTTGAGATTATTCTAATAATATAAACCAGACTGGGTGATGTATAAACAATATACATTGCATTTCTAACTTTTCTGAAGACTGGAAGTGCAAGATCAAGGCTGAAGCAGATTCAGTTTGATGAAATCTGGCTTCCTGGGTCACAGGCAGCCGTTTTCTAGGTCCTCAAATGACAGAAGCAAGAAGTCTGTCCGGGCTCTCTCATTTCCTGATGACTTAATTATTTCCCATGGGAAGTGGGTCTACCAATACAGACTGGGAACCATGAAGCCTATGTCAGACTGGAATGTTCAGAAAGAAAAGCCAAGAGAAAGGGCTTGAGCTTTCCACAAACACGAGAGTCCATGAGGAAGCTTGTCTCTCTAAGGGACTCTGTACTTACAGATTATCTTTTAGGTAAGGAATTTTTGTTAGTTTTTTGCAAAAAAAAATATAAATGATGAAACAATATACCCTACCGATGGAAACATACGGCAGTGATATCACCATGACAACTCAGCTTTAATGTTTCAAATGTGGGCACGTTGTTTTTTTTTTATCACTCTGTTCTTGTCTCAAGGAGATGTAAAATCAAGCATTCAGAACACTGAGAAGTCATGAGTGCTCCCCCTAATCCTCAGTACTCCTCATTCTCATTACTACCGTTGACTTAGTTGCTTCCAGTGCTTTGTCCATAGGGGTGAAACCAAGGACTTCAACTTCCAAATTTCTGAATCTTTGTCTCCAGATTCTACCATCAAATGTATTTGCCAAAGCCCAAGACAGTGCTCAACAAACAAAGACTTGTGCCACCAGGAAAACCCTCTTAAAATGCACTACAAGTTACATATGAATCCTTCCCCTGTTGCGCGTATGCCCTGAATGGCTGTGCTTATGTCGCTAGCTACTTAAGAGGCAGAAACTGTAAGAAGCTGTGTAAGACTGCTGAGTGGGGAGATTGGGCCTGCAGGGTACTCACACTAAATATAGTAACATTATGCTGCAGAGCTGTAAAGAGATTTCTCATCGTCTAGAGGGAAAGACTTCTCAAAAGGATGCTTAGGCAACACCATGGAAACCTTAATGTGCTTAAGAGAAAAGGAAACTTTCTTGTCTAAAATTAATGCTTCATTTTCAACTTCATGTTAAATTATTTTCTTACTTTTCAGTGATACTTTGGAGAATTTGTTGTTAATCTTAATAGAATAACAAAATACTTGAATTTTGTACTTGCTACTATACATCTGAATGTTTTTAATTACTTATAATATTCTGTATTTGATTCATATTAGATTTCATGACTACACATAGTGATGAACATAATATAGATTTATATTTTATATGGAACCTATATGATCTTGAATTACATATTTGATTTCAGCTTGTTTTTATTTGTGTATTCCTGATACTTTTTAGACAGTCCAAGTGCTAATATTCTGATACCAAACACACACATATGTGAATATACATATACTCATATACCATATTCAGTGCCAATATTGCAGTTAAGCAGATGAATGAGCCCTTCAAGATGGAGTCACAATCAAAGAAACCCAGCTGTTTAGAAGTTGTTAACAGTGCAGTCTGACTTTTCTATGCGTTCAGATAACTCTTTAACTTCATGTGCTGAGAATCCAAGATTTCTGAAACTAGTAAATGATTGTATAATGTAAATTACTACATTTTGGTTGGGATTTAAGCCTTAAATGGCTGAGCCATTTATTCAGCTTCCTAAATTACTATTAATCCCATCATATGGCAGATGAAAAACAAATGAGTTGGGAGAATTTAAAAGGTTTTAAAAATCTTTATTGTATTAACAGGTTACAGTAACTGCAAGTAATTATCAGATAAATATGGCATTTTTCTACCAACTATACTTTGTAAAATAAATAAAAAACTCAGAAATTGAGTCAACTCATGAAATTATGAGCATGATATAAATATATGATATGGATTGTAAACTAACACACAACACATACACACAGAGAGAGATGAAAAAGACAGACAGCTAAAACTGGATAATGACTGAATATTCCTGACTCTGTTCTCTTGCATTCATCAGCATTCTTCTCACATTACTTATTTCTTCATAGCTCACAGAATGGAGACTCTAGCCCCTTTAGTACTCTCCTTCAACAACTGTGGTTCCATGCCTTAAATAAAAATTTATGAAGATGATAGAGACCCTTATAGAGAAAATGAAAAACTCCCATAAAGAAATGAAGGAAAAGATAAACAAAAATTGGGAGAAATCAATAAATCTCTTAAAGAAAGCCAAGAAAAACAATCAAGCATGTGAAGCAAACAATTCAAACAACTCAAGACTTAAAAACAATAAAGAAAAACACAAAGTGAGAAAATTCTGGAAATGGAAAATCTGGGTAAATTAACAGAAACTACAGATGCAAGCACAGCCAACAGAATACAAGTGATGGAAGAGAGAATCTCAAGAGTTGAAAATAAAATAGAAAAAAACAGATTCATTGGTCAAAGAAAATGTTAAATCCAACAATTTCTTAACACAAAACATTCAGAAAATCTGGGACACTATGAAAAGACAAAAGCTAAGAATAATAGGAATAGAATAAGAAGAACTCCAGCTTCAAGGCACAGAAAATATATTCAACAAAATCATAGAAGAAAACTGTCCCAACCTAAAGAAGAGTATGCCCATGAAAGTACAAGAATCTTAAAGAACAGCAAATACACTTAACCAAAAAAATGTCCTCTCACCATATAATAATCAAAACACTAAACATACAGAATACAGAAAGAATATTAAGAGTTGCAAAGGACAAAGGACAAATAACATATGAAGGCAGACCTATGAGAATTACACTGGACTTCTCAATGGAATCTCTGAAAGCCAAGAAGGTTTTGGACAGATTGTTGAAGACACTAAGAGATCATAGATGCCTATACCCAGACTACTATGTCCAGTAAAACTTTCAATCACCAGTGATGGAGAAAACACAATATTCCTTGACAAAATCAGTGTTAAACAATACCTATCCACAAATCCAGCCTTACAGAAAGTACTATAAAGAAAACTCCAACCCAAGGAAGTTGGTTGCACCCACAATATCACAGGCAACAGTTAACTTCACACAAACAAACCCCAAAGAAGGGAAACACACAAACACTATTACCAAAAAATAACGGGAATTAAGAATCACTGGTCATTAATATCTCTTAATATCAATGGATTTAATTCACTTATAAGATGAAACAGGCTAAAAGAATGAATTTGAAAACAAGATCCATCCTCCTGCTACATACAAGAAACACACCTCAACCTCAAAGAGAGACATTGCCTCAAAATGTATGAGAAAAGATTTTCTAATCAACTGGACCTAAGAAACAATGGGTGTGGCTATCCTAATATCTAACAAAATAGGCTTCAAACTAAAATCAATTAAGAGAGTTGGAGAATGACACTTCATACTCATCACAGGAAAAATCCATCAAGATGAAATATCAGTTATTAACATCTATACCGTAAATACAAGATCACACACATATGTAAAAGAAATATTACTAAATTACATAAATCACACATTAAATGAACTACACATACACTAACAGTAGGAGACTTCAACAATCCACTCTCACCAATGGACAGGTCAGTCATTCAGAAAATTAACAGACAAATAAGATAACTAACAGGTATCATGACTAAACATTTCACCCAAACACACAAAAAAAATAATATAGATAGATGATAGAAAATAAGTAGGCAGATATATAGATAGATAATTAGATAGGTAAATAGATTTTAGCTATAGCTATCTAACTATGTAAATGTATTAAAGTATCTATTTGTGGAAATATGTAATAACAGACACATTTATATATATATATATATATAGTAATATTATTTTACAAAGTCATAATTGCCTTGTAAAGAGAAATGAAAACTATTCTTTTTTCTGTCTATTTTCCTCAGTGATTTGTAAAAGATGATATTTCTTCCTTGGTAATTTGGAAAGAAAATAATTTTTAAAACTTCTGGTAGATTTTTGTGAGAATGATTCAATCTTCTATTTAATTTCTTTTCACTGAACATATTTTGATAAATTAATATATTCTGATCACGATTTCCTAGCATGCATGAGATTGTGATTATTATCATAAATTTTACTGATTTGAGTGTGGAACTTGCTAGTAACAAAGATAGTGTCAGGTCTCTTCTCATGCTTGTTGCTATGCGCATCCTCTTAAATGGGGATTTCTCTAACCTCGCTAAACCAGTACCCCCAAGACGATCCCATTTTTTTTTTTTTTTTTTTAGCTTCTTGGACTAATAGCATTGGATGTTTTTTAAGTGTATTTCCTACGAGACTATGACTGTAAGGTAGGGATAACAGCAGGAGAGAGACTTTAATGGGTCCCATAGTTGGTGAGGAAGATGGAAAACAGAAGATGACAAGCAAAGATCTTGGGTATAGAACTTATTTAGGAAAATGATTTGGGGAGGGGAAAGGAAGGAAGAGAAGAGAAGAGAAGCATAGACAGAGAGAGAGACAGAGACAGAGAGACAGAGGAGAGACTAGAGGAGAGAAGAGGGGGCCAAGTTGTGCACACCACGGAAGAGAGGGAGATTGGGAGAGAGCAGAGCTTCTCTTAAAGAGACAGGGTACTGTTTGGGTTCATCCTGCCAGATGACAGAAAGCCAGAATAATCCTAACAAGAACATCTAGCCTTGTGTTATGTACTCATAGAGACACAGCCTTTCCAGATGTACCTCATTTATCATTTTTTTGGGGGTGTGATGAGTAAGCTTAAATTTTACTCTCTTAATAAATTTCAAAAATGTAAAGCAGTATTATAAACCTTAGTCAATATGTTACACAATAGATTCAATAAATGCATTCCTCTTATCTGCCCAAAGGTTTTTGCCATTCCCATATACCTTGGTACTTCACATCCACTGCAATCCTTACATCACATTTATATTTTCTGCTTCTTTCCATTTACTTTTGTAGATTTCATGTAAAAAGGGACTCATAGGCTGTTGAGAGTGCTTAGCAGGTAAATATGCTGGCTCCCAAGCTTGGCACTTGACAATCTGAGTTTGAACCTCAGGACTCACATTGTGGAAGGACAAAGTCACACTCAAACTGTGGCATTCTTATGTAAATGAACACACATGGAGGTATGTACACACAAAAACACAGAGAAATAAATGCACTCTAATCTTAAAAGTAAATGAAATCATGCAGCATATCTCTTTTCTATGTCTATCCTGATCACTTAATATGCTGCCGGATGAATCATTGTTATCACAAATAATTGGAATTTCTTTTTAAATCTGAATAATATTCAATTATTTGTGCATGAGTTATATACCACGCTTTCTGTTCCTTTTTATCCTCTGATACACACATATCAAAATTCTGTATCTTGGTTATTGGGAACAACACTGGAATAAACATGGTTGTGAAGAGAGTTATATAACATTCTTATTTCTAGATTTCCAGATTTTTCCCAGAGTAGCTCAATCAGCTTTAACTCCTATTAACTACATGCTAGTTCTCCACTCACTAAAACTTAGCAATGACAGCCACCCTGACAACTATGACGGCATATGTTAGAGGGTTTAATTTCTGTTTTGGTGGTGATGAATGATACTCAGGACTGTGCATGTTTCCAGGAGCCCACTGCTATGGAACCTGCTCATATCTCCATATCACTGGTAGAGCAAGTACTGTTTTCAGGATAAAATCTCTTGTTCCCTACTGGTTTTCTTTCTTCCTGCTTAATTGTTATTATCTCTAGATTTTTTTTTATGAATTCTCTAAGAATGAGTGCTAGATAATTCCCGTACTCTGGGCAAAGAAAGGAAGCTGTTGTGCAAACATGTAGTCTCCATTTACACTTTATTTATATGAATAATGAATATAGATACATAATGCATGCATTTTTATCAAGTCAATCCAGTGTGTGTGTGTGTCTATTAAACCGCAAGTTTCGTTTTTATATGACTGATTCCATATAATTTATTGCAGAATGTTAATAGTATAAATTTCTTAATATTGATTTCAACTATAGTAATATCTCAATGGATAATACATTAAAAATACCCTGATGTTCTTTGACTATTACAATTTCTCTGATTTTTATATCTTTTTTATTTTATTTCTTTCAGTGGTTATTAATATATTTATTTATTTTTCCCTGCATTTATTTTGCTTTACAACAACTCTGAAGTAGCTAGCATGCAAGCTTCATTCACTTCTCAATCCTCAAGCTTTTGCTTCTCTCCTCGTTCCTAATTTAACCCTTTCTTTTTTAATTTATTTATTAGTTAATTAAAGATTTCTGTCTCTTCCCCACCGCCGCTTCCCCTTTCCCTCCCCCTCCCCC
>NW_026067930.1:25530253-25533084 GCF_014885135.2 Alexandromys fortis | reverse complement strand
CCCTTTCTTTTTTTAATTGAACTTTTCTCCTCCTCCCCACCTCCCCTCCTTCCACTCCTCTATCCCTACCCCCACTCCATTCCCCCTTTCTCTCCAGACTGAAAAGCAGTCAGGGTTCCCTGCCCTGTGGGAAGTCCAAGGTCCTCCCCACTCCATCCAGGTCCAGGAAGGTGAGCATCCAAACAGGCTAGGCTCCCACAAAGCCAGTACATGCAGTAGGAACAAAACCCAGTGCCATTGTCCTTGGCTTCTCATCAGCCCTCATTGTCTGCTATGTTCAGAGAGTCCGGTTTTATCCCATGCTTATTCAGTCCCAGTTCAGCTGGCCTTGGTGAGCTCCCAATATATCAACCCCAGTGTCACAGTGGGTGGGTGCACTCCTCACGGTCCTGACTTCCTTGCTCATGTTCTCCCTCCTTCTGCTCCTCATTTGGACCTTGGTAGCTCAGTCCATTGCTCCACTGTGGGTCTCTGTCTCTATCTCCATGCATCGCCAGATGAAGGTTCATATCCAGGCAGATGACTATATGCTTTTCTTTGGGTTCACCTTCTTATTTAGCTTCTCTAGGATCACAAATTATAGGCACAATGTCCTTTATTTATGGCTAGAAACCAATTATGCCTGAGTACATCCCATGTTCATGTTTTTGGGTCTGGCTTACCTCACTCAGGATAGTGTTTTCTATTCCCGAAAGCAGTGTAGCGGTTTCTCAGGAAATTCTGGATCAACCTACCCCTGGACCCAGCAATACCACTCTTGGGAATATACCCAAGAGATGCCCTATCCTACAACAAAAGTATTTGCTCAACTATGTTCATAGCAGCATTGTTTGTAATAGCCAGAACCTGGAAACAACCTAGATGCCCTTCAATGGAAGAATGGATGAAAAAAGTATGGAATATATACATATTATAGTACTACTCAGCAGTAAAAAACAATGACTTCTTTAATTTTGCATACTATGAGGATATTGCAGCACAAGCCATTAATCCTTTTTCACCTGCCCTGTCATATCATATATGCCTTCCACATCTTTGGAGGATTTAATCTCACTAAAAGCTCATTATCACAGCACTTGACTTTCTGTCAATTTCTTTCCTAAAACTGCCATTCAGCACAAATACTGGCACTTGTATATTTTCATAATGCTGTTGGATGTCTTTTCCTAGAAAGGAATAAACAAAGGCTTTCTAACCCTAGATAGAACAACACCAATGAACCTCAGAAATGATTCCACATAATCCAGCTTTTTGAACCAGTATCTTTAATGGAATTACTTAATGAAGACTATGTCATTACTAGTTACTAGTATTACAATTGATGGGTTTGGAGCAGATAGTGGCCATCACGTGATTAACAATTAGGGAAAACTAGGTCAATGGTGCTCCCAGAATTACCTGAAGATAGCTGGATTGGTGTGTTGAGTGTCTCCCTAGCAGAGGTTTGATGTTTCTTAGGCCAGGGAAATATCTTGTACATCTTGCAGTTTAGCTTTCCAGGATCTGTGAGTTATATCTGATTCTGAGTCGTGAGTCTCCTTCCTCCTCTAGGAAAGAGAGTTCCAATATCAAAGAAATTACTACTCCACAGAGATGGGATAGGCCTGTTCCCTTGGCTTTCAATTCTCTTATTTTTTCTTGTTTGCTTTAGTGTTTTACTTCCCCCGAAGAACATGGTCACTTGGCTCACTGATTTCTTACTATGACTATATGCCACCAATAGGATATTCATAGCCACTAAAGTCCTGTCCACTACCCTGATCCCTGTTGAAATAGCTTTTTTCTAACATGATCAAGAACATAGGCCTACCCATATGTAGGAACTGTATATCATACATCTCCCAAAATGCACTCTCTAATCAGTAACTCCTCTCCATTTTCTGTCATCTTCCAATCCTTGATATTAATGAGAATCACAGAACATGAAGATGACCAAACCCATAAAACAGAAAAGGGACTTTCAAAATCAGGTTACTTCAAACACTAAAGAGACAGAACTAAGAAACTATACTGACTTTGACTAAGAGAAAACCACATGGAAACATGCTGGCTGACTTTTGTCAGCTGGATATCCTAGAAGCACCTGGAAAGAGGAAAGGAGCATCAGTAGAGGAACTACCTGTATCAGATGAGCCTACTGTAATGTCTGTGTTATATCATCATTAGTAATAATTGCTATGAGTTGATTTAAAAACAGTAGTTGATGAAACCAGGAAAAGAAAACCAAGAAGCATTATTCCTCTGTGTCTCTGCCTTGGTTCCTGCCTCAGTGTCCTGCCTTGATCTCCTTTCTTGACTTTCTTTAGTCAATGGGCTATAATGTATAAGATGAAATGTGTCGTTTCCTCCCCCAACTTAATTTTCTCAGTGTTTTATCACAGCCACACGGAAGCAAACTAGAGCACACACACATGCAAGCAAAAGCATCACAAAAAGAACATAATCCTCAAATTAAACTTTAAATGCCAGGAGGGCATAGACTATCAAAACAAAGCAACTGACAGTTAACCTACATTAGTGCATCCTACACAGACACCCTCCACAGTTGAAAGAAGGAGAACTTTCTACAACTGTGTCTTGGGGTAGGTTGATCCCGAATTTCCTGAGAAATCGCCACACTGATTTCCAAAGTGGTTGCACAAGTTTGCCTTCCTACCAGCAATGGATGACTGTACCCCTTACTCCAAAACGTCTCCAGCAAAGGCTATCATTGTTGTTTTTGATTTTAGGCATTCTGACAGGTGTAAGATGGTATCTCAAAGTTGTTTTAATTTGCATTTCCCTGATCGCTAAGGAGGTTGAGCATGACCTTAAGTGTCTTTTGACCATTT
>NW_026067930.1:25485893-25529477 GCF_014885135.2 Alexandromys fortis | reverse complement strand
TTTTTGCCCGGCAATCTTGTCTACTTCCCATAATCAGGAGGATAGCTATATGCTTTTCTTTGGGATCACCTTCTTATTTAGCTTCTTTAGGAGATCAAATTATAGACTCACTGACCTTTATTTATCTCTAGAAACCAATTATGAGTGAGTACATCCCATGTTCATCTTTTTGGGTCTGGGTTACCTCACTCAGGATAGTGTTTTCTATTTCCATCCATTTGCATGCAAAATTCAAGAAGTCATTGTTTTTTATCGCTGAGTAGTATTCTAATGTGTATATATTCCACACTTTCTTCATCCATTCTTCCATTGAAGGACATCAACATTCTTAAGTGTTATTATGAATATTGATTAGAATAACTTTAAGTCTTTCAAAAATAGTTTAGATCATTTATTTTGAATTTATAACTGCTCCTTCAAATTACTATTTAGAGTATTTCTGGAATTTATTTCTTTATAGGACTAAAGTTTATTCTTAATAGTTTTTATTTATTCTTTTTAAATCTTCATCTTTTTTGATCATATTTACTCCCCTTCCCTAATTCCTCTAAATTCTCACCTACATCCCTACCAACCAGACTTCATGTCCTCTATCTTGTTTTAAAAACAAAACAAAACAAAAAATAAGAAGTCTGGTTTGTGTTGGCCGGCTACTCTCACTCAAAGGGACAACCCTACAGTATAGTTCATATACGCAGTGTCAATGCATTGAAGCTAACTCGCTCTTCTCCAGCAGCTATCCGTCAAGAAAAAGGTTTTGGCAAACGATGGGACTGCATGTCACATCTCCTCTTCCAAGGTGGGATTTTTGTCTGGTCGAGTTTGTGCATGTTGTCACAGTCTCTGTGATTTCATATGTAAAATTGCTACTCAATGTTATGTATACTTTAAGATTTTGATGTAATTCTTTGGATTCTTGTATATCTTAAAAATGTGATAAATGAATGGAATCATTTACATTTTTGATGTTGCATTCTGTAATTCATTTTTAATTTTATTAATCAATGAGTGATGAAATTTCTATTTTAATTCTATTCTGTGCATTGTATTATATAGGATAAAAAATAAATTACTAGCAAATACTAAATAAAAAATAAGCCATAGGGTTATTTTGTGTAATAATGGTTACTACAGCTAATGCTTATTAATAATTACTATATGTATAGAACTTGTTTTCTCATAGACATAAATATAAGTACAAAAAATCATATGATCATTCTTTATTTTTACTAAAATTAATAAATTTACAGACAAATTGGGTTTAGAGTGCAAAAGGCCTAAGAGCATGTTTCCAAACAGACATTAGACCGACATCTGTTTGAGAGCAAGAGAAAAATAAAGGATTTACTATACACAGACAAACATGTTTCAAACAGCTGTAAGGGAATTTATATGAGTTCTCTCAAATAGTCACATTATACTGCTTAACAAAAACAAAAGATCATTAAAGGAAATGATACTTAAAAATTTATTAATACTGAGAATGAAAACGCTGAGTATATATAAAAGTGATGTTACTTTCAGGGTTGGTAAGAATTATATAATTATATAACAAAAAATGGAAATTTCAAAGGTTCATGTTTATATGACTTTCATTAAAGAAGATATTTTCTATTTCTTAGGGAAAGCTGAGTGGATTAAACTCACCTTAGTCAAAGTAGGTCCAGGGTTAAAAGTACATGGACATCAGTAATAATGAATGTTGTTAAAATGGAAGCCTAAAAAGTTTAATAATTTAAAACTTAACTAAAATTTGTTGTTTGTTTGTTTGTTTTGCTTTTGGGGAGAACTGTCAAATAATCACACAGAGGCTTATTCTTTCTTATAAATGCTTGGCTTGTTTCTAATCAGCTTTTCTTAAATTTTCCCACCTACCTTCTGCTTCTGGGCAATTACAATTCTCTATTTTTCTATACCTTTCTTTACTTCTTACTCTGTGACTTACAGTGTAACTGGATGCCTAGCCTCTGATGTCCTCCTCTCTTTTTTTTTCTCTCCTCAAGACATGTCTTCTATTTATTTTCTTTGCCTGTGAGACCCACCTATTCTTTTTTCTGCCCAGCTGTTGACTGTTCAGGTCTTTATTAGACTAATTAAGGGCTTTAGAGAGGCAAAGTAACAACTTCACAGAGTGAAACAAATGCAATGTAAAAAAAAAATGCAACACAATTTTGCATCATTAAACAACTACTCCGCAGCATTAACAAATGTAACACAAGCCGGGCGGTGGTGGCACTAGCCTTTAATCCCAGCACTTGGGAGGCAGAGGCAGGCGGATCTCTGTGAGTTCGAGACCAGCCTGGTCTACAAGAGCTAGTTCCAGGACAGGCTCCAAAACCACAGAGAAACCCTGTCTCGAAAAACAAAACAAAACAAAACAAAAAAAAAGAACAAATGTAACACATTTTCAGCTAATATTTCAAAACAAAAATTACATAAAATTTCTTATAAAGCCTTAGCAGAAAATACAAATACACTGCTTTATAAAAATTCATACTATTTCTGAGAGTATTCTTTGAAAAATAACTACCTTAGGGTTACATATTCAAGAAAATTTCAGAGTAGGGCATGGGCATGTTTCTTATTGTCAGTACATGGTCTGGGAGTAAAATAGTGTGAGGAAAATTCTGGGTGTTCATTAGAACACTCCAAGAAAACAAGAATCTGTCACTTCAGTTTCTTTAAAACAGGGACTTGTTCTTAGAATTTGTTTTCATGCTCATTCTAGGTTTAACAGCTAGGGGTGAGTTTGCTTCAAATGACTTATTGCTAGCTGCTATTATTCAATTCAATATTTAAACTATCTTTTATATCCCTCTATGGAAAAACATATTTTTGCTACATGCAGCTTATCCTTATCATCATATAAAGCCTGAACTCATGAGAACTTTCCTCATATGTTCTTTAACCTTCAGAGTGTAAACTGTATAAAGGCTCTGAATAAAAATGGCTATTGCAAGAGACTTTAGTTCACCTCATTTATTGACTCTATTCTCCCAGGTCCCACTGGCTTTATTTTCCAAGATCCCACTACCTCGAGAGAGATGACATTTCAAACCGCATTATTGCTCCTGAAACGTATCAGTAAAAGTCAAGGTAGACATTCAGTTTACCTTTAAAACTCAATTTGTCAAACCTTCTCACATTGTCTATCTCTGTGCTTGCTCATATGTATTTCATTATATATATATATGAAATTTGGCACATGACTATTTGGCAAGGCATTTTCTTCTGAATACTTGGTCTCCCTGGGACTCTGCTGCAGACTGGTAGTTTGGCAGATGACTTTATTATCCTTTGGATTGGTGCTCCAGATTCTCTTCTTTCAACTCTCAACTTTGTCGAGGATCTTGATTGCTTAGCTTGCAATATTTCACTTTCCAATTTCATAACATCAATTGAAAGATTGTTTTTTCTCTGACTTTCTTTGATATTATCGGGTGTTTTCCATATCATCTTATGATAACTATCTATCTAAAATTATGCTTACTGGATATCTTTGTCATGAGTAAAAATTTATTTGTGATCTCCATCAACAGTTCATGAGCAACTTAATCTCTATTCTCACGACTAAATAGAGTTTGTATGTGGTTTCTTATATAAAAATTAATAGATTCTTAGAAACATAGAATGATTTCATGTTAAGTTTTAAAGAATGAAGTAGCAAATACCTTCTAAGATTATAATAGCATGTCATAATAAGATTCAAAAAAGTAAAATTTAAACATCATAAATAATAAAACATTTTTCTTTGTTTCATAAACAAGATATTGAACATTCAGTGCGGATAACCTTGAAGATGGGTCCATAATTTGTTAGTAGGAGACTCTTCTAAATATTCTCTCTTTTTATCTTAAAGTGACTTTCTAAAATAATTTGAGCCTGTGAGATGTTTCAGGGTTGAAGGTCCTTGTTTTCAAGCCAGGAGTCCAATCCCCGAGATCCAGGGATAGAAGTATACCACCAATTTTTTTCAAGTTGATCTTTCATCTGTACACCTCAGCTGCAGCATATGTGATTCCATATGTGCACATTCAAATACATAACTACATGTGCTGAATCTTTAATAATAATAATTTAGAAGCAGTAAGACAGACTAAACTAAAATTAAGCCATAGATGTCTTGGAAATATAGACCCTCAATTGCTAGACAAGGATGACATCAATAGACATGCCAAAATGGACAAGAACAAAACCATGAGAACTCAACTCTACACAAAGAACTATAGAAAAGCTAAAGAATGCTCAAACTGAGCAAAATAGTCCTCTGCAGGGATGGGCACAACAGTGGTTATGCAAAACCAAATGAAAGCATATATTTAAGAGTGTGTGTGTGTATGCATACATGTGTATGCATGTAACAACAATGAATAAAAAAGAGTCCAAGAATTTGAAAGATAGAAATGAGAAATATAAGTATATATGTATATAGAAGTATAAATTAGTATATAGGAAAATATGGAGAAATAAAAGAAAAATAATGGAATTATAATGTTAAAAATAAAGAAAAAAGATTATAAATTTGACAATTTAGTCAAAATGCCTTTTCACCATATTAAGCTCTAAATCTTCTAGAGGAGTGGAATGGATCTGAACTTTAAGTTGGTTGCAAACAGGCATTTATTGCAATGCTAGTTAAAGGCCTCATCTCGCAATGCTTCCGATGAGTAAAAATGAAAGCTGTGATCTAAAATGAGAAAGTGAACTGCAATTAATATGCGACCTTTCCTTTGGAGTTTGTAAGAAATATAGAAATAATTGAACATGTGGTGCTTGCATCCTCATGTAAAGTTTTAGGTCACTGTAAAGAGCATAAAATTAAAAGTTGTCTTGAATAGAGAACCGCTCTGGCTGCTGAACACATCCTTAAGAGGAAATTTAAATGAATGCAGGAAACAATTGGCATTTTGCAGCTAAAAGAAACTCTTAGGAACTCACTTCTTCCTGCTTGATGTCAAATCAAGAAGCTTGACTAATTAGAAAGGGGGCCTAGATGAAAAAGAAGGAAAACAAGAGAGTGAAGTAGAAGGGAACTGGGAGGTGAGGCTGGAACCAGAGAGTTGAGAGGGGTGATGGGGATGGGAAAGATCTACCAAATGAAGCATCTGTGGAAATCCTACGTGGAAACCTATTACTTGATGAGCAAATTTTAAAAAATAAAATAATAACAAAAAACCTTGAGAATTCAGAATTTTATTAAATCCGATTGTTTTGAAACTGTCCCTGTGAACATAGTAACAGCAACAGTGTAGCGGCACAGTCTCCTAGGACTTAAATTCTCCTTATAAAGTAGAGCAGGTATGACCCAGAAGGGGACAACATTTAAGAGCCTAAAGTCTTAGAAGTATTTATGAGAAATAATATGTCTGTTCATAAAATTAGAATAAAAATTATAACAGAATATTTATGCATCTCTAGTATTATTTTGGGGTATTAATACAACATTAGAAGTTTCTATGTTGACAATTATTGTCCCCACAGCTGTGAGACAGGATACTGGGTGTATATTTCTTAGTTACTTCTATTCCCTGAAACCTGTTGAGCTTCTGTAAGATAGAATTTCCAGTCCTAATCCTTTGTAAATTGTAAGGCACAAGCACATAATCAAGATCTGCTAATACAAACTATCAACAGCAGCACTGAATTTTTAGATTGGATGTGTTTGTTTTCTTTTCACTCTGACAAACAGAAAATTCAGATCCAAACTAGGTGGAGTTTGAGTTTATATTTGAAACTTGTTCGTTCTTTCAATGTCCTTTCTCTTTTAGACTATTTTATTGTTAGTCTTCATGGTATATGCCTATAGTTTTATTACTCATTGGAAGAATAATCACAAGTTTGAGCGTGAGTCTAGTCTATATAGTGAGGCATTGTTCGAAAGAAAAGCAGAATTTTTAATCAAAGATTTAATTCTTAAATGTTAATTTTCTACCTGTTTTTAAGTATACTTGATATTGTATTTACTCATGAAGATAAAATGTTTATATATTTGACAAAAAATTTAATATGAGTCATTTACCAGGGGAAATTTAAGTTTTTAATAACATAATGAAAAGCAGTGTGTAAAACACGTATTGTGGTACCTGCCTATAGTTACTGTTAGTCATCAGGTCTCCATAGTATTGGAGGCAGACATATCCAGACAGCAGCCTGACAGTCTTAGCCAGGCCCATAAGGTGATTTTTCTTTTTCTTTTCTTTTTTTCTTTTTTCTTCTTCTTTCTTTCTTTTCTTTTATTTATTTATTTATTTTTTTGAAGAGAGACATGAAAAAGACTGACCTTATTTTACCTAGGCAAAAGTAGTAAAATCAATTCTCCATTGTCTTGCTGTTTGTCACAGTCTGGACCAGGTCCTGGCAGCAGGTGTTGCACTGAGGCATTCTACCCTGTGGTCAGAGTCATCATAACCCAGCCAGTAGCCTTTAAGTTACCCACCCACTTGGGCATGACCTCTTATATTATAAATGCCAATGTAAGGCACATGGTTGCCCTCTTCTGGCTGCAGGATTCAGTTGCTGTTCCCCGTTAGAGCAGAGGACTGTGATCTGTGAGTCTACCCTTAAATAAATAACCCTCTATTATCCTCAATTCTGAGCTAGTGTGGGATTTCTTTTTAGTGTTTATCTTCACAGGTGGAGACATCATGGTGTCCCATATTCTTCTTTGGAGACCTTGGTTCACTGCTAGGATCTCAGTCTCTGTCTAATATGATAAGCTTTTTAATCATTATTTTAAATACTATATTCTGAAGATCTCTGAAGTATGAGGGCTACATAGGTATATCTGATTGTACAAACTTTGTTTCTAGTTACTTATTTTAAGTTTGTCTTTGAAAACATATACAGGGACCTTAATAAGGCTTATCCCAGTTAGTACTTTAAGGATGACATGACCAAAAATCGTACAGATGGGATGGGAGTTGTTCAGTAAGGCTACCTCATCCCCAGAGACTTCAGATTCAGAGTTACAGATAGATCCTGACTGGGTTCCTCATGGGATGGTCTAAGATGAGGAACCCACTTCCAGACAAGAAAATTCTACCGGGTCAGCCCTCAGCCCTCTAGCCCTCTAGCATGCCCGCCAGGGAAAACTGACCTGCTCATATTCAGATTCAGATTCCAAGGTTGGCACCAACAAAAACCATAGACAGACAGAAAAGACTTCGAACACATACAGACTTACCACTGTCGATCAGAATAAACCTTCAGAGTAGGTGTCTGGGGTCCTGATAGGCGTCTCTGGGGATCCAGGATGAGCCCCCAAATGTGATGTCTAGTCCGTGGGTATCCCAAAAGACCACCCAGGAGACCAACTCACTGAAATGCAAAAGCAAAGGTTTATTGTGTGCACATTACAAGCCTGTAGGGACCTCTTCCTGCTCTTCCTCCTCCTTCTCTTCCTCCTCTTCCTCCTCCTCTTCTTCCTCTTTCTCCTCCTCCTCCTCTTCCTCATCATCAGCAGCAGCAAGAGGAGGGACCTTGCCCTTCTAAAGGGCACTGTTTAAAGGCAAAAAACAGATAACTTATATTTGCAGGGTGTGGGGTTCAATCCTGATTGGCTGACATTTGTCTAGGGGTGTCCTGATGAAAAGCATGGGTGTGTGCTGGCAGGTGATCCTATCTACAACAGTCGGAACATTAGGAATTTCCTTTGGATAGTCTGCTCCTGGGTGGTGCCCAGGTAGTCTCAATTTGTGGTCTTTCTTGAAAACAGGTGTTGCCTTAGGGTAATAGGTCTACTGAGACTCAGGCCTCTATTGAGCCTGTGATGGCCTTTTTCTACAGTTACAGCACTTGGGATGGGGACAAAGGTAGATCAGGAGTTCAAAGTCAGCCTGAGCTGCACTACAAGTTCGAGAATAGTATGGATACATAAGACTGTCCTGGAGTAAATGGGGGTTGGGGTGGAAAATAGGAGGAGGGAATGGGAGGAGGGAGTGGCAACTGGAATTGGTATATAAAATGAAAAAGATAGTTTTTTTTTTCTTTTAAAAAAAATAAAATAAATTATAAAAAGACCTTCATGTAAAAAAATAAAAACAAATAATAGCAATAGAGTTACAAATCTCTACCAGTGCTGCTGGGTGACAAGAGGTCATTCCTTTGCTCAAGGTTCCAAGTTAGACAAACAAGGGAGTTCAGACTCTAAATTTTCAGTAATCCATGAGGTTCTACTTATGCATGTTTAAGGCAAATTGAAATTAATGCTGTTTTTAAATTTTTTCATATGTACGTATTCACTGTGTGTGCAAGTGTCATCGTGCCTGGGCGAACACCTGAAGACAATTTAAGGGTTCTAGTCTCTCCTTCCACCAGAAAGGTTTCAGAGATTGGGTTTAGGCTGTCAGTCCTGGCAGCAAGCACCTTTACCCACTGAGCCCTCCCACTACCGTAAAATTGATATGCTTCGCCACCTTGGTTATTGTAAAAATTAATTATATTTTGGAAACATTTAATAATATTCTACTACCTTCCTCCTTAGCAACAATGTAATTTGTATCATTATTTTTTAAGAAATTCGTTTTAAAAGAGCTTAGTCATAACTTTTTATTGTATTTCTCATAATGGTTTTATAGCTCATTTTCTCACCACCCATGTGCACCCCTGAAAGCAGACTCTGGTGACTGGCCTGTGCTATAATGCCTCATACTACTAAACTTGCCCTGATTTCAAACTGACATTCCTCATCAACAGATGTTATATGCTGTATGTAAAATATTATATGTGATAACATTTCTATGGAAAATGATGGTGTGCCAGACAGTTTTGTAATTACATTAGCTAGAGTCATCTAAGTGGAGGGAACCCGTATTGAGAAAACGCCTCCCTAAGATTTGAATGTGAGCAAGCCCATGGAGCATTTTCTTTTTTCTTTTTTTTATTTTCATTTTTATTGCATTAGTGTTTTGCCTGCATGTATATGAGAGTGTCAAATCTTGGAGTCATAGATAGCTGTGAACTGTCACGTGAGTGCTGGGAATTGAACCCGGGTCCTCTGAAAGAACAACCAGTTCTCTCAACCTCTGAGCCATTTTGCCAGCCAGGGCATTTTCTTAATTAGTGATAAACATCATAGGGGGCTACTCCATTAATGGGCAGTGCCGTTACTAGGCTAATATCTTGGTGTAGGAAAATGGCTTCAGAAAGTTCTCCTCTGTGGTCCACACTACTTCAGTCATAGTTGGTGTGGTTGGCTACGTTTACAATACCAGATGTGACTTTCATCCTATTGAGCAGGCCTTGGGTCCAATTAGACAGCATTGGTTACTGTGATGGTTTGATGAGATTATCCAAAGATAAGTTCTCACCCTCATCAAAGAAACTTCTTGACACAGCAAAGACAATTACAGAAAGCCACAATTAGTCAAAATATAGAGAGTAATTGATCACGTTGCTAGTCCCAACTGATAAATTTGTACAATTCTTTCACCCATAGTTCAGTGTGGCAGTTTGAAAGCTAATGCCCTCATAGGCACATAAATTTGAAAGCTTGTTCTAGAGTTAGTAAGGATTAGAAGGTGTGACTTTGTTGGAGGAGATGTGTCACTGAGAGTGGACTCCGAGGTTTCAAAAGTCTATGCCATTCCCAGTTAGTTGTCTTTCTTATTGCCTAGTGCTTGTGGTTCAGATTTAAGTTCTCAGCTGCTGCTTCACAGTCATGGCTGCCTGCTTTGTGCCATGCTTCCTGCTATGATATTTATAAAATCTACTACCCTCTGGGAACGTAAGATCTAAATTAAATGTCTTCTATTTATTGCTTTGGTCATGGTGTTTTATCACAGTTGTAAACTGGTAACTAAGTTTACCAGTAACATGATATAAATGCTAATATTACCTTCTTGAGTATATCTTGCCAGGCCATCATTATTGTGGTTTTGTAGACTTTATAGTTTGGTAGACTATTGATTGATTTTATCCTTTGGAAGTTTTCATTAGCATTTTTGGATACTATAAGAGCTAGTCTGCAGAGAGGCAACTTCAGGTGCAGTTCAAACTGATTCCTTTGAACCCAGTGTCCAACATGTATGGCGTCTTAAAAATAGACAAATAGTATAATATCATTTAAAATACATGTACACATCCACACACCAACACACAAACACACATGCATGCAAACCTATGCATAGACATATAAGTTAGGCATTTTAAGTAAGCTTATACTATAATTTGTTTGCTTATGTCATTTTCAAGCATTTGACTGTAATTGATTTCTTCTTCCCCCTTCTCCATCTATAGTACCTTTGTCCCTCTCTCCCCTTACAAAATCCACTCCCCATCCCACATTGTTCCATTTTCCATTTAACATCATGTGTGGACTGTTCTAGTATCTTCCTCTCTAGAGTTCTCCTTTCCCTTACTTTCATGGTTTCTTTCAACCTTTCTGAATTCTGTGGTTATACCCAGGATAGTGATGTAGCCTAGCAGTAGATATTTTGTCTATAGCATACCATCTTGTATACACCTCATGCCTGACCTTGGGAGTGAATCAGGGTAAAGCCTGGTTAGTGTTTAGATGCGAGATTGTCACTGTGAGCAAACTCTAGCATGAGAACATAGCTAGCTGAATTAGGCTACTTTGAAAACTGAGGTCACTTGGGAATTCTCTAGGGCTGCATGCTGCCTTTATATGTACATTGACAAACTACATGGTATTTCTTTCTATTAAAACTTTAATATGACTGTGATATAAACAAATCACCCATCAATAGTTAGAAAAGAAATTTTAATAAAATGTATTTTCAAATCTGAGTTCCCAGAGGGTAGAAAAATATTGATAGCATAAAAATAAGTTTGGTTCATCACTAAAATTGATTCAGTGAGAAGCACTACTAATAAAAATGATAGATTTTTTTTCCTTTGGTAGTTTTTGCTCTGACAATTGCTTGAAGATGTATTGATAAATATGTGCACACCATTTAGAAGGAAAATGTATCTAGGAGACAAGGCTATAAAATACAGAAGAAACTTAGATTAATATTTTATGGAGAATTGCACTATAAATGTTTTAAATATAGATCTTGCAATATTACAGATTACGTTGCTTTAACAGCAATAAAATTCCGGGTGCTAATTAATGAATATTTAAAACTTGAGAGATGAGGGCATGGCTCAGCTGTAAAGGATTTATTTTGCATAAGCAAGCTCCTGAGTTCCATCCCCCATCCTTAAAAAAAAAGAAAAAGACAACAACAATCTTGAATGATGAAGCATCTATAATTTTGGAGGTACAGCTAAAGGATATGAAAACTGTATGTCATTGTGCCTGGCAATCACACTGCAATTAGTAAGTGGTTAGCAGGTCTGGACCTTATTAATTTGTTCATTTATTGTTATGGTCATTGTTTTTGTTGTGTAGACAAAAATCTCACCATGTAGCAGCCCCTGACCTTGATACTCCTGTTTAGCATAGCCTTCAAGCTCTCAATCCTCTTGCCCCCACCTCCTAAATTCTGGGAGTAAAGACGTGTGTCACCACCGCACTTGGCTTTTATGACTAGAAAACTTCTTATTCTTCCATTTTACAGAGAGTGTGAAAAGTCAATAGCAATGAGAGAAGTGTAATAACCTCTAGTTCTCTTGAATTTTATCTTATTTTCTTTGCGAACTGACTTGTGTGACTCTTAGTTAAATCTTCTATCTTATCTATATGTCAATAATCTTGTGTTATGCAATAAATATATATTTCTGTAGTATTTCTCTCATGAAGCCTCCCTATATACCTTTGTACGTCCTGATAAGTATAACATGTTGTAAATTTAGAGTTTATGCAAAATTCTGTCATGGAATAGTATTAATTCATGGGGAAAATATTCATATATAATTATGTATACACACACACGTGTGTGAATATACATATATTTGTGCACACAAACTCTTTTGAGGGAGATATGAACAAATCTTGGATATAATCAAAGTCCAACCTGGTGAACAAGTGAGTTTTGTTAAAATGACAGGGATATGGGTGAGGGTTTATGTATAGGAGCAGAAATGAATCAAAGACAGCTGCATCACCAAAGCCTACTCTGGCATGGGTGACAACTTACAAAATCTGGGAACCTAGAGCACACTGCATAGCCTGTAGACTGCTCAACAGGTTGAAAAGTAGTTTGTTTAGGTGGCACAGTGGTCTGAGTCTTTCCCAAACAGTTCAGCTGGTGTTTGCTTCTTCCAGGCACACATTTCAGTTCTCCTGGGCTATCATGCTTGTCTGAGAGTCTTCCTTGCAGTTTGGTATTCTGACCTAGACTTTCAGCAGTCTTTGCTTTGCTCTTGGGGGAGGAGGGGGTCAAATGAATGCTGTCAGCTTTAGGGACTTCCTGAAGTGATTTGCAATTGTTTACTTCTTGCTTATTGAGCTTCTCTAAGGGTGAAATATTTCCAGCTCAGAGAAAACTGTGATACAACACTCCTTTATCTTTAGCACTAAAATTCTTTCCACATCCCCTTCCACAATGATCCCTGAGTCTTGGATGAGGTGACTATAGAGGTCCATCTGTGACTAAGAATTTGGCTACTATGTCTCAGCAAACAATCCCTTGTTTGCAGAGCCTTACCAGTGGTTCTGAGTTGAGGCTGACAACAATGATCTATGGGTACAAACACAGTGTGTAAAAGGCAGTTCTAAAGGAATATCCCAACCGTTTAATAAATAAAACTGATGACTTAGCCAATGGAATCTATGACCTCCACAGTCACAACATTTTGTCTAAGTTCTTAGTACTGGTGGCAAATTCCTCCCTGTGGAGTAAACCTTATTTCCAAATAGAAAATTGATTCTACCCATAATCACTATTGCACCTACTGGCACATATTGGCAGGCACTTAAATCATGAAGCATGCAGGATTCACAACTGACTAAAATATTCTGTGTGATTAATTGTTCATGGCATCCTTACTAGCAAGTTCTGACACTACAGGAGCTAGCTCACAGGGAGGGTTTCTATGGGTCTAGTCCTACCTTTATTTCTACAAATCCTGCAACCAAAATTTGCAATATTTTTTATTATAATGTCTTACCATTCAGTTCTGAAATGTAGCAACACTGGTGTCAATAGTCTTTCTATCTTGGAGGCTGTTAGGACCTCTTTGATCAACAGTATGTAGAGAGAATAGACCACTGACTGGTATTGGGAGTTTCAATATACAACTGTATGTCTTTGGCAAGCATCCATTTCTCACTTTCAAGATACCGTTGTTTACTCTTTGTGAGCATAATTATTTTTGGTGTTTAACTCCCTCAGATACACAAACACTTTTCTCCAATTGCTATCTAAATCTGTAAACATTCAGAAGCTAGCATTATGTCATCTACATAACAAACCTTTGCCAAGGAATGGGTAGAATAGGTAACTTTGCTGAAGCAGGGTGAAAGCCTCTTATCAACTGTTCCAATTGTCAGGTTAGCTCAGAGGTTCACATTGAAGAAGATGCTGAATTTGAACATAAACAGGGTCTCATACATCATGGCTCCATCCAGTTGTAACAATTGTTCCTTCCACAGACCAAGGTCGGGTATGACTAGGAGGCAGTAACTTAATTACCTCTCTGGAATCCTGTCTCTGAGCCATTGTATTTCCCTATCCTGAAGCTCTTCCATGAAGCCTCCTCACATTTCTCTATCCCTGAGAAACTCAGTGGGCTTGACTTAATCTGCTCTGCCCTACCGAGGGCCAAGAGGGATGAGTTTCAGTCCTCTCCTGCTATACTTGCTGTCCCCTGGGTGTGAGATGCCATGGAAATGAAGTTCTTCCTACTGTCTCAGTGCCTTAAGGATGGAGGAGTAGTTACATTACTCCTGGGGACCGGGAGTGGAGTATGGTGGTTTAAATAATAATAGCCCCCTGTAGGTGTTGAGATTTCAAAAGGCCAAGCCAATCCCAGCTGCTCTCTCTCTCTTCTTCCCACTACCTGTAGATCCAGATGCAGGACTCTCAGCTACTTCTCCAGTACCATGTCTGCCTGTGTACCACCTTGTTCACCAGCATGACGAAAATGAAGCACACCTCTGAAACTGTAAGCAAACCCCAGTTAAATGTTTTCTCTTACAAGAGTTGTTAAACTGGGCGGTGGTGGCGCACGCCTTTAATCCCAGCACTCGGGAGGTAGAGGAAGGTGGATCTCTGTGAGTTCGAGGCCAGCCTGGTCTACAAGAGCTAGTTCCAGGACAGGAACCAAAAAAGCTATGGAGAAACCCTGTCTCAAAAATCAAAAAAAAAAAAAAAAAAAAAAAAGAGTTGTTGTCATCATAGTGTCTCTTACTGGTAATAGAACTCTGACTACGATAGCCAATCTCAGTCTCCAATACATTGTTCAACTACTATTCACAGCTATGGCCAGGCAGCCAAACCCAGCTGGTGCTTGTCAATAATCTCCAACCTGGTACATTACTCTCAAAGCCTACTAAATTTCCTCTAAGTCTTTAAATGCTTTCAAGACACCTACCTATTTGCATGGAGGATCCCGTCATTACACAGACATGCTAACTTCTATCACATAGACAGATGATTCTCCCCTCAGCCTGCTCAACTGCAGTTGCCTGCTCCGTTGCCTTAGCCAAGGTCAAGCAATGAAGTCCCATACAACACATCATGAGTTCTTTCAGGTCCCTGTTTAAGTGAAAATTATGTTGTGTAAGAGACTATTCCTGGAGAGACATAAACACATGCTTATTTACCTCAGATAGGGAAATGACAACAGACCAATATAGTAACCAATGAGTTTTACAATGATTGCTATCAACCATATGGACGAGTACTTACTTATGGGAGCAAGAGTGACGCACAGACAGCTACATCACCAAAGTCCACTCCAGAGCCAATGACACTTTACAAAAGGGGACAAGTAGAGTGCATTTCATTGCCCATACAAGCAGCTCAGGAGATTAGAGTGTCCTTTTCAGATGACTAAGTTTCTATGAGCCTCTTCCAGAAAACTTAGCTGGTCTTTTTTCCTTCTAGACCAGTGGCTCTCAATCTATAATATCTTAGTTTAGTAGCCAAAATGGTTTGTATATCTTAATGACAGCGCTGAGATAAATTTCTCAAACAACAGTTTATAGTTTTGACTTGGTAAGGATACAACCCATTATCCATTGGACTCCAAGGAGACTTCTAGTACATTCCAGTGATCTCAACTGAAAAATTCAAAGCAGTGAATTTGAGAAGCTCATCCCCGCTGATGAGGTATGAACTATGTGTGTACAGTACAGACTACATAACAAATTAATACTTCCTAAATTTATTCTCGGGCTCTAAGGCTTATTGTAAGTCTGGAAGTCAGAAAAATAATCAACAAAAAACTTACTTCCCCTTCCTCTGAAATTGGAGCTGTGGGTGTGGGTGTGTGATATAGAAGTCCTGTTTATTTTGCTATTAATTTTTTCTCAAACAAACTAATGTTTTTCCCAGTGCTTCTTTATAGTGCTATCTCATGTATATCACCAAATTCAATTTTTCCTTATTGCATTAATTAACTGTATAATAAGAAAAACATATTCCCTCTTAATAATGTACATGGTAATAAAATGACTCAAAATAAATACATTATTCTTCTAGGAAACATTAAGGAAATATATTCATAAATTTAAAAAATGCTCCATTTAAATGCAACACATTTCTGGTGAAATATCAATCTTTCACCTACAGTCCTACTAAGATGTGTGGATTCGCAGCAGGTATAGGTGGAAATCATGGATTTTGCTTGTGAACTGCTAGCAAGACAATCTTTTGTTGATTATAAACAACGATATAAGGAAATAGATATAAATGTCAAGAGTTGGACTCAGTAAAGATGTACTTTGGAAAATGAATGGATAGTATGTAGGAAAATTAGATAATAAGATATTATTCTGTATTTTGAAATGTTTTATAACACCATAAAACACATAAGGAAAGCTTGGTTAGTCAAAGCACCAAGTACAACAGACTACAGTCTGTCTGAGGCTAATGATACCCTAGAGAGAGTCCAACCATGAAGATAGCATAAGGATCAGTATTCACCAACAGGTAGAGATGGTGGGACAACAGAATTTCTGTTTAAGGAATGAAACGCTTTTACTCTATGATGAGAAACATAATAATTTGTTTGCAAGCACACAGAATGCACAAAACCATGTGTGAATCCTAATGTGTAGCCCGAAGTCTGAACGGTAATGATGCCTCAGGGCAGGTCCATAATTTGTAACAAATGGACCATTCAGATGGGGATGCTACTAACAGACAGTGCTGGCTGGAGGCTCATGGAGAAAGTGGAAATCTCTGCCCTAGCTTTTAAATTTTCTATGAAATTAAATGAATCTCAAAATTAAGTTTATATAAAAGAAAGTTTTTTTTTTTTTTCATTTTCTTGTCCTCAGAATAGCATGCTATGTCTAGGTGAGTTACAGTCAAGAGACTGAAAGGACTGAAGACTTCAGAAAATATTGTGCAAAAAAGAAGTGGGTATATCTTGTGTGAGATATTATTAGGCAAGTGGAGAAACGTGATATTTTTAAAACACAGTTTACAAATTCTGGATAGCCGTTTAGAGAAAAAATATAATTTGATTTTAACAATGCATGACTGAAAACATTGGTCTGGCTCAGTCGTCTAAATGAGAACACATTTGGTTTTCTTATCTTTGTGTGTGGAGACATTTCTAATTATAACTAAAATAACCAGTTATGGAATGAAAACATACATCAGTGCCCCTACTAGACACCACAAGGCAAAAAACACAAATACCATGCCAAGAATAGGTTGCTTCTTTTGTAGTTGTTGGATAGTGAAGTCCTATAGACCCCCAAACATTGCAGGTGTTTGCCAATGGTGTCTTCATTACTCTTCTGTGACTGAATATAACACACTCCCGAGTCATGAAACATGAAAAATCAGTCTTGTACTGGTCTGGAAGCTTCATATCTACTGTCTAGCTTCATAGAGCTGGAATCTGAGAAAAGTTCTCATCAATCTTCTCCAGCTATAGACTCTGTACGTTACAACAGTCGCCTGTCTGTTGAGGAAGCGTGTCCACTGGTGAAGGAATAGTGCTGATGTCATGGGGAAGTCATTTTCAGATTAGATTTACTAACTATTTCTCAGGTTGAAGCCTGTATCTGGTGTGGACATGAGGGTGAAGAACCGGTGGATAGACATGTCATTACAGACCTAATGAAAGGATCTATTGCTATACCTCTGTCAAATGGAAATGATATTCAATAAACTTGCAATGATTTATTGTTATACGTATGATGCATCTCTTGGTCCTCATCAGAGAGGCTTCTTTTTGCCGTAGATGATAACTGGCATGGAGAATCTCAACTAGCCAAGATACAGAGAATAAGAGATTGTGGAATACTCAGCCATAAACAGGACTTCTATATCACACACACACACATACACACAGCTCCTATTTCAGAGGAAGGGGAAGTAAGTTTCTAAAAGTTAGAGATGTTGAGTGACTACAAGAAAATAGAGTTTTCAAGACACAGTTAAATAGTTGTTTATAAATATGCACTGATGTGGGAGTGTCATATATCAATCTGTTGATTTCATTGGTTAAGTAATAAACACACTGCTTGGCCTCATAGGTTAAAGCATTGGTGGGAGGAGTAAACAGAATAGAATTCTGGGCAGAAGAGGAAGTGAGGTCAGACTCTGCTCTGCTCCCGGACAGGATGGACGGAGGCTAGGATCTTCCCGGTAAGCGCACCTTGGGGTGCTTACAAAGATGATTAGAAATGGGCTAGTCCAGGTGCGAGAATTAGCCTGTAAGGGCTAGAGTTCATGGGCCAAGCAGTCTTTAAATGAATACAGTTTGTGTGTTGTTATTTCGGGCATGAGCTAGCCAAGCGGCCGGGGTGTTGGGGACGCAGCCCCGCCGTCGCTTCCTATTTCAACAGAGTGTTGTGGGTTGGCAGAATACAAGCAGGGTTAAGTCTTAGATGTCAGATTTCTGGATCAAAGGGTTTATGTGATTGTGATATATAGTATAATGCCTACCATCCCGGACAGGATAGACGGAGGCTAGAATCTTCCCGGTAAGTGCACCTTGGGGTGCTTACAAAGATGATTAGAAATGGGCTAGTCCAGGTGTGAGAATTAGCCTGTAAGGGCTAGAGTTCATGGGCCAAGCAGTCTTTAAATGAATACAGTTTGTGTGTTGTTATTTCGGGCATGAGCTAGCCAAGCGGCCGGGGTGTTGGGGATGCAGCCCCGCCGCCGCTTCCTTATTTCAACAATGCACAGCTGTTCGTGCACAAGATATGAGTAAGTTCAAGCCAAAGTCCTAATATAGAAAAAGGTAAGTGCGCATAAAGCCTCACCAAAGAAGCAATTGATAGTTGAGAGCTGCTGGGAGAGGAGAGTCAGTTTTCTTTAATGCTATATATAGCCTTGGGTGGGTTGACCATGCTCCAGTAGAAAGTCACACTTATAAGAGAATATTGGCAGGAAAAACTATATTCAATGTCTTAAAAAAATAGAGGATACAAATTTGGATAACTCAGAAAGTAGAAGAGTTGTGTGAGAATTCATATGAAAAAGTAATTCTAATAAAAATAAAAATATATTCAATCTAGAGAAAGAAAGCTAGACAAAAAATCTTTTTTAAATTTTTATTTTTTAATTTTTATTTATTTATGATATGTAATAATAATTTATAATATATTATAATAATATAATAATAAAAATTAAAAAAAGACCAAAAAATCTTTTTAACTAACAAAACAGAAAATAATTCAAATTTCTTTAATTAAGATTCCTTAAAACCAAAGGGAAAATAACATAGAATAATGATCAAAAGAAAAAAAGTGAACTAAGATATGAGTATTTTACAGAAGTATATTTTTCCTTTAACAAATATACTTATTAATTCATAATGTAAAATTAAACTATGTAATATACCATTTTTAACATATCCTGATATCATGAAATCAATTCTCTAACTACAAAACCTGTTGTACAGAGTTGGAGACATTCAAAATTTTGGTAGGCATTATACTATATATCACAATCACATAAACCCTTTGATCCAGAAATCTGACATCTAAGACTTAACCCTGCTTGTATTCTGCCAACCCACAACACTCTGTTGAAATAGGAAGCGGCGGCGGGGCTGCGTCCCCAACACCCCGGCCGCTTGGCTAGCTCATGCCCGAAATAACAACACACAAACTGTGTTCATTTAAAGACTGCTTGGCCCATGAACTCTAGCCCTTACAGGCTAATTCTCACACCTGGACTAGCCCATTTCTAATCATCTTTGTAAGCACCCCAAGGTGCGCTTACCGGGAAGATTCTAGCCTCCGTCCACCCTGTCCGGGAGCAGAGCAGAGTCTGACCTCACTTCCTCTTCTGCCCAGAATTCTATTCTGTTTACTCCTCCCACCAATGCTTTAACCTATGAGGCCAAGCAGTGTGTTTATTACTTAACCAATGAAATCAACAGATTGATATATGACACCCCCACATCACACTACACAAAAATTTTGAAATAGAAAACTTGGGAGAAACTTGTGGATGGATAAATAACTTTCCATAAAAGAAATTATAACTTTTATGCGATAGCAGCGTTGTAGAATACTATGCAGATTTTTGAGAAAATAAAAATTAATTAAAAATTTATTACAAGGATAATATTAAATAAATAAGGAAGAATGGCTGTATTAGTCAGGGTTCTCTAAAGGGCAGACCTGAAAGGATGAACTAACATATATCTATACATTAGTAAGGGATTTGTTAGACAGACATCCAGGCTTTTGCCTGAGTAGTCCAACAATGGCTATCTACTGGCAGAAAGACATATTAGCTTTCTGTCTCTCTCCCGAAGAGATAGCTTCTCCTCTCCTTTTCCCCCTACCCCCTTCTCTGTCTCTCTCTCTCCATCCCCCTTCTCCCTCCCTCTTCCCTTTCCCCTTCTCTTTTCCTTCCATAACACACTAAATAAATATCCAACCTCACTCTGCCAAAAATAAACAAAAAGAAAGACATCTTAATTATCCTGTAGTTGTTGGGTTAATGAGACTGGATGTCTCAGAAATTCCAATCTGGTGCCGTAGTGCCAGGGAAGTCCTTGAGAGTTGCCAAATTTCAGATCTTGTTGGAATCCTGAAGAAGGATGTTATAACAGCAGTGAAGAGTTGGCTCTGGATAGATGAACACACCAGCGAGAGTGAGGGCAATCAGATATAAGAGCCCCAGCTTCCTTCTCCCATGTCCTTCTTTGAGGGCTACAACATAATGGTGTGGTTCAGCTTGAGGGTAAATCTTGTAACTTCAATGATCCAGAATTAGGGTGGGTTTCCTATCTCAAACAAGCAAACCAAGAATAATCCATCACAGGTATGTCCAGCTGCCTGTGTTTTAGTTAATTACTAATGTAGTCTAGTTGACAACCAAGATCAACCATCACCGTGGCTCAAGGTAAATGTGAAGGTTCATGCATTCAATCCCAATCATCAGGACTCAGAGTGGGCAGACTGCAAGTCCCAACCCAGTGAAGTAAGTATAAGATCTTTACTCAAAGCACAACATAAAAAACATAAAAGGGGGGGGAAATGGGTGTGTGTGTGTATACACAATATAGTGTGGAAGCTTTGTTAGTGAGTATGGAGAAGTTTTTTTGATTTTTAAAGGTGAATAAGTTATTTCTTCTTAAGTATGTATATATTCATGATAAATCAAATAGTGAAAATGATTAATGATGTAGATGTTTGTGAAGAACTGGGGAAGAATGCAGAGTTAGATAAGTTCTTCTCTGGAGTTGAATTACAGTTCATAAGTGTAGAAGGAAGGGAAGAACAAAACATGGACATCTGTGCCTTCCACAGGCAGCAATTAAGTTACAGAGCCATTAAAAGAAGATTCTAAAAACAGTTTGTGAGAGATTGTAGAGAAGCAGTCTGTTTTTTTCTTCTTCAAGGTGTAATGACAACATTAGGGAAGACTGGTTAATTGCCTCTGGGGAAATATATTTCTTTATATTAAAGAGTTTTCATAGTTGAACTCAGAATCATTAGTGATTCGCTGCTCAGGGGTAAATCGCATATGTGAAACAGTAAGAAATGTACAGTAATAACTGTGCACTGTTAGTGATAAAATTAATCACCTAAATTGACTTATCTGGATGCAAACAACAGAACTAAGTACTGGATCAACTCTAAATGGTCAAAGTTTTAGAAGCAGCCAATATTTCAATAGTATGAAAAAATAGAGACAGACCAATCTTCAAAAAGCTATATAACCAACTATAATTTGCAAATCACAGTTACATCCTAGAATGTACCATCAAACGGATTCTAAAAAGACATTATAAAACTGCAAATACATGCAATATATGATAATTTTAAATTAGTAATTACTTAAGAAAGTGTTACAGACAAGTTATTTCTGCAGATATTTCCTGGATAAATTATAAAAGAATTGCAAACTACTTTCATATTGTTCAGCTAAAAACAATTTTTTTTGAGAAAGGAAGCAATTTTGAAGAAATGTTAGTGTTAGAATAGTAAGATATGTTGGCACAGCTAATGTCTCCAAGCTTTTTGTAAGTCTGACTTATTTTCCAAAATAAAAAGGTATAAAATATGGAATAATCAACTAAAACAAAGATCATTTTTTTCTGAGAAATTTATAAACAAAGATCCTTAAAATACATTTGGTTAATATGCCTATCTCTCATTTGCAGCCGTGTACTAGAGTACCAGTGGAGGATGTGGTTGGAGGACTGTAACTTATACAGCATAAAATATTAAGAACTATATCATTTGTGTAACATTCTTGTATATGTGTATATTCATACATGCATGTGCAGGTACAAATATGTGCATGTCCTCGTGCACACAGTAGTTTTGACTATAGGACAACCTTGAGTATCATTTGTCAGATGCTTCTACCTTTCCTGGGATTTTTGTTTTGTTTTGTTTTGTTCTATTTGCTTTAGAGATAAAGTCTCATTCTAACCAAGAACTTGCCAACTAGGATAGAATACCTGGTCACTAAGTCTCAGAAAATGTTCATGTTTCTGCCTTTATAGCATTGAGATTACAGAATATATCTCCATTTCTGTTTTTCTATTGTATTATTAATGGATTTAATGAAGTACAGCTATTGAAGGAACAAATGATTGTAAACACCCCATCTCTAATTGGTTCAGCTTACCAAAGAAGAAATCAACCTTCCAGGTCAGATTAGAAAGAGAAAATAAGACAAAAGTTTAAAAACCAGACACAACTGGACTGGGAGTCTTGTCTTATGGCATTGTGAGAAAATGGTATCATCATCTTTCCTAAGCATAGTTTTCCCTTGCTGTTCAGAATTAGGCTCCATTCTGCTGATCTGATGTGCACAAGCTATTACAGTGTCTTGCCTGTTCTCTGGCAATTGTGATAGCTGGATGCAGTTTCTGTAGCTCCTCGGGTCCATCTGCTCCAATTGTCTCTTCCTGGATGAAATACCAATAAACAAATAAATAAATAGCCTTGAAATAAGTAGCATGTGAGACTGTGATTTACTGGGCCACTTCCCACGTCTGAAAGAAGAATGAGATCATTAACACCTGGGCAACTTGAACTGAAAAGTGAAAGAGGAAAGAATTTTCATAAAACAAAATTAGGATTCTTGTAGCAAAAAAGGCTGGTGATGAGTGTTGGGTAGGCAAAAGAACATCTGTTGACTCCCAATGCCAGTACCTTTTCTGGGTGACTGTATACCATTTTATATTACTTCATTCAGATTTGATGACTTCAGGTAAGATACATGAGTGGTTTTGATGGATAAAATTAGGTTTTCTAATCAGTATTCACACACACACACACACACACACACACACACACACACACACATATATATATATATGATGTTATAAGATGAACTAACTTTGATTTTTAATTTTTAGTCAAATGAACACATTTTCATCTGGTTCATTGCAAATAATTTATTTCTCTAGCATTTTGTTTCTTGGCTTTTTTATTATTTAATTTGGAGTCATATTTCTAGACCATTAAATTAATATTTAGGGGAAATCACTAAATTTCAAAGCAAGAAGATTATGACTCAAGAATGACTCATTTTAGTGGAGAATGATTTTGTTACAGTGGTAACACAGTGGAGGACAAGGTGCCTTTTATTCTAGCAAAGACACATGCATATCACTCTTGCCCTTCTAGTGGAATGAAATAGGGTTTGGCAAGTAAGGAATGTTACCATGTGTGAAACTACCACCTTTCTACAAATTGTAGTAGGAAATAAAATATTTATTTTATGAAATGTCTTCAAATAATTTTTCTTTCATCAAGAGACCATCCTAAAACCTAAAATTGTAATACCACTTATTTCTGATTATTCTGGGGGTGGCTCAGCTTGCTGAGTGCTATTTGGCTGGGTTGTTCTGTGACATCAAGTGATTGGAGTTTTCATGCTTCTTTGTATGCTCTAAAATTTCAGATTGAATTTTAAAATATTACATTGTAAACCTGGGTCTATTCAAAAGAGAATATGATTTTCATTTTTTTTTGGTGGTAAGCTTCTGTTATAAACAGAAAATATAAAAGGCAACTAACATGAGAAGAATTAATGTTATGATTAATAAATGAGCTGGCTAAAAATAAGCTATACTAAAATTCAGCTGTGACAATGATTAAAAACAAAAAAAAATGTAAGGATAATAAATTTTCTAATATCCTGTTTTCAAACATTGTCCAGAAATACCAAGATATTTTATTTTAACTTGCTTTCCTATTTTGGCTCAAAAATGCTTCAGTAACTTCCACTCTGCTTTTGGATGAGTAAGTAAAATCTGTGCTTTAATATGTATATGCTATAGAATATTTCTGAGTCCTGACCCTCCTTTGTTTGCTTCCAGCCAGTATTCTGATTAAAAAACAGATGTGGGCATTTCTTCAGTAAAATGAGTTTCTTTTTGTTATTCCATGTGTAAAAGACTTTGGAGGGGGGGCATCAGGCCATCAACCAGATCCCAAATTATGCTATAGAGATTTTTTTTATTAGATATGAATGTTCAGCTTTAGCTTAGGCTCAATTCTTGCTAGCTCTTATATCTTAACCTGTTTATCTTCATCTACATTTTGCCTCAGGCCTTTTTTTTCCTTCCTTCCTTCCTTCCTCCCTCCCTCCCTCCCTCCCTCCCTCCCTCTTTCTTTCTTTCTTTCTTTCTTTCTTTCTTTCTTTCTTTCTTTCTTTCTTACTTTCACTTCTTCCCATGTCTGGCTGTCTGGTGGCCACCTGGCTTCTCATCCTAGGCATGGTCCTCTCCTTCTCCCTTGTTCTCTTCCCCATCTCTCTCAAGCCTAGGTTTCTCCTCCTATTTGTTCTTTATGCCCACCAGCACCAGCTCTGTCTATTTTACTCATGCCTAACTACTGGCAATTCAGCTTTATATTGGACCCAGTCAAATGCCTTAGTCAAGCAAGATGAAACAGCAACACATCTTTATGTAATTAAACAAACGCAGCATAGACAAAAGTAATACATCTGTATATAATAAAACAAATGTAGAAAAAGCTAATGTAGCACACCTTTACATAGTTTAAGTAATATTCCACAGCATGAACAAATGTAGCAAATATTTGCCTAGCTAAAGTAATATTCTATAACATCAATGTGTGATGGTTTGAAAGAAAATGACCCTTGATCGAATGACAGTATTAGGAGGTAAGATCTTGTTGAAGGAAGCTTGTCACTGTGTGGATGGGCTTTGACAGCTCTTTTGCTCAAGCTTCCCTCCGTGTGACATTCAGTTGATTTCCTGTTGCCTTCAAGATGTAGAACTCTTAGTTCTAGCATCATGTCTGCCTGATCACCACCATACTCCCTACTTTGATGATAATTTACTGAACATCTGAACTGTAAGAGAGTAATCCTAATTAAATATTTTCCTTATAGGAGTTGCCATGGTCATGGTGTCTCTTCCGAGAAATAAAAACCCTAAGACACCATGCAACTCCAATGTGAATTGAATACGAGAAAGGGACCTCAAAGGCATACAAAGAATACTCAGAGACTCTGAGTACTGCATTCTACTAGTACTGAATGAAATTCAGTTTACTTGCTGCTCAACCATACTCAATTATGTTCTATTTATAACAGTCAGGAATTGGAAACAATGTAGATGTCCCTCAACAAAAGAATTGATAAAGAAAATGTGATATATTTATATAATCGAATTATTACTCAGCTGTATTTTAAAATTACAGCCTGAAACTTGCAGACAAATGAATGAAACTAGAAAAAAATCATCCTGAGTAAGGCAATCTAGAGCTGGAAAAATAAGTATGGCATTCACTTATGTGAATTTTAGCCACTTATGTGGATTTTAGCCATTGAATAAAATATACTGGATATGGGATTCCCCTCTTGTATGCTGTGAATTCCATTGATTAATAAAAGAATTGTCTTGGGCCTGTGCAGGGCAGAATAGAGATAGTCAGGGAAAACTAAACTGAATGCTGAGAGAAAGAAGGTGGAGTCGGGGAGAAGCTATGGAACCACTGGCAGAGACAGACATACCAAAACTTTGCCAATAAGTCACAGCCACATGGCAATACACAGATTAGTGGAGATGGGTTAGTTTAGGATATAAGAGTTAGCCAGAAATATGTTTAAGCTATTGACCATACAATATTGCTAATTATATGGTTTCTGTGTGATTATTTTGGGGCTGAGCAGTTGGAAACAAACAAGTGGCTTCTTACTACAATAACCAATCTACAACCAATAGACCCAGAGAAGTTAGGTATAGAGGGACTAGGGGGACACATCAATCTCCCTGAGAGGTGGAACTAGAATAGATTTTATGCATGAATGATGGGTGGGAGGCAGGAATGGGAGTATCAGCAGGTGGGGAGCAGGAGAAGAGATGGGATAAAGGGAAGGAACTCTCAGATAGATAGCTAAGATTTATGGGTATTTGAAAGGTGGTATTGAGACCAAGTGCAGTAGAAACTTTCTAAAATATATGTGGGCAATCCTAAGGAAGTCTCCAAAGAATGAAGGTGATGGAGTTCCAACTAGCCATCTCTTGTCACCAAATGATGCTTCTAGTACCAGGACTGAGTTAAATCCAACTGAGTTGCTTGCCTGCCAAATGGGTCCCATGAAAATCCCCAAGCTACACAGACTATTGCCAAGACAATAGATTGCGCTCCACAAACTGACAGCAAGACCCCATTTCTGAAGATAACACCCATACAACTCATTGAACACGGAGACATCAAATTGGTGCCTACAGAGTCTTTCCCCCCACTGTTTTCTAGCATAGTGGTATAGGAAGTTTCACTGAAGGTTATCAAAAGAGAAACATAAATATCTACCCTCCCACAAAAACCTTTGATATACAATCTGTCTTGGTAGCAAAATATGCTAAGACAATGGTGGCACAAAGCATATGGGAGTAACCAATCAATTTCTAATTTAACTTAAGGCCTATCCACAAGGTGGAACTCAGCAGATACTGCTTGTGATTGCTTGTATAACCAAGAACCAGAGAAAATACAGCCTGGAGATACTAGGTAAAAGCAAATGATTGTCTAAAAAAGGGAAAAAGGTAAAAAAAAATTAACTCTTAATAATATCCTGTTCTATTCATAGATCAATGCCTCAGTCAGCAATCATCACAGAAGCTTCCTCTAATGGCAGATGAGAACAAATACAGATAGCCAAAGACAGACATTATGCAGAGAGTGAGAGACCTTTGAACACTCAGCTCTAAATGGAATATCTGATTAAATCCCTCCTTTTAGAGCTCAGGGAACCCTTTGGAAGAGGAGGTGTTAAGAGTGTAAGAGGCAGGAGGACACCAGGAGAACAAAGTCCTCTAAATCAATTGAACAAAAACTTTTATATCAACTCACAGGGACTGGAACAATGTGGACAGGACCAACACAAGTCTTCTGTGTCTATATTATAATTTTCAGTTTAAGATTTTTTATGAGACTTGTATGTGTGTGAGCAAGTAGGTCTGTTTCTTATGCCTTCTCTTAGTCTCTTTTCCTTCTATTGGTTTGCCTTGTATAACTTTGACGTGATGGTCTTTGTTTTATTTTTTAATATCTTATTTGGTCATAGAAAGTTATTATCTCTTAGAAGCCTGTTATATTCTAATGAGAAATTGAATGGAGTGGTTGTGGATAGGAGACAGAATGGGAAGCAACTGAGAAAAATGGATGGAAGTGAAACTGTAATTAGAATACATTTAAAAAAGAAAAAATTAAAACTAAAAAAAAGAAAGACAAACAGGCAGATAGAGAGAAAGAAAGAAAGAAAGAAAGAAAGAAAGAAAGAAAGAAAGAAAGAAAGGAAGGAAGGAAGGAAGGAAGGAAGGAAGAAAAGAAAGAAAGAAAGAAAGAAAGAAAGAAAGAAAGAAAGAGAAAGAAAGAAAAAACAGTTTCCATTTTCAACATTCTATAAAATTCACAATGGTAATGCCTTGTATTTTGATAATTGTAAACTTTAAATTTTTTAATTATTATTCTTATTATTTACTACTGTTTGAATGGGTGCACGTATATACATGCACATGAGTATAAGTCAGAAGAGAGCTTTATAGAGTGGGTCTCTCCCTCACACAGGTAACAGGCATGAACTCAAACTGTAAGGTTTGCAATATCTGGTGGCAAGGGCCTTTGTTCTTTGCCAACCCATCTCCTTATTGTCAAAAACATGTCATGTAATCTGCAACCATGCTGTTTACTTCACTGAAACTGTAAAGAAATCAACATCCTTGAACAATTTTGATGGTTTCTCTTTAGAAACAACTGAGTATATCTCTACTTAAATGGAAACATTACAAAATAACAGCAGAAGTAATAGAAGCCTCCCAGACCTCTTTTATGCCATAAAATTTTATATCCATTCATCTGGAAGCATTTCACTTCAAATCCTTGTTCTTCAACCATGCAAACCTGATCTAAAGACGGAATGCACAGCAGTTTCTTCACAAACATATCCCAGCTGCTGCTAGGGTGTTGATTTCTTACTGTCTCTCTTGCTTTTTCTCATCCAAAAGATAAATCAAGTATTAGACAAATTGCCAGATGTCTCAAGTTGCAGCCCTGGTAAGCAAACTGCAGTCTGAGAAACAGATGGAGGTGTCTGTGGCTGACTGCACTTGCTACGGCTATGCTCTGTGGTGTGATTCACCAAAGGTGGGCATCCAAAGCCCAGATGCTCCTCCATAGCTGCTTCAGGAGCGATGCTTCCTCCGGAGCCCTTCTGCTTCATTGATGGATTAAGAACATTTAGGCTCCACTGCGCTTGTGGCTTCTGGGTTTTTGTGTTTTGTTTTACTTCAATGATCAGTCGATGGTGAAATAAAATGGGCTCTGAAGATAATGCATAAAAATTAACAGGAAAAAAAAGACTGGTTTTAGTCTTTGCTAGTTAATATTTGTCTATGTATCAACAAGAGAAATCACTCACTCTTTAGGATAACAGCTGTGGCAAAATCTAAGACAGAGAAGTGATTTTAATAATAGTTATATTCTAAATTTTAAACCTAAGAGAAATATCTTCTTGAGAGTAAACATTTTATATACACTGAGTTCTTTTAATATGTTTTTTCTTAGGGCATCAAACCATAGAGTGGGCATATTAGAGACTGAAGGGAAAATATGTGTAATTTTTGTGTTACTAGACAGGAGACCACAGGCAGTTAAACAAAAGCATAATTGAAAGCATAAACACAAGACTGCTGCTGTGACTCAGCAGGTGCTTACTGCTAAGCCTAATGACATGAGTTCAATACCCAGAACACACAAGGAACTAAAGACCCAATTCTCTGACTCCCACAAGTTGTCCTCTGAGCCCTACACATATGCTATGGCTTCCATATGAATCCTGCCTCCCAAAAGTGTAAAAATATATTTTCAGAATTAGAAAACAGTATATCAGGTCAGGAACAATTCTGGATCAGGATAGTGTATTGAATTTCAGGGTTCCAATTTGTTTTAAACATGGCAACTTAATGACTTTGTGGTAGGTAAATGACAAGGGGAGGATTGAGCTGAGTCCATCTTAACTCAGCACCTTAGTAGAATTATTTTCCATCATAGACGAAATGCCTATGTGTAAGGAGGGACACTGTATGTCAGTCAACCAACCCTTACTGGATAACTGTGCACATATTTAAAACAGGAGTTGTCGTGGCAGTGCATGTCTGTGAGTGGAACTTTCAAAAGACTGCTTGGGAAGTTTACTGGAGTTTACAGATAAGAGATGTTCTTGGGTAATGAGATCCCATCACAAAACAAAAGCAAAAAAAGTGATTACTGATGGGGGATTAGAAGAAGAGTCTGAGAACACATCTTATGATGTTAATGATTAACCTTGTGATTTGGGAGTAAAGTCATGCTTGTTGCTTGACTTTCTCTGGGAAGACAAGATACACAAATTTCTAATACCTATTTAATCTAGATAGAGAACCAAGGGCAGACCAAAAGAACCGTGTAAACCAAGCCTAGCATGTTGAAAGAAGGTAGTCAATGGAAGTCCACACAGGAGCATGGACATGGGTTTACTTGCAGAAACAAGGGTGACCGTCAGGCAATTATAGTACCAAAAAGTTCACATGTTGATTAAAGATGACTCACAAAATTTCATCTCTGAAGAACATACAGGGAGTCTCACTAGAAAATCTCTTTCACCTAGTAGGTATACACTGCTTACATAACCTTCTGACTCTCATAAGTTTTGTAAGTGTCCTGAACTGCTCAAGTTCCATTGATTTTCGAGCTCTCACAGTGTGAAGTTTCATGAGTTAAATGAGTCTCCTCCTCTCCAGCAGACAGTGTCTCTGTCCCCTTGGGTCAAATGTGTTGATCCTTGGAGAAAATAGAAATGTCTGATTATTTTCTTCTATCTATGACTGAGCATTGGGCCACAGTGCCTCAGAAACACTCATTTATTCTTGGCAGGTTGACCTTTGTTATAAATGTCTGCAATAGTCACTGCCCAGCACAAAAAAAAGGAAGTTTCCCATCCCAGAGAAGGACAATAGCAAAAATAATCTATGTGTGTAGGCACAGAGGTTCAGAAAGCTCTTATGGGCACATCACATCCTTTACCCAACATGCCGATGATGGAGTCCCTACTAAAAGATATCATTTCTATCTTTTTACCCTGGTGTTCAATATCAGTTATGATTTTCCTCCTGTGGAATAGCTATGAACTGCAATAAGAATGCCATTAGTTGAGGCCCAAATTATGCCACTCTTGAACCAGTCTTCACATCTTGCCTGGCATAATGGTAGTGTATCATACAGAGTCGGTAACTTGATGTATTTGTCTAACTATACTTTATAAATAAAACCTCAGAAGTCAGGAGTCAGATATTGGGGTAAGAAACTGAATGATCAGAGAAACAGTGGAGAAATGACCACTGACTTTCTACCTCTCTCTTTCCTCCATCTAAAAAAGGCTAAGACCCTCTCTAAGACCTGACCTAATGCTTCCTGTCTATCTATCTGTCCTCAGGCCTCCAAAATCTCTATGGTTAATTTTGGTCAAGCTGGTATCTCGGTCTGTTCTCTGATTCAAAGAAAACTTTATTGTCAGAATGCAATCAAAATATCACATAATATTTCCACCTTTTTCTAAATAAAACATCTGTATTATATCCACCTTTACTCATTAAGAAAGAGATACTTGAATCGCATTACTTTGTTTAGTTTTTTTCTTAGCTATGACCAATAATGACTTGTAAACAACCCCTAAATGATGACAAACATCCATATAATACAGATTGTGGGAGGCTAGTTGCCAGATCTACTCCAGGGTAGTATAAAGAAGACCTCAGAGTAATGAGGACTTAGGAAAAATTCTTATCTTTCTGATTGCTAGACTTTTTCTATGTGAGTGGAATAGTAAGGAAAGACAGATGCTTTCTGATGGTAACTTCTCTTTTTTTTTAATTTATTTATTTATTTATTAAAGATTTCTGTCTCTTCCCCACCGCCGCCTCCCCTTTCCCTCCCCCTCCCCCAATCAAGTCCCCCTCCCTCGTCAGCCCAAAAAGCAATCAGGGTTCTCTGCCCTGTGGGAAGTCCAAGGACCACCCACCTCCATCCAGGTCTAGTAAGGTGAGCATCCACGAAACTGCCTAGGCTCCCACGAAACCAATAGGTCCAGTAGAATCAAAAACCCGTTGCCATTGTTCTTGAGGTCTCAGTAGTCCTCCTTGTCCGCTATGTTCAGCGAGACCAGTTTTGACCCAGGCTTTTTCAGACCCAGGCCAGCTGGCCTTGGTGAGTTCCTGATAGAACATCCCCATTGTCTCAGTGTATGGGTGCACCCCTCGCGGTCCTGAGTTCCTTGCTTGTGCTCTCTCTCCTTCTGCTCCTGATTTGGACCTTGAGATTTCAGTCCGGTGCTCCAATGTGGGTCTCTGTCTCTGTCTCCTTTCATCGCCTGATGAAGTTTAATATTCAGGAGGATGCCTATATGATTTTCTTTGGGTTCTCCTTCTTATTTAGCTTCTCTAAGAACCCGAATTATAGGTTCAATGTCCTTTATTTATGGCTAGAAACCAAATATGAGTGAGAACATCCCATGTTCCTCTTTTTGGGTCTGGCTTACCTCACTCAGGATGGTGTTTTCTATTTCCATCCATTTGCCTGCAAACTTCAAGAAGTCCTTGTTTTTTACTGCTGAGTAGTACTCTAATATGTATATATTCCATACTTTCTTCATCCATTCTTCAATTGAAGGGCATCTAGGTTGTTTCCAGGTTCTGGCTATTACAAACAATGCTGCTATAAACATAGTAGAGCATATACTTTTGTTGTGTGATAAGGCCTCTCTTGGGTATATTCCCAAGAGTGGTATTGCTGGGTCCATGGGTAGGTTGATCCCAAATTTCCTGAGAAACCTCCACACTGCTTTCCAGAGTGGTTGCACAAGTTTGCATTCCCACCAGCAATGGATGAGTGTACCCCTTTCTCCACAACCTCTCCAGCAAAGGCTATCATTGGTGTTTTTGATTTTCGCCATTCTGACAGGTGTAAGATGGTATCTTAAAGTTGTCTTGATTTGCATTTCCCTGATCGCTAAGGAAGTTGAGCATGACCTTAGGTGTCTTTTGGCCATTTGAACTTCTTCTGTTGAGAGATCTCTGTTCAACTCAGTGCCCCATTTTATAATTGGGTTGATTAGCCTTTTACGGTCTAGTTTCTTGAGTTCTTTATATATTTTGGAGATCAGACCTTTGTCAGTTGTGGGGTTGGTGAAGATCTTCTCCCAGTCAGTGGGTTGCCTTTCTGTCTTAGCAACAGTGTCCTTTGCTTTACAGAAGCTTCTCAGTCTCAGGAGGTCCCATTTATTCAATGAGGCCCTTACTGTCTGTGCTGCTGGGGTTATACGTAGGAAGTGGTCTCCTGTGCCCACGTGTTGTAGAGTACTTCCCACTTTCTCTTCAATCAGGTTCAGTGTGTTTGGACTGATATTGAGGTCTTTCACCCACTTGGACTTGAGTTTTGTGCATGGTGATAGATATGGGTCTATTTTCATTCTTCTACAGATTGACATCCAGTTTTGCCAGCACAATTTGTTGAAGATGCTCTCTTTTTTCCATTGTATACTTTTAGCTCCTTTATCGAAAATCAGGTGTTCATATGTTTGTGGGTTAAAGTCAGGGTCTTCTATTCGATTCCATTGGTCGACTTCTCTGTTTTTATGCCAATACCAAGCTGTTTTCAATACTGTAGCTCTGTAATAGAGTTTGAAGTCAGGGATGGTAATGCCTCCAGACGTTCCTTTATTGTATAAGATTGTTTTGGCTATCCTGGGTTTTTTGTTTTTCCATATAAAGTTGATTATTGTCTTCTCCAGATCTGTGAAGAATTTTGATGGGATTTTGATGGGGATTGCATTGAATCTATAGATTGCTTTTGGTAGAATTGCCATTTTTACTATGTTGATCCTCCCAATCCAAGAGCAAGGGAGGTCCTTCCATTTTCTGGTGTCCTCCTCTATTTCTTTCTTCAAAGACTTGAAGTTCTTGTCAAATAGATCTTTCACTTCCTTGGTCAGGGTTACCCCAAGATATTTTATGCTCTTTGTGGCTATCGTGAAAGGTGATGCTTCTGTGATTTCCCTCTCTGTTTCCTTATCCTTAGTGTATAGGAAGGCAACTGATTTTTTGGAGTTGATCTTGTATCCAGCCACGCTACTAAAGGTGTTTATCAGCTGTAGGAGTTCTTTGGTAGAATTTTTGGGGTCGCTTATGTATACTATCATGTCATCTGCAAATAACGAAAGCTTAACTTCTTCCTTTCCAATACGAATCCCCTTGATCCCCTTATGTTGTCTTATTGCTATTGCTAGAACTTCAAGCACTATATTGAAGAGGTATGGAGAGAGTGGACATCCTTGTCTTGTTCCTGATTTTAGTGGGATGGCTTTGAGTTTTTCTCCATTTAATTTAATGTTAGCTGTCGGTTTGCTGTAGATAGCTTTTATTATATTTAGGTATGACCCTTGTATCCCTATTCTCTCCAAGACCTTTATCATAAAGGGGTGTTGAATTTTGTCGAATGCTTTTTCCGCATCTAATGAAATGATCATATGGTTTTTTTCTTTCAGTCTATTTATATGGTGGATTACATTGATAGATTTGCGTATGTTGAACCAGCCCTGCATCTCTGGGATGAAGCCTACTTGATCATAATGGATAATTTTTCTGATGTGTTCTTGAATTCGGTTTGCCAGTATTTTATTGAGAATTTTTGCGTCGATATTCATGAGTGAGATAGGCCTGTAATTCTCTTTCTTGGTTGGGTCTTTGTGTGGTTTTGGTATCAGGGTAACTGTAGCTTCATAAAAGGAATTTGGCAATGACTTTTCTGTTTCTATATTGTGAAATACGTTAAGGAGTATAGGTATTAGCTCTTCTTGGAAGTTCTGGTAGAATTCTGCGTTGAACCCATCTGGTCCTGGGCTTTTTTTGGAAGGGAGATTTTTGATAACAGTTTCTAGTTCTTCGCGACTAACAGGTCTATTTAGATCATTCACCTGGTCTTGGTTTAGCTTTGGTATATGGTACTTATCTAAAAAAATGTCCATTTCTTTTGCATTTTCCAGTTTTGTGGCATACAGGCTTTTATAGTAAGATCTAATGATTCTCTGGATTTCCTCTGTGTCTGTGGTTATGTCCCCCCTTTCATTTCTGATTTTATTTATTTGCGTGTTCTCTCTCTGTTGTTTAGTTAGTTTGGATAGGGGTTTGTCGATCTTGTTGATTTTCTCCAAGAACCAACTTTTTGTTTCATTGATTCTTTGGACTGTTTTCTGTGTTTCTATTTTGTTGATTTCTGCCCTCAGTTTGATTATTTCCAGTCTTCTACTCCTTCTGGGCACCTCTGCTTCTTTTTTTTCTAAAGCTTTCAGGTGTGCCATTAAGTCCCCAATGTATGCTTTCTCTGTTTTCTTTAAGTGGGCACTTAGTGCTATGAACTTTCCTCTTAGCACTGCTTTCATCGTGTCCCATAGGTTTGAGTATGTTGTCTCTTTATTTTCATTAAATTCAAGGAAGACTTTAATTTCTTTCTTAATTTCTTCCTTGACCCAGGTGTGGTTCAGTAGTTGACTGTTCAGTTTCCATGAGTTTGTCGGCTTTCTGGGGGTAGCATAGTTGTTGCCATCTAACTTTAATCCGTGGTGATCTGATAAGACACAGGTGGACACTGATATTCTTTTGTATCTGTGGAGGTTTCCTTTGTTTCCGAGTATATGGTCAATTTTTGAGAAGGTTCCATGAGCTGCAGAGAAGAAGGTATATTCTTTCCTATTTGGGTGGAGTGTTCTGTAGATGTCTGTTAAGTCCATTTGCTTCATTACCTCCAATAATTCTCTTAATTCTCTATTAGGTTTCTGTCTGATTGACCTGTCCATTGGAGAGAGAGGTGTGTTGAAGTCTCCTACTATTAGTGTGTGTGGTTTTATGTCTGCCTTGAGTTTTAGAAATATTTCTTTTACATAAGTGGGTGCTTTTATATTAGGGGCATAGATATTCAGGATTGAGATGTCATCCTGATGAATTGTTCCTGTTATGAGTATAAAGTGTCCATCTCGATCTCTTCTGATTGATTTTAGTTTGAAGTCAGTTTTGTTGGAAATTAGTATGGCCACACCTGCTTTTTTGTTAGGACCATTTGCTTGAAAGACCTTTTCCCAACCTTTTACTCTGAGTAGATGCCTGTCTTTGTGGTTGAGATGTGTTTCTTGCAAACAGCAGAATGTTGGATCCTGTTTTCGTATCCAATCCCTTAGCCTGTGCCTTTTTATAGGTGAATTGAGACCATTAATATTAAGTGATATTAGTGACCAGTGGTTGTTTACTCCGGTTATTCTTACTGTTTTCGGTAGTAGAGTTTGTGTGTGTCCCTTCTTTGAGTTGTACTGGTGAAGGTTCGCTAGATTCCTGAGTTATTGTAGTCAGTGTTGGCAATGTTGGATTCCTTGGGTTGCGATTTTCCTTCTATTACTTTCTGTAGCGCTGGATTTGTGGCTACGTATTGTTTAAATTTGTTCTTATCCTGGAATGTCTTGTTTTCTCCATTGATAGTGAATACTAGCTTGGCTGGGTATAGAAGTTTGGGTTTGCATCCATGGTCTCTTAGTTTTTGAAGAACCTCTATCCAGGACCTTCTGGCTTTCATGGTTTCCATAGAGAAGTCAGGTGTAAGTCTGATCGGTTTACCTTTATAAGTTACTTGGCCTTTTTCCTTTGCAGCTCTTAATATTCTTTCTTTAACCTGTATATTTTGTGTTTTGATTATTATATGGCGAGGGGATGCTTTTCTTTGATCCAGTCTGTTTGGTGTTCTGTATGCTTCTTGGATATTCAAAGGAATATCTTTCTTTATGTTGGGAAAGTTTTCTTCCATAATTTTGTTAAATATATTTTCTGGGCCTTTGAGCTGTAATTCTTCCCCTTCTTCTATTCCTATTATTCTCAGGTTTGGTCTTTTTATTGTGTCCCATATTTCCTGAATGTTTTGTGATGAGAATTTGTTGGCTTTGCTGTTTTCTTTGATCAGTGCGTTTATTTTCTCTATGGTGTCTTCAGAATCTGAGATTCTTTCTTCTATTTCTTGTATTCTATTGATTATGCTTGTTTCTGTAGGCTCTGCTCGTTGACCTAGATTTTCCGTATCCAGCTGGTCCCCAGTTTGTGCTTTCTTCCTTGCTTCCATTTCAGTTTTCAATTCTTGAACTGTTTCCATTACCTGTTTGTTCATTTTTTCTTGGTTTCCCAGGGTCTCATGTACGTATTTACTCAATTCTTCAAACTTTTTGTTATACTTCTCATCCATTTCTATAAAGGTGTTTTTTACATATTGTTTAAGGGACTCTATTGCTTTCATAAAGTCGATTTTTTCCACTTCTTCTGTGTTAGGGTGTTCAAGTCCTTCTGTTGTAAGATCATTGGGTTCTGGTGCTTTCATGTTGTTTTTCAGCTTATTGGGAGAATTTTTGCCTTGGCGCCTGCCCATCTCCTCCTATTGACGATCTCTAATTGGTCTTTTAAAACCAGATCAGGTTTCCCTGCTGGCCAGAGGCTCCTCTTGCAAAATTCCCTCGTTCTGTTTCCTGGCTCCTGCCAGGGGCCAAGATCCCTCTCACCCCTCAGACGGGTCTTCAGGAAAAGAACCAGGTTCCCTGTTTGCCCGGGACCTCGCCAACCAAAGGCCTACCTCTTTGATTTAATTGTCCTGGGGCGATCTGCTCTTGGTGTTGCCCTGGTCCCTGTCGCCTGCGTTGTCTGCCACTGTGTCAGTACCCGCCGGTCCCGGCCACTGTGCCAGCTACGTCGCCAGCAGTGCGCGTCCGGTTCCGGCCGCTGCTGCCGTCGGTAACTTCTCTTTTACTTCATCTTAAATAATCCTCTTGGAGAATCTCTCTGACTCTACACTGGTACATAGCTTTTTTTCAAACTTTCTAATTAGCTCTGCACAGTCCCTTCTCTCAGCTTTTTCCTTTTAGTTTTTCTTTTCATAGCCCCAAATTGGAAAATTATATATCACATTTTCAGAGCCCAACAGATTGTCATATCATATGATATGTCACATAGTTTTTTTAGGGTAGGAATGTCACTTTGACTGGTGAATAACCACCTGGTGGCCAAGCACGTAGCTCTAAGTTGGTGAGGGGTCCCAGACAGTAAATAATTGTCTGAATCTTGAGCCCGAGTCAGGGACTATGTACAAAAAGTCAATTACTGAAAAAGTTATATCTGCTAAAGTTGCTTCTAGCCTGACCTTGAATCAGCAAAACACTTGGGAAAACGACCTCAGGTATTTGTCTCTAGGGACAATCAGATATTCATCCCTAGGAGCAACCAGCATGATTTGAATTTGCTTTGGAGTCCAAAATTAGCTGTATGTGTAAAAGGTTGATTTTGTGACTGAGAAAACTATGTCAATCTGAGTAGTATAAAATATCATAGTATTATTTCTATTCATCATAATTATATAGTTAAGCAGAAGTCATCTTCCTGACCATCCCCTGTTGTATATGTGCCCAATAAATGGAATATTTACATGAAATAAACATAAAATCAATGTATTTGTGGTTGACAGCTTTTTGATACTGATTCATTATATTTTCTTACCTGTTATTGTTCAGAAAACATGATTCTAACACTGTATTTGAGCTCTTTTTCCAGGTGCGAACTTCTTTTTTGACCCATTTAGCCTCATGATATATTTGATTCATTTTAAAAAGCAATGGTTCGTCATACAAATAGATTTCCTTAGAATTTTTTAGGTTGCTTCAGTCAGTGACCCACAAACTAGTCTTCTTGTCTTTGCCACATGCACACTGATGACTTCTACAAGTGCAAACTAAAGTCCTGGGCTTTCTGGTCTACTTCTTATATGTTAAACTCTTTGTTTCCTTCAAATCTGGAAATGTTTTATGCTGTTTTCAAATGTTGATCAGTTTCATTCTCTATACATAGAAATGTCAATTATTTTTCATATGTCTCTACGTGTCTTTTCCCATGGGTAGTATTTACTTTACTTCACTGGTTAATCTGTACTAACACATATACTTTAGTGTTATTATAGCATATTGTAGCATACTGCTATTATATATGAGCACACGTATAATCTGTAATTATGGTACTTTTGCCACTACTTGTCAGTGTTTATTTGTCTGATTTAGTATTCATAACATCAGCATTATTTCATGTTTTTAAAAGGATTAAACTGTTCTAACTTTTAATTTCATGAATTATAATTTGTTCTTTTATACCTTTAACTTTTCTTGGAGTCTCTCTGCCTAAAATATTTTATAATTTTCATTTACTGCACTGTGGATACACTTAACATTAATACCTGTTTCCAATTTCAGATGCTGATTAATTTTAAAAATTAATATCTCATAGACTTGGCTATTTTTTTAACCTTCATCTATTAAAATTAAAAAATATCCTTGTTTGGATTTATTTATTTTCCTTTATGTGTATGAGTTTTTGCCAAAATGTATGTGTACTATCTGTGTGCCTGGTTTCCACAGAAGTCAGAAGATGGAATGGGATATTCTGAAACTGGAGTTCCAGACAGTTTTGAAGCATCATGTGGGGCAGACTCCTGAGCCTGTGCCCTGACGAAAGCAGCAAGTACTCATACCACTGAACCATAACTCCAGCCCCCAAACTATATTCCTCATAGAGATTTATATTCTGGTACGCATTACTTAGAATTTTTTTAATATTTTGGTAGAATCATAGTTGAGTAACTCTGATTAATTAACTGAATATTTTACTTGCTTTTCAAACATAATATTGAACAAACAAAGGGAAAGAAAAATAATGAAATTTCAGTTGCCATTTTCTTATACTATTTCTTATACAATTGTACAGGTCTCCCATTTTCTAAAGAGCCCTTTTATCTCATGATTACTACTTTCACATTATCTACCTATAATTAAAATTTATAATGCTAAAACAATGAATTTGATGAAAGTGCTATGCATTAATCACAGTGTCACAGAGAAATATAATTAGCCAGTAGCAGTAAATAATTTAATCTGATAAATAGTAAAATGAAAAAAAAAATTAGTTAACAATGTAAGCAAACATGAAAATTCAGAGAATATAATATTTTTCATTTGCTATATGAATATTATTTCAATATAATCTGCTTTATAGTTATTGATTGCTTGAAATACTAATATCCTAAAAAAGTGACTTCGATGTGACATTATTTAGTGAAGATATGCAAATCTGAGCACAACTTATTTCAATGATTTTAGTATTTAAAAAGTAACCAGAATTCATTGTGTTCTGTACAATTTAACATAAAACTCCTAAAGGATCCGATGACCTGGATGTTTGTGTGAAGATGGAGAAATGAAGAAGCTTCTCGAATTTTGCATGCAAATGGATGGAAATAGAAAACACTATCCTGAGCGAGGTAACCCAGACCCAAAAAGATGAACATGGGATGTACTCACTCATAATTGGTTTCTAGCTATAAATAAAGGTCACGGAGTGTATACCTGGTGAACCTAAAGAAGCTAAATAAGAAGGTGAACCCAAGAAAAAACATATAGTTATCCTCTTGGCTAAGGGAAGTAGACAAAATTGCCGGGGAGAAAATTGAGACCTTGGGGGTGGGGTGGGTTGGGGATAAGGGGGGACGGAGAGAGAAAAGTGAGAAGGGGAGGATTGGGGGAACTTGGGGAAACAGGAAGATTGGGATAAAGGAAGGTTGGATAGGGGAGCAGGGAAGCACATATCTTAGTTAAGGGAGCCACCTTAGTGTTGGCAAGAGACTTGAACCTAGAGTGGCTCCCAGGAGCCCAAGGCGATGTCCCCAGTTAGTCCCTTGGGAAGCTGAGGATAGGGAACCTGAACTGACCCTATCCTATAGCAATACTGACGAATATCTTTCATATCACCATAGAACCTTCATCTGGTGATGGATGGAGATAGAGACAGAGACCCACACTGGAGCACTGGACTGAGCTCCCAAGGTCCCAATGAGAAGCAGATGGAGGGAGAACACGAGCAAGGATGTCAGGACCACGAGGGGTGCACCCACCCACTGAGACAGTGGGGCTGATCTATTGGGAGCTCACCAAGGCCAGCTGGACTACGACTGAAAAACCATGGGATAAAACCGGACTCTCTGATTATGGCGAACAATGAGGGCTGATGAGAAGCCAAGGACAATGGCACGGGGTTTTGATCCTATTTCATGTTCCGGCTTGGTGGGAGCCTAGCCAGTTTGGATGTTCACCTTCCTAGACATGGACGGAGCAGGGAGGACCTTGGACTTTCCACAGGGCAGGGAACCCTGACTGCTCTTTGGATTGGAGAGGGAGGGGGAGATGAGTGGGGGAAGGGGAAAAGGGGAGAAGGGGGAGGGAAATGGGAGGCTGGAAGGACACAAAATAAATAAAATTATAAAATTTGCAGGTGAAAAAAAAAAGAAGCTTCTGATCACCTGCTTCAAACAAGTGAACCAGGATAGCCTGAACCATTTTTATTTATACAGGTTAATAGCTCCCTTGGACAGTTTTACAATTATATTTGTTTCCTTAAGTTTCTAATAATAGTTACAATAATTGCCAGTTTGTTCTCTTATCTCTTTCCTTTTCATCCCTCAGCTTCCCCACTGGTAATCATTACCTACTTGATTTGTAGACTTGTTATTAGAAACAAAAGCAGTATAGTAAGCAATAAAGGAAGTTTTCTAAATAGGCACACCTACAAGTAGAACAGTGTGTCCAGTTGACAGCATTTGCAGTTACAGCATCATGCAAAGTAAAATGAAAATTTGCCTCTGAGGGTTAAGGTTTACCGCTGATCAGATCTAAATTCTCGCAGTCAACTCATCAATCAAGGCTGAATCGATTCATTCTTCATTATATACTACTCTATGTCCTACAGGGGAGATACTAGATTTTCTCCTACCATCCTATAAACTACATAAATTAAAAGCTTACTCTTAATAGTTGGCAACACTTATCTTTTCTTCTCATAACCCCTTCCTTTCACCTTCCTGCAGAATTGGCTCCTACAGTATTGGTGTGACTATTAGAAGTGAGGGCGTTGTAGGTTTCTATGATGCTGCTTCATTCCCTGTCCCTACACTGTTCCCATTAACTCTTGATATCATCTACTTATTAACATTTCTCCTAGACTGTTGTGGTTAAAAATCATTCTCTCCATGACAATTATGCAAATTTGTTTTATTGTTATGAACTTTTGTGACTCTTCTCAGGTCAGTCACAAGGTGCATTGGAAAGGCAACATCCTGTTCTTGAGAATCCTGAATTCATTGTCACACCTGAAACATCAAAGACATTAGGGGCTAAATCAGACCCACTGTGTATTTTTAACAACATCCCCTCCGGCTCACCCAGAGGAGAAACATCAGGGGAAAGTTTTCCTAAGACAATAGTCATTTCATGTATGGCTCTATGAAAGTGAAAGTAAAGGCAACCAGCATTAAAATGTGGAAGGAAAGAGAGGAGAGCAGATAGTGCATGTGCTCCAGGAATCATGCCCAGAATTATACAGCAAACCATCATTGGTCTTTCAAAAAATGAGTTAAGTTCTCCCAGGACTTGCCAAAAGGAGAACTTGTTTGTGCTATTCTCAGGCCTTGTCCCCTAAAGAAGTCACATGACTCCCAGCAGGTATTATTATATTTTTCAGGGGAAAAACTCTAAATCATGGAAAAAAGATAAAGTTAAGAGAGAAAAAATAAATAAGAAAAAAATTAGGCCCATTGCAGATTCCTGGCCCTGTAAAAGAATAAACATCTGATTTAATTTTACTTGAATCATCTTGAAAACAGTGAGAACAAAACTCAGAAATGAATCAGTCATCAACAAGTTCACAAGGAAGAGCACAACAGAAATAAGCAGCCATACTTCTCTAAATTTCAAATAACGTAGATGACCCAAGACATGAAAATACTAAGGATAGTGAGTGAATTTTTAAAAATCCTAATAAGTAAGATATATCAAAGATCTCAAAGATCTTAGCTCTCACTAGAAGAATGCAAGTATAAGCTCAAGTGTGTCTATTGTAGGCTTAGATCATGTGTGTTCTGCTCTAAGTAGAGAAATCCACAAAAAGATACAAATATACAACATACTAATGGTGTGATATTTCACAGTGTGTTACCTTATGCCATGAATTTTTGATAATTTTTACATAAATAATAAGTTATTTTAAAAAACTAGTAATACTTTCTTATAGACTAGACACTGTACAAACATAGGACCCAAAGAACAAAAAGCAATGAGGGCAGAACATTTTTCTCACCCATATTCTTTCTTGGAGATGAAGATTTGTCTCACCTTCAGTCTGGAAGCATAATCGTTTCTGGTACAAGTTCTCTAAGCACCAAGCTTAACTTGGTTTTCCAATTTTACTTGTTGCAAGGCCATCTAAGAAAGAGTGTCACATGTGTTATGCATGCCACACACAGCTTTCCTTGTATCCCTTGATGCATTTGAAGGTGTCAGGAACCCCTCTGTGTTTGTGACCAGCAGCCAGGATTGCTGGATGATTCTACAAAGCACACTGACTACAGCACCCAAGATCAAGAAAGAAAATTTATTTAGAGACAAATTGGCCTAAAGTTCTGTTATATTTTAACATTAGATTTTAATAACTTGGATGATAACAAGAGTAAACACATCATATTTTGGGTTTTATTTGCTGCCTCTTCAATCATTCAAGAACCATTGGGTATTTTGTGTGTGTGTGTATAGAACAGTTTCTCAAGCACTGTTTTAAGTCAAGTGATTTGTTCTGCTCAGAAGATCTTCTTCATGGGGTCTAGAGAATTACTTGATCACATGGCTGGGTATGATTGAAATTGGAAATGAAAATGCAAGTTGATTTTCAAATTGAGGAAAAGTAGAAATGTGCATTTATTTTGATTAATATGTTTTCCAAAATTATATTAGATTCATTTGTGTTAAAAACCTAAGTGAATCAACAATTAGTCTTGGAAAACACATAAGGATCAGTGATGTTCTTTAATATTGACTCTATTGAAACAATTGGAACACAATGAGCTTAGCAACATTATATGAGAAGTGATTTGTAAATTAATGAAAATTCTCATTTTTCAAAAGGAAAAGCACAGAGGATTTTTTTTTTTTGTTTTTTAAAACACAAATTTTCTTTTCAAAGAAACTGTAAAAATGATTTTGGAAAATGTGGTTCCTTATCATTAGCCTTGCATGTATGTAAAAAAATTGTTTGCAGGGATCTTACTGTTTTTCCAAATAAGATGTATTAATAATAAAACTGATGCTTTGTATCTTAAGTTATCAGTATCTTCTGTAGTTTTCATGCTATATCAAGAGCTAATTTTAGGGAGAGAGCAGTGATATTTTTTTTTCATTTTTAATCTCAGAAGCTAAAAATTACATCCCAGTTGGTTTTGTTACTAAATGAGATACAATTTCAATCCAGGTGGTGGTGACCTTTAATCCCACAACTAGGGTGGCAGAGGCAGGTGGTTCTCTGTGAGTTCAATTCCAGCCTGGTCTACAGATATAGTTTTTGTATGGTCAGATCTACACAGAGAAACCCTATCTTAAAAAAAAAAAAAAAAAAAAA
>NW_026067930.1:25449096-25485876 GCF_014885135.2 Alexandromys fortis | reverse complement strand
TTCGAGACCAGCCTGGTCTACAAGAGCTAGTTCCAGGACAGGCTCCAAAACCACAGAGAAACCCTATCTCGAAAAACCAAAAAAAAAAAAAAAAAGGAGTATATAGAGAGGGATACAGTTTCACAGAAACACCAGTTCAATCAGCTTTGCATTTATGTATGTGGCAATATTATCCCTTGTAAAAACAATAAATAGTATTTGTTTTACTTTCCAGTTCTTTTTAGTTTTGTAATATTTCTTTCTTTAACCATTTTATACTATCTAAAATACGTTGGGATTTTTTGCTTCATTTTACATTTTTTCCTTCATTTACAATTTTGCATTTGAAAATCTGGAACAGATACAAGCAGTGAGATATAATTGAATGGGAAATGGAATCAAACTCAGGACTCTCCTCATCTGATTAGTAAATGAATTAGGAGATATTAATTATCACATATGAGGCAATTCTATAGGCAGCATAGACAATATAGACAGGATCTCATAGAGAGGATCTCAACCTGTGCCAGTGGCCATTATCAAATTATAGCTGTGAAGCTTTTGAAGGATGAGGAATTTCCATAAACAGTCACCATGAAACAGAAAACTCACAACTTCTATCTGGCAAAAACATTACAGCAACTCTCAGGTCTGGTTGCAATGTTTATTTTGTTTCCAAAACTACTCTATATAGAATATGCAAAAATGAATATTATATGGTCCTGTCTTCAAAGAATCTTTAAACTTTTGAGAAAAATGGGGCTGTAAGTATACAATTACAAAAAAAATGTTACACAATTTATGATAAATCTAATTAGTCATTGACCCAGAAACAGACTCTCTGGTAGCTTCCAAAAGATATAACCAGAAAGTCAACTTTGAGGCAGTTTTAAAATATAAAGAAGTATTGGTCAGATAAAATTAACAAAAGTATCAAAATACAAAAGATGAGAAACTGTTACCCCATGATGGATTGAAGACATGGGAAACATTTATTAAGTTTTCATTGTTGAATACTTGGAAAAATACTTTAAGAGTTTCCTATGCAACTATATTGGGGTGTGATTGAACTATATAAAATCATATTACTACTGTGAGAAAATAGATGCCCAAATAGTGTTATATATTCAATAAAGTTTTAGTTAAAACATTGAGAAATAAGGAAATTTCACTTGAAAATATATTGAGAGCATTGATTTTCAAGACATTTGAATTGTAGAAAATAATAAATATTGCTATGTAGGAAACTAGAAAATTAACAATAAAATGGATGTTAATCAGATATATGTTAAAATATCATTAAAGTATATAAATATGCTTAAAATACTAGTAATGGCAATTATTTTTATTTTAACTAGATTTTCTGATTTCAAAATTCAGGAAAAACATGATTATAATAAAACCATTCTAAGTTAAAATATAAAAGATAAGAAATCCACTGTTCCTTTTCATATTCAGTCTGAATAATGTATATAAACTTCCTAATTATACAACAGAAACAGAGAGGGAGTCATATTTTTCTATCAGAATACATGATAATACATAAAGAAAGCAAGACATACAACTAAAAAAAATAGATGGAATTATGTCAATAATCATAATTGACCTTAAAAAACTGAAGTTGGTAGTAAGGAGATCGGTATTCATCTTTTAAATTACTCTTTGTAATTTAAAACTATTCATCTTTTAAATATATCTTTGCTTGGCACTCACTTAAAATGTACCACAATCAGACAGAGTGTTAATATCCAGACTCTAAAAGTACTTAATAAAAGGAAGCACACACAGAAAACATTTCTAGTCAACTAATGGGCTTATGAACTAATTGGCAATTTGCCAGAGAAGAAATACAACTGACCAATAAATATTTGAACGTGTATTTATCACCTTTAGTCACAAGGGGAATGCAAATTAAAACTGTCATATTTCATCTAACTAGTCAGAACAAATGGCAACAAAAGTAAGCAAGGGTGAAGGGAAATAGGAACACTTATTCACTGTTGGTGGAAATGTCAACTTAGGTAGTCAATACCGAAATCAGTGTGGTTGGTTTTCAGAAAAATAAAATAGGTTTATCAAGGAACCCAGATTTTCTTCTCCTGGGTGTATGCTCAAGAACTCTATATCCTAGTTCAGTGATACTTACTTGTTCATATTTAATGCTGTATTACTCATAACACCTAAGAAACTGAGCCAGCCTAGGTGTCCATCAACAAATGAAAGGGTAAGGAATACATCATACATATACAAATGGGAGTAGATTTCATCTAATCACAGAAGACCTAATATGAGTTCATTCATGAGACTGGATTGAGTCAAGTGGTTAGACCAAATTAAAAACTAAATCCACGTATCTACTTCAACTATCTCAAGATATCTCCTTAGCAAATATGTGATTTTTGCTTTAACATTCACCTAATTCTACTAATAGAAATTTGTGTAAAATGTGAGTGGACATTACTTTTAAAGACAAGTAATGAAAAAAAATGAATTTAATGTTGGATTAAAGTGAATTTGAATGGCATGAAGATTAACTTATGACAATTAGTCACTTTGGGAATCAGGCTTCAAGAATATATAGAGAGACCCAGCAATACCACTTTTGGGTATATACCCAAAGGATGCTCAATCATAACACAAGGACATGTGCTCAGCTATGTTCATAACAGCATTGCTTGTCATAGTCAGAATCAAAGAAGTAGTACCACGATAATCAAATAATTGTTGCTTGTATTGTCTTAGGACATACAAGGGTATAATGTTGCATTTTATGTAATTGCTATGTTACAACAGGAAGAAGAGATGGAGGAGAAAATAAAAGAAGGAGTAAGATACCTATATTTATTTTATCAATGAAAGTTGTTTTTTGTTTGGTTGGTTTTGAAGATTTTTTGGGAGGGGTATTTTTTTTTTTTTATTTTGGATGCATACTGTCAATATAAAAGGCATTGACTTGGTACCCTGTGAAATTCTGGCTTTCTTGTCCTATTGTTTCTTAATTTGCCATTCCATTCTTTTTTAATTTTTTGTTTTTGAGTTACAGGAATTAACAAAAAAGATTGCTCAAAACATCAACACTAAGCCACTCATCAAAGGTTCATAGCTTAAAGAAATTATGGAAAAGAAACTGTCAATTTTACTATACATCTTTATGTTTATATCTGTATTCATTTATCTATCTCTCCATAGATAATAGATAGATAGATAGATAGATAGATAGATAGATAGATAGATGATAGATAGATTTAGATTTAGTGGCTATTAGAAGCAAACGTCATTGAACTCAGTTTTTTCTATGAAATTGTAGCTAATTGAGTTTTGGTAACAAAGTTCTTTTCATTTTGATTTTTTAACACCAGGCTAAAATCATGAAAATGTTACAAATCTATGTTGAGAAAATTTTTTTTTTGGGGGTGGGGTTTCGAGACAGGGTTTCTCTGTGGTTTTGGAGCCTGTCCTGGAACTAGCTCTTGTAGACCAGGCAGGTCTCAAACTCACAGTGATCCACCTGCCTCTGCCTCCCGAGTGCTGGGATTAAAGGCGTGCGCCACCACCGCCTGGCTGTTGAAAGAAATTTAACAGAAGATAAGAATAGATAGGCAACTTCAAACTGGTTGGAATAGATACTTTATATTTCTCTTAAGTCATTAAAGAGAAATTAGATAATTCTCCATCTAAAAAACAATCTCCTCTAAACTTCAGGATTTTGGTCTTATGTTTATATTCCCTTATTCTTTTACAGTACTTTGATTTTATAGAAAAGGAGAAAAATAAAATTTGAGAAAAAAGAATTGGATATATATATATATATATATATATGATTTAACTTTATCTTTTCTTGGTACTGTTAACTAACAGTAATTATAATTATAACTTAAACGCCCCTGCCCTGTGCTCTTACTGCCCATGGCGAGTGAGAGAACGGATCCTTTCCCTTCGCAGCTGTGGTCCTCCAGAAAGTAGGCCCTGCACCTAGTCTGGACAACACAGTAGAGTTGACACTATTGACAGGGGTGCAGGTGAACACCTCCCCCCAGAATCTGAACATGAGAGATCACCCCAATCTGCCATATGGTAGTGAGGGTAAAGACTTCCCCCTTCTCTGAATCCTGTGGCAGTTAGGAGAGCTAGTTGCTTCTGAGGTTTTCAGACTGGGCGAGTTGTCCCTGTGTTCCTGCCTCTCACCAGCTGCAGCACTCCAGAGAGTGGCCCCTACACCTTGCATGGGCAATGCAGTAGAGCTGACCCTAATGTTGAAGGTATGGAAGAGCTGACCCAGAGGACCTGAAAGTAGGAAAACTTTAGCGACCCTTGCTAATTCCTGTGAGTTGTGAACAACCAGGGACAATGCTGCAGAGCTCACCCTGGTGGTGAGAGAGAACTGGTGAGCTCACTAACCCTTTAGGTCCAGAATCAAAGGTGATGGCCCACCCCAACATCTGGCCCATTTGTGATGTGCTGGAACAGGTGACAGGGAAAGTCCTGCGGACCCAAAGCTTCAGGCTCTCCAAAGCATAGGACAAACAACAACAAGGTGTCCAAGAGGAGTCCCAGTGTGGGCCCAGCATTGACAGAGTAGCAGAAACAAGAGGCTTCAAACCAGACCAATGACTGTTTGCAAAGAATATTAGCAAATAAAGATATAAGGTAGATACTACAGCTTCTATGACAAAATTGATTTTTCCCTTATTTCTCTTTTATTTTATTTTATTGGGGGGGGGAGGGAGGTTGTAAAGGCAGAAGGTGGATGCAAAGGGACCGGGATATAAACAAGATCAAGATGCATGATGTGAAAGACACAAATAATAAATACAAAGTTAAAAAAATAATATAACCAAAGACTTAGTTTGGTTATATTATTATAACCAAAGGCAATATAGAATTAGTAGAGGTCATCGAGTCTCATCACAGTGGGCGAACAGTAATTAGCCCTAACAAAGAAGCATTTTGCAACCGATACCTCCAGAGAAAGGGAAATCATTTTATCAATGGAGTGTCCCTGGGTGAATTTACAGCACTACAGGGCAAGACCCATGCCCAGGATAAGTAGGCCAATTTGAAATGAACTCATTTTACGTGGGCTTGTTGTTTTGTTTTGTTTAATATTCTTTTGTCTTACTGAATTTTTAAGTTTGTTTTCATTTTAAATTTTGCTTTTGTTGTTTTTCCTGTTCCGTATCTTTACTTATTTTTGAAATATAGAGAAATAACATGAAGCTGGATGAGTAGGGAGATGGACAAGAATCTTGGAGGAGATGGGGAAGGGGATATAACCTGATGAAAATATATCATATGAAAAAGAATTAGAAGGAGCAGTGGATTTGGGGAAGAGAGCAGGCTGGGGGAAACTTGAAGAACAGAAGAATGGGAGGATGTAGTCAGGATGTGCTGTGTGAGAGAAGAATAAATGAAAAGAAAAAAGAAATAAAACACTTGAAAAGTAACTCAAAACAGACCTTCAGATTACATTTTGAAAGTCATGAAAATAGATCTACTTTTAAAATTTTAATCATGTTTTCTTCTTAGATTCCAAATGTAGTCTTAATCATCTAAGTGTGCAGGCTCGTTCAGGAACTAGTTGCTTCAGTCATAGCACCAATTTTCTTGTGCAACTACTTTCAGTACAAAAGGTATCATATTGATGTTTTCAGATCTCTACATGTAATTCACGTAATCTTCAAATTTTTATGAGGAAGCTAATAGATGCTGGGCACTTAGGGTTACACTTTGTACAGAAATTACCCTTTGACAGCTAAAGTGTACAGACTCTAATAGTAAAATATTGAGTAGAAAAAAAGTTAACTGAATTAAAAATAGGAACTATGTGAAAAATAAATAACATATGTTCAACAAACAGAAAAACTAATAAGCCAAAGCTGCGAGGAAACTGTTGATGGGAAATTTGGAAAGATAGTGATTAAAATGATTAAAAGAGGAGAGCACCTCTAAGAGGAAGGCTGCTGATATCATAGAACAGCATCCTCGGTAGAGGGAAAAATCAAGTGCAAAGGACTAAGTGAGGAACAGTTTGACCTTATTTGAAATACACAGAGATCGGTGTTCTTGAGAGTTTAAAAAGAGAAGTTATATTGAAGTCCTAAAGAAGAGAGAGTTTGCCTACTTCCTTTGAAGCAAAGAGGATGAGGGTGGGCTTTATTTGATGTGAATTGCAGAGGAACCACTGATGTGGAATAACTATCAAACAGTCATCCGAACGAGGACACTTTTGAAAGAGAAAGAGGTTCTAATAATAGTTATTCCAGAACAATAGGAAGGAACTAGAACTCTCTTAGGAAAACTAGGACATGCATATTCTCTACTGAAGTTTCCTAGGCAAAGGACAGGCATGGCAATTTATGCCTGCAAATATTAAATGACACTTTGCAGATTTTAGACTGCAAGAGAACAATATTAAGATTTGAAGACAAACTAGACATTGTCAACTGTTTCCCAATGACAAATAATCTTGCTGATTTCAGTATTGTGAGATGTATCTAGTCTTGGGTTATAGCAAGTAAGACATTTTCTGGAGCTGGTTTGTGTTGTAGAGAAAATGATATGAAATAATTCTGAGTACTTTTGCCTAAGTACATAATGACACAATTAAGTTACTTAATTAACTGAACAATGTAAATGCTCAGAAGTTCGTGTGCAGACAAAGTCATTTTTATTTAAATATATCTCAAACTATCAAAAGTGAAACCTTAGGACATTTTTAGGCATGTGGTTAATCAAGTCAGGTATCCAGAAGAAACAGAGTTAGTCCAGACTCAACTATCAGAAGAGACCCACCAAAAATTTAAGAAAACTGAAATTTTATTTTCCATCATAAGTAAAAACTAATGCAAATTGAGAATAAGAGCTCACACTTGAAACCTCAACACTTGGGAGGCTGATGCACCGTTGCCTGGAGACTCTATCTCAAAAAAGCAAAAGAAGCAGGGAAATCTTATCGAAAACAGTAAATTGTAAAAGAAATACAATATTTAGGGCTACTCCCATAACATTAGTTCCCACAAATGCAAAGAAAATTGTAATATATGAACATGTGCTTATGCTATGATTTTTTACGCATGCTACCTATAGTTTTTCTTTCTTAAGTGCATTTACTTTATTTATTTAAGAAAAATATGTTTTTTCATATGACATATTTGATTACAGTTTCTCCACCTCCAACTCCTCTCAGATCCTCCCCAACTCCACCCTCCTACCCCAAATCCACACCTCCTCATTATCTCTTCCTCTTAGAATACGATTAGGCTTCTGAATCTAACAATAAAAAAATTAAAAAAAATAAGAATAAACAACCATAATAAGACAAAGGAAAAACTTACCAGAAGAAAAAGAAACACATACATAGTTTCGTTTTTATGATTTAAATTTTTTAATACATTTTCATTTTATAGTTCAGATTTTACTGTAATCACATCTTTTCTCCTTCACTTTCTTCTTCTCAGACCCTCTTATATACCCCTTTTTTGCTCTCTTTCAAATTCATGACCTCTATCATCATTGTGACATACAGTTTATGTTTATACATATATTCCTAAGTACAACCTGATCAGTCCGTATAATGTCACCTGTGTATATATATTATAAGGCTGAGAATTTGGTGTGCCTCATAAAAGACTTTATCCCACTCTAAGGTCTCTATAATTACATCAGTTTCTCCTTCCTTCCTCCAGGTTTGCCAAGTTTTCTTCCCCCAACTCTCTCCATGCCCACCTCACTTGCAAGTTGACAGCATCTTCTCCCCTGACTATCACCATTGCATACGTGTGTGTGTGTGTGTGGGGGGGGAGAGAGAGAGAGAGAGAGAGAGAGAGAGAGAGAGAGAGAGAGAGAGAGAGAGAGAGAGAGAATGAATTAGTAAGTGGATCCCGATGCGTCCATTTGGTATGTGTAAGTATATGGTTCAGGGATGATCACTTTGTATTGTACAATCAATTCAGAGGCTTGCCTCTATGAGTGGTCAACACTCCCTCTCTGGTTCTGGCTATTACAAATAATTCTGCTATGAACATAGTTGAACAAATGCTTTTGTAGTATGATAGGGCATCTCTTGGATATATTCCCAAGAGTGGTATTGCTGGGTCCATGGGTAGGTTGATCCCTAATTTCCTGAGAAACCATCACAGTGATTTCCAAAGTGGTTGCACAAGTTTGCATTCCCACCAGCAATGGATGAGTGTTCCTTTTACTCCATATCCTCTCCAGCAAAGGCTATCATTGGTGTTTTTGATTTTAGACATTCTGACAGGTGTAAGATGGTATCTCAAAGTTGTTTTGATTTGCATTTCCCTGGTTGCTAAGGAGGTTGAGCATGACCTTAAGTGTCTTTTGGCCATTTGAACTTCTTCTGTTGAGAATTCTTGGTTCAGTTCATTGCCTCATTTTTTAATTGGGTTAATTAGAGTTTTAATGTCTAGTTTCTTGAGTTCTTTATATATTTTGGACATTAGACCTTTGTTGCGGGGTTGGTGAAGATCTTCTCCCAATCAGTAGGTTGCCTTTTTGTCTTAATGACAGTGTCCTTTGCTTTACAGATGCTTCTCAGTTTTAGAAGGTCTCATTCATTCATTGTTGCTCTTATTGTCAGTGCTAAAGGGGTTCTTCTAAGTAGGAAGTGGTCTCCTGTGCCCATATGTTATAGACTACTTTCCACTTTCTCTTCTATCAGGTTCAGCATGTTCAGATTAATATTGAGGTCTTTAATCCATTTGGATAGTTCCACATTTTCCCTCTGAGTTCTTTAAACACGTTTGTAATTGTTCTTCTGAGGTGTTTGTCAGGAATTTCAGATAAATCCTCTCCCTGAGGAAAAATACTATAGGGCTGCTAATCCAGGGAGAAGACCTGTCCTTTTTGTATGTGGTAACTTCTCGTGTACAGGGACTTGCACATCTGAAGTTAAACAGTTCATTTTTATTTTATTTATTCATTTATTCAAGCCACATTTCTTATTTCAGTGGTAAGTCCAAGTAGACAAACCAGCAATTAGGTTGAAGTGTTATTTTCTTTTGTTGACCAAATATTCATTGTTCCAGAATCTGTCACCACTTCTCCAAGAGTCAGCTATAACCTGTAAGAACAGTCACTGTCCAGGGATAATCCTACTGTAAATGGAGTAACAGTTGACTACACAGTAATCTTTCCTTAAGTAACAACTGTTCAGGGAAGTTCAGGGGGTTGGACAATACTGTGTATGTTAATATATTAGTACTGTGGGTAGAAGGGGAACAAAAAGAAGCCAAACAGAAGAAAAAAGATACAGTGTGACTTGTGATTAACATTAATTAATTGTAAATAAAGAAAGAGTTTTGTGGGCATGAAATAGCAAGAAACAGGCAGGAAGAGCTTTGATAGTGACATAGAATTTAAAACACAGTTACTCAAAATGAATTTATAAAATTCAAAGTATTCGTGTGAAAAAAATGGATTAAGACTAACATACTAAGACGTTGGAGAAGAAAACATATCAAAGAAACAAAGAAGAAAATTCCATTTGTAATCGAGATGTACATACAAACATAAGAGCAGACAACCACACTCAATCTATAGTCCTCATCCCAACCCACCTATGCACAAAAGCAGTGACATGGGGTAGAAGAAATGGGTGTAAAATTTTCTTCAGTATAGTTACATGGCTCTTCTTGTTCCCAGGGATGTAGTTTGCTCAGATAGGGGAGAAAAATAGCATCTTGATGGGTGGTTCCTCCACATCAAATCTCTATACTCCTTGTCTCTGGAAAAAATACTGAGTTCCATGGATCTGTGTTCTTCCCCTTTTAACATAAACTTCCTTGCTTTGTACTTTATCTTTTCCAGCTTGGGACATGCCACAGGTTCATATTTGACTAGTCTCACCTCTCCTACAGTGTAGTGAGATTTCTTAGTATTTTGTGCCCTACTCTGGCTAAGGACCAAGCAGCTATGTGACTCTGACACTGAATGGCAGGATTCATCATTCCTGTTCTATATTATCATTTTTCAGCATTTATCACATCTAAATACTTATTACTATTCACCAGTTTTCATATATATTCTTCAATCTCAGTTTGAACATTGAATACTAAGTTAATTCTATCCATTTGATTTTGTGTATATGAATAATATTTAGCAATAGAATAAATAACGGAACCCAATCTAATATATATTAGATTGGAGACATATATATACATATATATACACATATATATTATATATGGTTGGATTTAAACTTGCTTACATATGGATGGGAGTCTGGTTTTTTTTCTGCATCATAAGCAACTTACCAGTAGCTGCAGACTTGAAGAAAATAAAAAAGTTTATTTTGTTGTTGTTTTGTTTATTGTGTCTTTGTATTTTGAATTCTTTGTGTATTCTGAGTAAACCTCCATTGAATGTGTCTTAGGGTTTTGATTGTTGTGAAGAGGCTCCAGGACCATTGCAACTATTATAAAGGAAAATGTTTGCTTGGGGATAGTTTACAGTTTCAAAGATTTAGTCCATTGTTATGGCAAGGCATGGCAATGTATAGACAGACATGGTGCTGGAGGAGCTGAGAGTTCTGCATCTTGATCCACAGCAGCATCTTGGTCTACAATTCTGTAGGCAGTAGAGTTGATGACTGTCACACTGGACATGTCTTGAGCATATATCAGACCTCAAAGTCTACCTCCACAGTGACACACCTTCTCCAACAAGGCCACAGCTCTTAATAGTGCTGCTCCCCATAGGCCAGCCATTCAAACATCTCAATCTATGGGGTCATACCTATTCAAACCACCACAGGATGCAAGGCTGACAAATATTTTCTCGCACTCTGTGGGTTTCTTCTTCATTTGAATGGTTGTTTTCAGTTTTATGAGGCACCATTTATTAGTTGTTGGCCTGAGTGAGTGGAGTCCTGTTCAGGGAGGACCTTTCTGACCCTATCTATTGTAGGATTCTGTATATGTTTTCTTCTGGAAGTTTCAATACTTGAGATTTTACATTGAGGTTTTTGATTTATTTATCCATTTACAGTTGAATTTATTGAAGATACAGTCTTTTCTCTAATCTAGTGGATATTTTTGGCATCTTTGCAAAATGTAAGATGACTATAATTTTATGTACTCATATTTTTGTCTTCTATTTTGTTCCAGTGATATGCATGGCTGACATTGTGCTAATGTCATGCTAGTTTTATTGCTACAGCCCTGTAACAAAGTCTAAAATCTGATACAGTAATCAGTTCTGTATTATCCTTTTCGGTTCAATATCATTTTGGCTATCCTGGCTCTTTTGTGATTCCATATACATTTTATAATTTTTATTCATTTAAAGAGTATCATAAGCATTTTTATTGAAACTCAGTGAACATATAAACTGATTTTTGTAGGATAATCACTTTCACAGTATCACTTCTATCAACCCATCAGCATTGGTGGTCTTTCCATCTTCTAGTGTCTTCATCAATATCTTTAGAGACTTAAAATTTTCAGAATGACTGATTGTGATGTTCAAGCTTCCAAAAGAGAAAAGTAATTAATAGTCTCACCTATACATCTATGAACAACAGAAATGAGCAGAACAACTAGATATATCCAAGGGTAAAATAGTGTCACTTCTATCTTGGAGCTAAGCTACATTAATGTATACTTGTACTTATGGCCCATTTAATAAGAGAAATTTATGTCTGGTACCATAAAGCTACCCAACTACTTATGACTGGTGAGGCCACAGAACCTAGAGAAAAACCCATTACAGCCATTTTTCCAAAACAGTTTAATTTTCAGCTTCATATCCTTATCCACAAATATGTGTGGTCCTCGCCTCTCATCAAGAAACTTTTTTTTAACAGAAGATGGAGACCATCACAGAAATTTAAAAAATTCAGAAATCAACTGACCATAGGATATTTGTCTGTAATTATTACATATATTATACAACCTCTCTGCCCAAGAGAGCATCAAGGAAAGCAGAGGACCAGAACATCTTGTACAACATCATGTCTTCAGTATATGTGTGAGAGATGTACACATTAAATTTTAAAAATGGCTGCCTGAAAAAGATCTATATAATGAGAACACCAGTTGGCATACAAAACCAGAATGAGAGTGGTCTTGTCTTTATGATTCCCTGCTTTCTGCCTCAGCATCCCTGGCGGGGTGTGTTCTATCATGCATCTCACTATATCCATTTTTCAGAGATCAGCCTACTATGGTCAAAGATGCTTATCTTGTCCAGCAAAAAAAGGCTCCCAATTCTTTGAGAACTGCTAGAAAATCTGTTTCATTCTGTTACACCATTCTTATTATGTGCATGTTTGATGAAATGAGCAATAGCTGAGTCAGTGTGTGTATTTCCTGAGAGGAAATTGTCGCTTGGTAAACATTATAAGAAAATCGTGTCTAAAAATATTGTAGAATTTGTATTTTCATGAAATAATAGTGCAATAAATGACCACTACTTCTATTTCTATCTGTTCAAAGTTTCATTTTACTAAAGAGGCATGACAGGATAATACATACTGTTTGTAAGAGATGTTTTTATAATAATTCAATAAGGCCTGTTCAAATAAATACGTTTAAAGGTATATGATAAGGTATCAAAATATAATAACAATATCCACATCACAATTGTGGAAGTAGCCATTTTAATTATTTATGAAAAATAGACTACTGAGTTTCATGATATCCTAATTCTTTTGTTGGTCTTCTTGATTAATTAAAACAACTCTGAAAACTGTAAATACTTCAGCCATTCTCTTATACATTTTATATTTGTCATCATCTTTCTTTAGCTAAAAGTACAATTCTCTACTTATTGCCATAAGCAGTTTTCCAAGCACAATGCAGTATATAATAGGCTGTGTTTGCTCTATTGCTGTACTTTACTCAACTAAATGACATAAATTTACACCTATAATACAAGTTATTGTACGCTACAGGACAAAATAAAGGCTGCTTTTGGAATTCAAACAACCAGGGCAGACAAAACATACTGAATGGCTCTCTGTGTCCCAACAAAAGTAGCTGTTCTCTAGAACATCCACAGAAATAGACCCCAGAGTTAAAAAAGCAAGGTTCCCATCCATGTGTGGGTTTTAGTGACTATGAATGAACACATTTCAGAGACTGACTAGTTGTGAAGTGTCTTTTCACTTCTTTTTTTTTTTTCAAACTAGGTGTTCTACACTGTGTGATAATGAAGCACAACAGAAGGGACTATAGGCCTTACAGGAATTTTGAAGGTGGCTATTTTGATGCATCGTGTCTTCAAGCATCCATTGTTACAAGAAAAAAAGGTTGACTTTTAGCAAAAGGGCTCTTGTGTGGAAGTACTTTAAGCCATTTGAGAAGATAATAAATCTGCGTTGTTCATTTTTGGTGGTCTCCAATACATATTGCCATTACTAGACTGATCGTTTTATCTGTGGCTCATGCAATACCTATTTTATTATGTAGAGATTATATTCAGTACTCATTAGTTTAATAAATAATAATAAAACTTGACATGAAGAGTCTTTATAGTTCCCCCAAATATTTGATCAATTAATCTACTCTCACCTAAAATGAATAACTATAGCTTACTTTTATCAGGGTGTAGCATGACTTTCAGTGTAATTGGAGAAGTGACAAAACCTGTCTAATACTTTTTAATTTTGGAGCAGAGTGAAAATCATTCAAGATAATTTTAAATAGTGTAGCCAGGCTAAGAACTCCACATATCACTGCTAAGTGTAAGTATTTTCCTACAATCTAACCTTCTTTCTTGCTTTATTATGTTAAAAAAAACTTATGAAGATAAATTTATAAAAATCACATGCAAAATGTCGAACAAATGCAAAAGAAAGAAAAGGAGCCTGAAATAAAACAAAGATGTCCAAAAAGTCATAAAAATCAAACTATTAACTATTTACCTAAAAACAGTATACTACATGTAAGTCTGTATAAATATACATATATAGTTTAAATGAAAATTTCTCATTTGGACAGACAATGTTCCATTCAAGAGCCCAAATCCACCTAACCAAGCCTCCCACACCAGCAATTGTAAACCCGCTTTGGATCCCTATTGCCCAAGAAATTTCTAAAACACACAGGTTATTGATATTGCCCTGGTTGCTATCTAGAGAAGGGAGGGAAATGCCTGTTACTGAAGGCACTATGCACTTCAGACACAGGGCCTAGAGTACCCTGAGCTAGAATTGACCTGGATGATCCTTCCTAAAAATTGCCAATCATAGTATCACAAAGCTCCATAAAAGCTTCCTAATGAAGAGAAGAGCCAACAGTCATAATACCTGTGAACCACAACAATGGGCAGTAGGACAGCATAGCACTAAGGGTGCAGTAGTGGCACACAAACCTTGGCAGTAACCTAAAAGCTCTCTTATTGGACTAAAACCATTCAACAACAATGAAATTAGGTCTGCTGTTTGTAGGCAATTATGCTGATCTATTGACTCCATCAATGCTGGGGGAGAACGTACCACTACCACTTCATGAAGCCAGCATAGTCCCTAGCTAGATTCTCAATATTTGTCCTACAAAATAATCCCATATCAAAGCCTCAGATAACATTGCGAAAGATAGGGATGGAAAGAATGTAAGAGACAGATGATCAGGGAGTTTTCTCTGAGATTGTATTTCATCTTGATTTCAGAAGCTGCACCCATAAAATCTCACAAAAATGACAGTCTATACAAGAGCTGAACAGAGACAGTAACAATATACATCTAAAGTACATAAAAAGAAGCCCCTGAGACCTCAACCCTACACAAAGAACTGTAGGCAACCAAGAGAAGCTGGGAGCAGGAGACAGGCTCTTCCCCAAGAAGGAACAAATTACTTTTCCAGTACAAAATGATCAACCCTGAAAACATACATACAACTAACACCATAACATATATACATATAATAACAATTAATGAAAAAGAGGCCATGAAGTTGAACAAGAGCAAGGAGTGAGATATTAGAGACTTTAGAGGGAGGAAAGGTTGAAATGATGCCATTATATTATAATCTCAAAACATGCAAACATACTTACATGATTATCATTATTTTAAATTAATATCCTTTTTTATAATATTAACTAAAATGTATCATTATCTTATTTTGGTTTATTTACTTATCACCCAACCCTGTAGCTAAAAATGAAGCCTGACTATTGTCACTTTTCTAACCTACTATTCTTGTTAACTATGTTCTAAATACCTGCCTTACACCCAAGTTAAGTGTTGCTCTCAGCCCTCATCAAAGAAACTTTTTTTTCAAATTGACAGAGAACATTACAAAAAGAACATTACAAAAATACAGATATATGAATCTAGATGCCCAAGAACATATGCAATAAATATCTTTCTAATTAAACTTACTTCACTTTAATATGATACTCTCCAGTTCAGTCCCTTTTCCTACAACTGACTTTATGTCATTCTTACTTATTATTGAGTAAAGCTCCATTATTTGCAAATTCTATATTTCCTTTGGGTCACAATAGAGATTGATGTGCAGCAATCTTTGTACCATGCATACTTAGACTCTTGGGAGGACTATTCCAAGGAGTGCCGTTGCAAGATCAAATAGTAGTTCATTTTAGTTTTCAGAGGAAACTCCTCCAGGCTGGATTCTGCACTGACTAGGTTACCTTATCTACCCACCAGCAGTATACGAAATGTCCGTTCTCCGTCTACCATTAATAGTAGCTATCTTTTTCATTTTTAATGACAGCCAAAATGATAGGGTGTCATAGCATTTGAATATAGTTTTGAGTTGAATTCAAAGAGCAACTTCAAATATATTGAACAATTTTTATATATTTACTGGCTATATGCACTTCATCTTTGGATTGCTATCTTTGTCAATTTTCAATTGTAGTTTTCAGATTTTTAAAACTCACTTACAGATCCTCCTGTCAAATGGATATCTTACAAATATTTTTTTTCTCATTTTGTGAGCTCTTTCTGAATTCAGAAAATTGGCTCTTTTGCTGTACAGAAGCATTTTTAACTCAATATACAGCTCTTTACCAGTTCTTGCTTTACTTCCAAAGCTGTAAGAGTCATCTACAGAAAACACTTGTCTATGCTTACTTCTTGAAGCATTGCTTTAAGTTTTCCGCTAACACTTCCCATGTTTCAAGTCCTACGTTAAAGTTTTTGATCCACTTCATGTGACTTCTTAAAGTTGAAAGATAGGGATCCACTTTCATTATTTTATATGGATATAGAGTTTTTCCGAGCCAGTTTTTGAAGCAGTTGCTTTTCAGGGTTTCGTCAAAAAAAGGTGGCTAGAGCAATATGACTTTATCCCTGGGTGTTCCAGTCTATGTCTTTGTTTTAGCACCATATGCCAGTGGCATATTATTTGTGTTGCTGTGGCTATGTAGGGCCATTGATATCTTGGATGGCACCTCCCCCAGCACTGATCTTTCTGAACTCAAGATTGCTGTCTATTTTTTTTCCATTCAAATTTTAGACATGTGGGTTTTTATCTTATTATTTATGTGAAAAATCCTTGGAATTTTAATGGAGATTACAACAAATTTGTGAAAACCTTTCAATACCATTGCCATTTTGTGTTTTTTTTTTGTTATATGTATAGTTCTACTCTTGTTTAAGGTATTATGTTTATACAGCTCATATACAATGTACTGTATAGTTAAGAAATACAGATTAATAGGTAGTCATCTATAATAATAAAACATTTAATTATGTTAGTTAGACATAACATATACATACAAGATATACAGAGATATGTTAGATTAACTTCAACAGTTCAAAGACCTACAGAACATGACATGTTCTTAAAATGTTTTTAAGATTTACATTTTCTCCACAGTAAGCCATATCTGCTTCTGGCAGCACCAATTACTTCAGAGACATTGATGGGCATGGAGGAAACTCATTGTGGAATTTGCCTTCAATGTAACAAAGGTAGACATTTGGGCAAGAAACTGCTCTTGCCTGAACTGCTTGATGGTATGCTGGTATAAAATGGGCACTTAGAATTCACAGAAAAATCACTGCTGAACTTGCCAAAACAAGGTGAAAAAGTACTTCAGGGTTCTTGCTCCACCAAAGAAACTGCAAGACATTATGCAGGATATACAAAAACTGTGACTAACAAACTGCCAATATAGACAGAACAGATCTTCTTATTTCCTGCTTCACTGAAAAGTCTGCCAGATATTATGGGCTGAAGATAAATGCCCCAACATTGCAAAAGAACTTTGGGTGACTGTTCAGTCAGCATGATGTCTCTGTAATTTTAAGAGGCTTGGAATCTATTTACAATGTACTTCCTTTTTATTTTGGTAATATTATATTCTTCTGGGGTCTTTGATGGAGTTGAAGACAGATATTTATAATTATAGTTTTCATTATTTATGATAAATGATAAATTAGAAATAAAACTTTGGACTCACAAATACAGGATAAATGATTAAAGTATTTTTCTTAATTTTCCAGATGTAAATGGACTAAATATTGTTAAGTATAATTCTTGCTTGATAGATGTTTTGTATATATAATTTTTACTATGTTAAAGTTAAAACCTTCCTTTTTATTTAGACAGTAAAGGGGTGTCATTCTGCACATGTGTTGCTTTTATTGGTTAATAGAAAAATATTTTAAATAGGCTCATTTAGCTTTTATTTCAATAAAACTAGTTTACCTTAAAATTGCAAGAGTTTATCTTTTTTATTACCTGATAGAAATTATGTTGCTTATTTTGATAACAACACACCTACCTGAGATTTAGGATTTAGATGAAAAATCTATGAGATGTTTCTGACAAGAGGAAGGTGAATTGCCCAATTCTCCCCCTCCCCCGCCTTTTAGCCTTTTACTTATAATAACGTAATTCTCAGCAGCTTTTCAAGTGCCTGCCTGTATAACACCATGCTTCTCACCTTGATGATAATGGACTAAATCTCTGAGATTGTCACCAAACCCCTAATCAAATACTTTCCTTTATAAAAGCTGCCTCAGCCACGGTGTCCCTTCATAAAAATAGAAGAGGGGCTAAGACAGTTAGTTCTACAACATTCATGCTCTTATTGCATTTGTGGACATGTCTTCATATGCTGATCATTATTGTATCTCAGAGTTCACAGTTGAGTAACATATAGTACCAAACTGCCGTATAGTTTCATATCTTTGTACCAATGGAGTAGTAGCGCTCTCAGAGTATATTGGAGAGATTTTTTTTTCCTTCGGGGAGAAGGGATTAACATAGAAAAACCCATCTAGTAAATGCACAGTGAGTATCTGTGGTATATCGAGCCACAAATGGAGCATCTATAGCAAAATCCTTTCCAGGTCTGAGGAACTATTATGGGATAGAAGAGTAGACTGAAAGACTGTTAAGACTCAGATATCATGAAGGCCAAAATTTAAAGTGTCTTTTGGTCATAACTGGACATCTATACTCATAAATTCACAGCAGCTGCTGTTACATGCACAAGACTTGTACAAGATCAAGCCAGTCAATATTCTAGTATGAAGGTATGAGACTCATTAGTTCCCATCACCAACTAAGTAGCTCTTGAGGGTTGATAGTTTCTGGGGGAAAGAAAGTTTATTTTCTTTAAAAGTATAGGCCTTAGTACATCAACAATGGTCTGTTGAGTGCTTATGAGCATATTGACAAAACAAAATATACACGGAGTAAAATTTGGTGGAAGGCTGTGAGACTTGGAAGATTTAGGAGGCAAAGTAAGGGGTTTAATGTGATAAAAAATACATTTTATACATGTTTTGCATTTCCAATAAATAAAAATCTTATGTTTTCTAAAAGCAAATTAATAAATAAGTATGAACATATAAATATATGCAGCAACAATTAATGAAAAAAGAGGCCATGAACTTGAAATAGATCAATGAAGATTTGGAGATAGGAAACAGCATATGGAAAGTTTTGGAGGTAGGAAAGGGAAGAAAAAATTATTTAATAATGTCAAGAAAATAATAGATTTAAGAAAAAACTAATAATCTTCTTAAATTTATTTCAATAATTATTGTTCAATTATTTAAATAATGTGATATATTTTTAGTTTAAAAAATTAAAAAAGCCAGCTAGCAAAGAAGAAAGTGAATGAAATATCATTCTTTGGTACCTCATCCTCTGGAATAGCAAAACCTTCTAAAATACAAAGGAAGTTTAATTGTTCCTTTGACTATCTAAGGCTTCAGTAACTCTACAGCCTTAGGTCAAGCAATATTTTGAATGTATATTATTATTAATTTTTATGTTTTATTATTATGTTTTGTCTAGACGTATGTGTACATGTATGTCTAGTGTCTGTAGATGACTGAAAATGGCACTGGATACCCTGTAACCAGAGTTACAGAGAGCTGCAAGATACTGTCTATGCACATGAAGTCAAACTTGGGTTCTACCCTATTCCTCACACTGCACTGCCTTGCCTAATCTTAATACAAAGCAAAGCGCCTAGTCTTACTGCAACTTGGTATGCCATGCTTTGTTGATATCCATGGGATGTCTGCACTTTTCTGAATAGAAATGGAAGAGGAGGGGGCTGAGGAGAGGTGGAGGGAAGGGAATGACAGGAAAGGAGAGAGTGGAAACTGGTTGGGATATAAAAAATAATTTAAAGAATGTAAAAGCATTGGTAACAAACAATTTTAAGCTATTACATTTATTTGTTAAAAATACTTAATTTTATTAGGTAAAACTTGGCAGAGAGGTTTATTCTGGTAAAAACTTTTTAGAGTTGCATCCTTATTCCTGTGCAATGAAGTTGAATTCATCAATAAACTTGATTATTCACTAAAAATAACATCCTTTAATAATTAGATATGTTTTTAAATATAAATTGGAGAAAATGAACAAAATGATTGATGTTAAAGATTTTTTTCTTGTTGAAGTTAAATACAAACTTAGTTTAAAGTAGTAAAGTGGGTGGAGAAAAAATGTAGAATAAAATTAAAGACTACATGTTTATATGTAGCAAAATCATGGCTTTCTCCTAAACATTAGATTTAATGTTTATACACATAATTCTTGATTTTACATGAAAAACTGTCTATGCATTTTCTGCAAATAAAATTTTTCCGGTGTCCCTATTACTTTCAAAACATTCTGCGAAACATACCAATACCTTTTACAGGCGCTTTTTCATCATATAATATTTGAGAGCCCATCAACACCATTGTGCTCTGTGCATATCAACTAGTTTGCTCATTTTATTTTTCTCTTGGTCTTAGATCGTATTCTTCTGCTCCTTTAGTGTGAGCAATTTCTAAAGGCTCTTGATGCAAATGCGCTAGATGAATGTATTTGCAAGACTGATATCCTAAGATCCTCATTGAAAATGTTCTCTATTTGGGTCTGTACAAATTAGTACCTTTATAATAAATATATTAAAAATGCATTCTATCAGAGCATTTTTTTCTGAAGTCTGATTATATAATGTGGAAAAAATAAACTTGGGCCCTATGGAATATCAGCCATTAGAACCATCTCTCATGTTCTACTGAATTTTTTAGCATAATTTTCAAGAAATTATTATAAATATAGATAAAGATCATATTTCAATCATTGACAGACATTTGGACTTTGGATGAGTTAGAAGAATATTTTTCAAGTAACAGCTATAGGTCATATTTTTTCTTTTAATCACATTGCCCTTTTAGAATGATTTAAACCATCATATGATTCCTTTTTTGTGACTTTTTTCTTGAATCAAAGCCTCACTGTGTAGCTCTGCCTGGCTTGGAACTAGCTCCATAGACCAACACAGGCTTGAACTCACAATAGTCTGTCTGCCTCTACCTCCCACTTGCTGGGACTAAAGGTATATACCTCCATGCCCATATCATTTTTGTGTTCTTTTTAGATAGATCACAAATTCCCTTCTTATTACTTAAGAAAGTCCCACTTTCAACTTTATTGCAATATGTTGTAACAATAAAACTGCAGTGTCATTATGTGAAATATCACTGAATCTATCACCTCTTCCCTTTCCTTCCTTCTCACTCACCAACCCTGCCTCCCTCCTTTCTCCTTCAATTTTTCTCTTCTCATTGCAACAGTATTTCATTTCTTTTTCAAAGAAAATCTTCAAACTTGTTTGAAAGATTCTGCAGTTATGTATTAAAGAAAGACTATTTATTAATTTCATATAGTCACTCCATTAGGCCACTGATTTATAAATGTAAAAAAAAAATATTTTTGCTACAAATTCTGTCGATTTCAATTAGAAAGTGATGTAACTAAACAAGTACTTAGCATGATTTCCTCACAGGAAAATTACCTTTGTCCATATCTTTTGACCTGAAACAACTTGATCTAGCACACTTACGTACTCTTTCGCATCTTTTATTTCTTTGTTTTTAATTTCTTCATTGGTGTGAATTCTCACACCTGACTTAAAAGGAATTCCTAGATAAAAATAGAAGGAGGATTGAGGGGAGAAAAGCAAAAAAGTTGTTTTAAAAATAATTTTAGGAGATAAACACATTACCACTCTTCATATAGTGGTATCAAATTTAAAGAGTATGAAAGACAATTTTGTTTTACATTGAAAACCCTTGACAAGTAAAGTTCAGTGGTCCCACACGCTGCCCTTTTCCTTTAATCTTGGACCCTTCTCCCTTCCATAGGAATAAAAGCCACCAATGATTCATCTCCACCTCTTTACTTTGTCTTTACACATATTTTTGAGACAGAAAGACAGAGAGATAGACACAGAAAGACACATGGAGAAGTAGGTTCTCTCATTCCACTATGTGGGCTTTACTCAAACCATCATTTTGGGTAGAGATGTCCTTACCAAATGAAGCCATTTCATTTAAAACAGCATAATTTCATTTCATTGAAAAGACCATGCTTGATGCCAGGTGATGGTGATGCACATATGCCTTTAATTCCAGCACTCAAGAGGGAGAGATGAGTGGATTTCAGTTAAGTTCAAGGCCAGCCTGGTCTGCAAAGTGAGTTCCAGGGCAGCCAGGACTGTTAAACACAGAGAAACCGTGTCTAGAAAAATTGAACTACCTAGCTAGCTAACTAACTAAGTGAATAAAGGAATAAAGCCATATTTCAATCAGTCAGCTTCAAACCAAAGGCAACCATTCAACTTTTAACTCTTGAAACTTTGTTCTTTTGCGTTTATTATATAATTAGAATCACACCCCCAAACTATCCTTTTAACACCAAAAATATGCTAGTTCTTCTACATATTTAGTATCTTGAAAATTTACATTATTATGTGATTGAATGAAATTTTTGTCTATGAATATAATAGTATATGCCATATTTTGTTAATTAAGTGATTTCTTGGTAGCTTCTAGTTTGTAGCTTTTTATAGCTTTGTAAATAAAGCTTCTATAAGTATTTATAAATAAGATTTTATGTATATGGAAGCTTTTAAACAAATTGAGTGAATAATGAAGGACATAATTAGTGGACTGTATTGTTTTGTTTTGCTTTGCTTTGTTTTGCTTTTCGAGACAGGGTTTCTCTGTAGCTATGGAGACTTTCCTGGAACTAGCTCTTGTAGACCAGGCTGCCCTCAAACTGACTATTCTTTTTATTTTTGCCTGCATATGTTTTTATGCCTTGGTTTGGTGTTTTTTTTCCTTATATTTGTTTGTTTTCTCTTATTCTGGTTTGTATTTATTTGATCATATTTTATTTTACTATTTCTTTTAGATGCCTGTTTGATTTCTAATGAGAGAGAGAAAAGGTATTAATTTGTGTGGCTGGGAAGATGAGGAGGATCTGGGGAGAGAAACAAAATCATAATTAGAATAAATTATATGAAAAAATTATTTTTCACTAAAACAAGAGAAAAACGTTTTATCTTTAGTAAACAAATATGACATTTTGAGTATCTTTATTAGGTAATTTCTCTAAGCATTAGTTTTTGCAACTTAGGTTCAAAATTAAGGGATTTTTGACAATAATTCTTATTGCAGACATATAGCTAGGGGAAAATGACTGATGCTGATTGTATATTTTCCATCAAAGAAACTTCTTCTAACACACACACACACACACACACACACACACACAGTATGGAGGTAATTGGTACATTTAGAAATAAAACTTGGAGGCAGAAGGTATAACACTTCTAGAGTATTGGGTTTTATCCACAATATTTAACAAACAATCATAGGAAAGCTGTTTGCCAAAGATACTGCAGTAGAGATCATATTAATTAAGATTAACAAGACCTTCAACCTATTGACAATTACAGATTTTCTTCAACTCAAATGCCAGATAATTAAGATTCACAAATAAAGATACTTCTTTGGAAGAGAGAAGACTAGCAAGAGAAAGGACAGTCATCAGTGGAAATGAATTAGTGTGTCCTTCACACTCTACAGAGCAAAATATATTTAAATGAATATGCCAGTAAAGAAACAAAAGCGTTAAGACAATGAGACAGACAATGACAAGGAGGAAAATGTAAAAGCAGATCTCAAATACAGAGAAGGAAACAGAGTAAATGTAGCAGAGAAATTCTTTAAAGAGGTAAATGAAGTATACAAAAGCTAAGTGTGTTGCAAAGCAATCTGTCACAATGGAATTGACAAAATCAACTGCTGGCAACTAAATGTGGAGAAACCAATGAATCCACCTTCAACAAGAATAATGAATCAGTTTATATAACAAAAAATACCTTTTTTTTTTCAAAAATTAGGTCTCAAATGCAGCCATGATATAAATTCATTGGAAAATAAAGGTATTTTACATTGAAATTTAAGCCAGGACATTAATTTAAATAAAGAATCTGATGTGCAGAAACAACTTTATAATACTTCTAAAGGAAATTTATTAGTAAATATGAAGAGCTAAAGATCAAAACTGACAAAATTCTGATACTAGGTATGTAGGCATTAAAAGGTACATATATATGCTTTACTGTAAGCAAACTTCAGAAATTAGATTTAGTAGATACTATTTTAGGCAATTTTGTTTCTAGAGAGGTGGGGGTGTGTTTTTACTCATGAAGGCAGGATTTCAGCTTTGATTATTATGCTTCAAGAGCAATCCAACTTTATTTTTGAGGCAGAATTTCTCATAAGCCTGGGGCTCACTGCATAGGCTAGCCTGTCTGTCAGTGAGATGCAGACATATGCCTGGCTGTTCCTCTCCTAACACTGGATCACAAGGGCATATTCTACCACACCTGACTTGCTAGAGTGGATTGAACTCAGGTTCTTTTGTTAAGACCACAAACACTGTTAAGTAAGGTATATACTCAGATTCATCATCATTATGTACAAAGAATTGAGCTTTATTAGAAAAATTCTAATGTACACATAAAATATTTTAATCATATCAACCTCCTTATCCTCTTTTCCATTTCCTCCTGCCCTCTTTTATTTGAATTATCTGTCTGTTACTTTTATGATCTTTTAAAATTCCACCTATGCAATGAAACAAACGATACTTGTCTTTTTGATTCTGGTTTATTTTACTTAAAATGAATCTTTATTTGAGTTTTTAAGTGTCATTTGTTTAAAAACCGTCTATTTCTAGAGAAAAATAAGACAAGAGAATAAAAGACAAAATACAGACTTTATAGCTAAAATTAGTAAAGAAGTTTCTTCCTCTTCTTCCGCTTGTTGTTCTTCATGTTCTTGATTTTCCTCCTTCTCGTCTTCTCCTCCTCTTCTTCTTCCTCTTCTATTTCTTCTACTTCTACATTTTCTCCTTCATCTCACACGTATGCCTAGTTAATATAGGTTCTGCTATTCAGACCAGTCTTTCCTTTAACTGAAATATCTACCTACTGCTGCCTCTGTCTCCCTAACACTGGGATTAAGGGCACCCACGACCACACCAGGAAAAGAAGCAGTCTTAAATGTTGATACTTTACTAAACCGAATAAAATACTTCAAACAATACCTGCATATTAACATGAATATTTTTGGCTCACCCTTGGTGACTGTCAACCATTCCATCCACTTTTGTGGACCAAGGCCATATGAACAATATTCCAAAGATTACTTGGGTACCTTCAGAGCCAGGTTTCTCCCTCTACCCTGTCCCTACATGCTTCCCTAGTTGCCATGCCGTTGGCTGCACCAATGGGACTGCTTGAAGATTAAACCCAGAATTTTAAAAAGTACTTCTAGTAGGACTTCATAAAGTTCATCCACCTGTCCATGATGACTGACATTTTACTCACTGTTGGAGCAAGGATCTTGTGGAGGTAAACCTTAAATCCTAATTAGAGATCTCAGAACTCAGTCCCCTTCTCCCACACCTGCTTGCTTATTCCCAGGCCCCTTTAGCCTTATTCCCCAGGGAAAGGTGAATGCATTATCTGCCAGTTCTGCAGCCCCATGATGCAGAACAATCAGATCTGATAGGGAGTCGAGTCAAAGCAGGAACTCAGTTTATTATTGTGAGTGTCAGCTTATATAGGCTAAGTTACGTTGTGTAATGTGGGGGTACCTCTAGCCAATGAGAGACAGCCACGCTCTCCCTCTGGCTGGAGAGGTGCCTACCTAGATTTTGCTGTCTCATCCCCTCTCAGTAGCTTTGAGACTATCCTTCAAACTCAACCCGGGCTTTTCTCTGTCCTACAGGCCTCAAGGTACAGGCCCTGAGATAATTTTGGTGCAACATGTTATCAGACACCCAAACTACCACCTCAGACATCTGGTACTGCTTGGCCTCCAAACATTGGGACTGAGTCAGAATCCCAGGTAAGAACTCCTAAAGCCAGTTACGTCACTAGCCTGTCAGCTATGCCATAGGTCCTGCTTATCTGAAAGAGAATGAAGTGGATGTTTGTCTTAGTTTGGATTTTTATTGCAGTTGATGAGATACCATGACCATAGCAACTCTTATAAAGAAAACATTTAATTGGGGTTGCTCACTTAAAGCTCAGAGGTTCAGTCCATTATCATCATGATGGAGAGCTTGGTAGAAGGCAGGCAGCTGTGGTGTGGCAGAAGCTAAGCGTCCTACATCAGGAAGTCAACAGACAGTCACAGTGTTGGAAGCTTGAGCAAGAGACCTCAAAGCCCACACCAACAGTGACGGACTTCCTTCAACAAGGCCATACCCACTCCAACTAAGACATACTTCCTACCAGTGCCAATCCCTTTGGGGGCCTTTCTCTTCCCATCACTACCTTCCATTCCCTGGCTCCCAAAGGCTATAGCCATATCGAAACACAACAATAATGTATTCAGTCCAGCTTCAAAAGTTTCCAGTTTAAAACAATCTCAAACATGTTTCAAAGTCCAAAGATTCTTCTGACACTCAGCAGTCTCTCAACTGTAACCCACCTGTAAAAATTCAGAACCAAAAACCAGGTCACAAACTTCCATCACTTAATGGCACTTAATACACTCTCATTCCAAAATATAGGGAGGGGAGCGTAATGAAGAAATTCTGAACCAAAGGAAGACCAAAAGTCAGCTGGGCAAACTCCAAACCCTACATCTCCATGTCTGATGTCAAAATGCTTTTCATATCTCCAGCTCTGTTCAGCTCTCTTGACTGCAACATACTTATTTCTCTTGGGCTATTTCTCCTCCCTGCTTTTCTCGGCAGGTATCCCATAGGTCTGCCATCTCTAACATCTTGGGTTCTACAAGTCAATCCAGGCTTCAACTTACTGTTTCAAGCAATGGCCTCTCTACTAGGTCTCCATGAAAAGACACCCTGACATATTTCTGAGCTCAGCGTCTTTGTTAAGCATGACAGAAAATCCCATAACTCATTTCTTCTATCCTTAACTCTAAAGTCAGAATCATGTGATCAAATTTATGGAGTTCTGCTGCTTGCTAGGGCGGAAACATTGCCCCATCATTCAACTGCATTTTCACCAGCTTTCTGTCCTTCACTCCCTAGGCTTGGTGGCCCTGAACATTGAAGCTCACTCTGTATACCAGGCTGACTTCAGAGATCTGCCAGTCTCTGCCTTTCCCAGTAATGGAATTAAAAGTGTGCCCCACCACACCTGGCTCTAAGTTTCCCTTCAGCCTTCTTTCGCAAGTTGGAAACTTATCTGGGTGGGCTCTTGCCCTGAGGTTACCACCCCCTTTATTTCCTTTCTTAATCCATTTATCTCCTTGAATACAGAATTCAGCTTAATTCCACTTCTGGGTGCTCTATTTCTCCAGCTTTCCTTTTTGCTATTTACCCTGCTCAGCTTGCTCCTTTTCAGTATTAATCTTCATTAGAGTTACTACTAATATCCACATGATAGAATCTATACTAGGCTTTTTTAAGATTTCTTCTGCCAGTGGAATTAATCCAAAATTCTTCACTTTAGCCTCAGGCAGACTCTTTGGACAAGGACAAAAGGCTGTCATTTCCTTCACCAGAATATCACAAGAATGATTTCTGGGCAACACACTAAAATTCTTCCCTTCTGAATATTCTTGAGCCAGTTCCACATAGTTCATCGATTCACATTTAGTGTCAGTGTCTTCAGTGCTTCTACTAGGATGGCCCATTAAGCAGCATCTAAGGATTTCAACTTCTCTTCTAGTCAGCAGTCCCATCCACAATCCCGGAATCCATATTACTCCAAACAAAAGAACAGCCAGGCCTATCAGAGCAATACTCCAGTTCCTGGTTCCAACTTCTATCTCAGTTTGGCTTGTTATTGTAAAAAGTCTCCACGTCCTTGGCAAAAAGAGAAAAAAAAAAAACATTTAATTAGGGTGACTCACTTAACAGTTTCAGAGGTTCAGTTCACTATCATCATGATGTCTCCATCCAAAGGGCACTTTTCAGGAATACACGGTGCTGGAGCAGCTGAGAGCCTTACATGTTGCAGACAACAGGGAGTCAACTGACAGTCCCGCTGAGGGAAGCTTGAGAAAAGGAGATCTCATAGTCTACCCCCATAGTGACACACTTCCTCCAAGAAGGCTATACCCACTCCCACAAAGCCATACATTTTAAAAGTGACACTTCCTTTGGGGCCATTTTCTTTCAAATTAGCACAAATGTCCAAACCCAAAGATTAACCAGAACTTCAGGAAGAAGCTTTCAGTGCCAGCTAGTATGTCACAGTATCAGCCACTCTACCAATTGCTGTGTTCTGGAAACACATGAAGCTCAAACTAAGCCCAAATTAGAGACAACCAAACTCAGTATTTCTCTACCTACCTAGCTGTCTATCATGTCCCTACCTACTATACCAATCTGGAAAGAGACTGAAACTAAGCATCATGTGGCTGGCCCACAACCTTACAGGTTAGGGTAATTGGAGGGAAAAAAAGATTTCTATGTCTACTTAACAAATCTGGTAGATATTCAAGATATATAAACTAAGAACTCTATAAATATTCTAATATGAGATGCTAATAGCTCATCACATAAATACAAACATGAACAATATGCTTCCTCCAGAAATGATCACTGCCTTTGTAATATCCCCTGAGTACAGTAATTTATTTAGCTGATGTATAAGACAATTACAAAAAACATCAATTATTATTATATTCAAGAAATTCAAAGAGGATATGCAGAAATTTCCAGGTAAAGACCAAAAATCTTGAGTAAAAATAGTCATGAGGGGAAAATATTTAATCATTTTGATCAATCAGCTAGACAAAAAGCTACTTCCAGAAAAGCCTTCAGCTGATTAAATGGGACCAATTTGCAGTTAGAGCTGTTTTATACCATCTCCCAGTGCAGATTAGTCTCAGCTTTCCAGTGGTACAATCGCTTAGCACTTGTTACCTGTAGAGCAAATATGAGTCTCACCTATGGTCCCTCATAGACACATTCAAAATAAGGTTTTAGTAAATGCCTGGATATCCTGTTGCTCTGTCAAGCCAATGCATATAGTTAACAATAACAGATGATGAAGTTTCTTTCTCTTTTGAAATATTTATTAATTATACATTCAAATGCATTCAGTATGAATGACCTTCTAACTTCACAAACATATTCAATACCTCTGAGCAAGCGCTGATCACATACCTTTGGGTAAAATCATCTGTATAAAAGTGTTGTGTATCTCATATAATTTTTACATGTTGTACTAAAATGAGAATAAAAATCATAAGTTGAATGTTCTTTTTCCTGTTTTCTAATTGATTTTTGAAGCTTCATACAGTATTTTTTTATCATATTCTGTTCAATCACCCCACTCCCTTCCCTACCCCCATGACACCATGCTCTTTCTCTCTTTGTAGTGATATTTTGTTTGTGTTTTTAACAAATAAAGCTTGCTTAAATAACAGAGTGCAGAGCTAAGCTACTAGAGGGCAGACAGTGGTGGCACACACCTTTAATCGCAGCACTAGGGAGATGGAGACAGAGGTGAGATGGCTGGGCTGAGATAAGAATATAAGGCTGGAGCAGTCTGAGGTAACAGTCCAAAGAAGTCAATCTGAGGAAGCACTCAGAGAACAGGATCACCCTTTTTCTTTTTGTATGAGCACTGGTAGAGGTAAGAACTCTAGTGGCTGGTCCCTCAGCTTCTCATACCCTTCAGCTTTAATCTCTATATCTGACTCCAGGTTTTTTATTATTAATACCAATTAAAATTCATGCTACAAATCTTGAAAATAAAAACTAAAAAGAAGACAAAAAAAGTCACTAAAAACATGAAGTCAGATTGGTGTTGGTCATCTACTCCTAAGCATGGGGCTTGCCCATTGTTACTGCACTAAGAAGAACACTGATTTCACCCTATCAGAAGCTGTCATTTGCCGATAACTTCTAGCTGGGGGTGGTATTTTGTGTCCTTCCCCCTGTTTTCATCTGGCTTGGGCTTGTTCAGGTCTTGCACAAGCTGCCTTAGTTAGTCTGAGTCCATAGATGCATCTGGCCCAGTGGGTCTGGAAATTGTGACTTTCGCTCTGCGCCTCTTCTGCTGTATTAGAGCATCCAGAAGAAAGCATGCTGCTGAGGGATGAGCAATTCTGTGGAGATACTCATGAGGCAAGAAGGCAATGTCGTGCTGGGCAGTGGGGGCGCACGCCTTTAATCCCAGCACTCGGCAGGCAGAGGCAGGCGGATCTCTGTGAGTTCGAGGCCAGCCTGGTCTACAAGAGCTAGTTCCAGGACAGGAACCAAAAGCTACTGAGAAACCCTGTCTCGAAAAACAAAGAAAGAAAGAAAGAAAGAAAGAAAGAAAGAAAGAAAGGAAGGAAGGAAGGAAGGAAGGAAGGAAGGAAGGAAGGAAGGAAGGAAGGAAGGAAGAAAGAAAGAAAGAAAGAAAGAAAGAAAGAAAGAGACTGTCTTCAGCTGACATCAGGAACAGATCTATGAGTGAGCATGGAAGGAAACTCTCCCAACTTCAGCGCTGCAGTGACTGTAGCCCCAGCCAGTACCTGATCCTACCCTCTCTGCTTACCAGTTCTCAGAAGTACAGTGACCCACAGAACTAAGAAATAAATGTTTTTGTCATAAATGCTAAATTGGAAGGTAATTCCTTCCAGTAGAATTGTCAGCACACATAGTAAATCATGAAATCAATTAAATCTAGAAGTAGCTGCAAATTCCCTTTTTATCTTTTCTGTTCCACCTGGAGAAAAAAACTTTCTGATCCTCAGGCCAAACTTTTCACTTCCATAACTTTCAATTCCTCAAATATTTCATGTTGATAATAATCAGCCTACTTCATTACATAACAAGTGTCAGCCTGATGTTCCACCAATGCACATAAAACTAAAACAAACCAACCAACCAAACACTTTATCAATGCCCATCCAAGGGAATCAAGCAATTTAATAAAAACTAAATGTGCAATTCCACCTGCCTCCCACTTTTTCTCTTTCCTTTAGAGTAAAATCCGTAGAAAGAGGAGAGATATAAATGACAGTTTCAGCTTCTGCCATCAGTACTAGCTGACATTCTGGTTTCTCTCTCCTTATCAAGAATTTGCTTCCTAGAAAATTGGGAGTCTATGCATGTGGAGGTCTCCTCCTCCTCCCTTCTAAGACATTTTTCATGGCTTCTTTTTAACAGATTACAACTTGTCTTTATCTTCTGGATTTCTATATTTTGTAACACATCCACTTGTCACATCTCAATTAATATGAAATTATAAACTCTCTACTGTATTTAAGGACAGTCTTCTTGTTTGGATCCACCCCAAATTCTTTAGCCTCATCCTTTAACACTTTGCTTGAGTGACTGTGAGCAACCTGATTTGCTGTGCTATCTTTTTCCTTATGTATAGCATATTGTTTGCTACCCCAATGAACAGAGAGCTTATTCCAACCTGTCCTTTGTATATGACTTTTTAATTTTTTCTATTAATTTAAGATTATTTCCTATGCATATGGGTGTTTAGCCTGAAAATATCAGTGCTTGTCTCATAACAACATAGGCTAGAAATGGACATCAGATCTCCTAGAAATGGAGTTATAGATTGGTATGAGCTATCATGTTGGTGCTAAAATATGAACCAAGAACCCTTGGAGGAGTAACTAGAGTTCTTAACCTCAGAACCATCTTTCCAGACCATTTATTTGTTTTTAAATTGAAAACTACTCATATTTCTGGAGTCAGTTTGATAATTCACAATGCATACATTATATATACTCAGCATCACTTTGTTTTCTTTGTATTGTGTTGATTCAAAACTCTTTCTTTGAAAAAACATATAGGCATCCACCTGAATATTAACGTTCATCAGGCGATAAAAGGAGACAGAGACAGAGACCCACATTGGAGCACCGGACTGAAATCTCAAGGTCCAAATCAGGAGCAGAAGGAGAGAGAGAGAGCACGAGCAAGGAACTCAGGACCGCGAGGGGTGCACCCACACACTGAGACAATGGGGATGTTCTATCGGAAACTCACCAAGGCCAGCTGGCCTGGGTCTGAAAAAGCCTGGGATAAAACCGGTCTAGCTGAACATAGTGGACAATGAGGGCTACTGAGACCTCAAGAACAATGGCAATGGGTTTTTGAGCCTACTGCACGTATTGGCTTTGTGGGAGCCTAGGCAGTTTGGATGCTCACCTTACTAGACCTGGATGGAGGTGGGTGGTCCTTGGACTTCCCACAGGTCAGTGAACCCTGATTGCTCTTTGGGCTGACAAGTGAGGGGGGCTTGATTGGGGGAGGGGGAGGGAAAAGGGAGGCGGCGGTGGGGAAGAGACAGAAATCTTTAATAAATTAAAAAAAAACTCTTTCTTTGAGATATTTTTGAAATATTCAGTAGGGCATTGTTAGCTATCATCACCTTAATGCGCAATAGAATTTTAGAATTTATTCCACATAACTAACCGAGACTTCCACCTCCGGCCAATGCTTTACTCTTTTCTAGTTTCCATTACCTCTCTGACCTCTAGCAATCTTTATTCTAATACATTCTTCCTATGGGATCAACTTGGTAGATGGAACATGCAGCTGAGATCATGAGCTCTTACACAGAAATCGTGGTGACTATATTTTCACAAACTCATATATATTCTCTTTTATTTTAAAGGAAAGTATTCAAATTCTTATACCAATGTGGTACAGAAAGTAAGGATAGAAAACAGCACTCTGGCTTGTATGGGTCTCTATAGCTCGTGTCAAGGGGCAATGTAAACTACTTCAATAAGAGTAGAGGCCATTCTGTTCTATCAATCTTTTTACTAAGAATGTAACACATAAACCGTTCCATCATAATGGTACTGCATACACTTCATATTGCTTAATTGTTTTTTGAGTTAAAGAAATCCATTCTTATTTGCATTCACCAAGATTTCCTTTTGAAATTCCAAAGCAGTAATAGTTAGAGTTCACTTTATTCCTCAGACTCTTGAAAGTCATTTCAGGCAAGGAAGACCATTGAAATAAGCAAAAATAAAAACACCTTTAATTTCTGGTGATAAGAAAGATTCATTCAATCCAATATTTTGTGGGATTCCACTTCAGAAATTTCTTCACAAATTGAAATGTGTGGTCAACAATTTGAACCAAAAACAAATCATGATATCTGCAAATAATTAATTTTCTTTCTTGAGAAGCAGTATAAATAATTGAGTATAGAGTTTGGAAACCATCATTCCAGAGTTTGAATCTTGAGAAGGTACAAGTAACTTGTTATGTGATCTTCACCAAATTAGTTTAATTTTCTTTGCCATTGGAATCAGTTATCTGGGTATTATAAAACAACTTATCTCTTTATGAAGACTACATCAAATAGAATAAAATATTTAAAAATCTAACTAACAATTTACATGGTGCAAGCATTCCATAAATATTAATTATTTTCTTTTTAATTTTGTAACCAATGTGTCTCTGAATCACAGGACAAGGAACTGATTCTCAGGAATGTCCTCTGTGACCTGGGTAAATAAACTTGATTGATTCCATGGTTAGATGGAAGAGCCGAAAGTAAAAGTTATGATATTACTGATAAAGAGAGTAACTGTTATTAGGATTGTAAGTTCAGGCTACTTATGTGTACTAGCAAGTGATGTTTTGACATGTACCTTCTTCTTTTATTTCAATACTGTTTTCTGGCTCAACTACTAACTTTGTCCTTATAATTCCAGGGGTCTGTTTCCCTTCCTGGACTCAGAACAGCACTTATCCCTCCTTGGGGGTAGCATAATTCCACCTTTTACTTTAAGCACCTGACTGAAATCTGACAGCTTGAGCCTTGCTGAGATGTGTTCTGCTCTGCTTCTGAGGTCTAACGAGCAGTAAAATATGCAGCTGATTCCTATGGAATGAAACAGGTACCTGCCCAGAAATTCAAGCCCAGTGAAGCCTCTCTTTAGCCACTGAAAAGGAATACAGACTGCATCTTTTTAAATTATCTACCACCCCAATAGCAAGATCTTTCTGATTTCTGGTCTTCTGGAGAGTGACAAAATATATTCTTCCTGTATCCTGCTTCACTATATTCTATGAATTTTACCTTTTCAAAGATTCTGGCACAATAATGATTTAATTTTAATCACTTTAAATAGGAAGCTAAACAAGTATTTATAGTTTGAGAGGGTCTTTGGAGGACATTTGTTTTATTTCTATTATATATAAGAAATTATACAAGCATTCATCTAGTGTAAATAGTATTTCCTTGCTTTTGAGAGACAAAATATTGATTGAAACTTCATTGCTTGTGGATTTGTAACTTACCTTGTTACAACAGACAGGTGTTGGTTATGAAAGAAATCATTGTTAGAGTGTCATTATCTTCATCAGTCATCTTAGTCCTTAGTTCTCACATCTACAAAAACCATCATTCAAAGGAAAACTTATTTGCAGCCAATACTTTCATTGATTTTAACAAATGCATAGATTAATGATGAGAAAAAGAATTTGAACGCTACTTTCAACATTTTAAAATAACTTTACCTTATGCTCAGTTTCACAGTTTGGAAAGAATCATTAAACTATCTTTAACACATCCATCCACTGCTTTGTTCTACAAGTATTTCAAGAACATTTTCTCTTCTGTGTCTTGGTAATGGAAACATAAAAACATAACACACAGTTGCTTTTAATCATGGAGTTTGTCCAATCTGAGAAAAGAAGTTGTTCATTTAAAATACAAGACATGTAATAATTGACAGCGAAGCAGAGCTGTGAGCCAAGCTGTTAGCAGCTATGAAACATGATTAATAAAAGCTCAGAGACAAAAACTGGGGTTCAACCTAAAGATCAGAAAAGCAAAGCAGCCAGTCACTTGTTCTTACCTCACCTTACTAGACCTGGATGGAGTGGGGAGGACCTTGGACTTCCCACAGGGCAGGAAACCCAGACTGCTCTTAGGACTGGAGAGGGAGGGGGAGGGAAATGGCATGAGGTGGAAATTTTTAATAAATAAATAAATAATTGAAAAAAAGAAATAACAAAAAACAAAACAGAACAGCACATGAAGCTGAAAAGGGAAAGTGTTGGGTGAATAAGAGAGGAACTGGAAGGGAAGGGATATGTCAGATTTAATCAGAACACATAAATAATCCTTAAACAATAAAGAGTAAATAAAAGTAAATCAAAAAGTTTAGTTATGCAATGAAATGAGAAGATGTATATCAAGAACATGCAATATGTTCAAACATCAAAAACAGGAAGAGAAAAAATTTGAAACTGAAAGGAAATTAAGGTTTTATTCTAATATTTTATCATCAGTAATGTGTAATTTTCAGCACTACATAAATTTAATTCATATGATTCAATCAGATTATAATCATAGCTAATATTCATGATAGAAAAAATACAACATAAGAAAAGCATATTTGTCAGGCAGGATCCAGAAGAACTGGGTGATATTCAAAGCTTTTCCGTGTTTGATATATAAGCATTCTATAAAAGAGAGACTTCTGTGAAATACCTGTTCAGTGAATTGTCCGCAAACTTCAGGGAAGGATATTTTATAGAATCTGCTCACTAAGTAGTATCTTGCTTATCAACCAAACACAAACATTGAAACTCTGAAACCAAACAATGAAACTGGGTGTTCATAATCATTCTTTTGCGTGCATGAAACAATGTTGAAAGGCTAAACTATTGAAACCTATGCTTTTACATATGTGAAAGAAGATCTTTAAATACTAGCATTCAGCTTTTTGTTAGGGCCACATTCAAATGAAATCTGAGTTAGTGACAAATTCAGTCTCACAGAAGGACATGCAAGGATTGTAAAACCTGATATTCTCTTATTTGTTCTTTTTCATTTATTTAATTAGAATCTTCAGAAGCTAAGGTGTTTAAAAAGCCATCAGTAAATACTAAGCCAAAATTGTTAGGTGAGGAAAAACTAACAGAGGCCAAACATTGTTAAATATTAAAATTACATCAGAGGAAGAAACCAGGAGAATAATTTTACATACATAAACGGTGAACTTAAAAATGGATAAAAGTTCAAAACATATTATACAAAACTTCATAACGTCTGGACAAAAAGATCAGTAAATCAGTGTCTTTAACACTCAGAAACAATATATCAGTGACTGAAGAATTATAAGTTACAGTAATTTATTTTTCCATAACCTAAGAACCAAACTGAAATAAAAATTCTTTTTGAATAGAAGGGTTATTTTATACTTTAAATATCCACATAGTCATCTAGAAAAAGATAGAAACATGCTTTCCAGCAAACATTGCTAACCTAAATACACAAAAATAAATATTGAACGATTGAATAAAATTCACTGCAATTCTCAGATTAGAAAGGTAGCTCAGGAGTCAATAGCACTTGTTGCTCTTGCAGACACCCTGTGTTCGTTTCCAACATTTATAACCTGTAACTCACAACTGCTTATAATTCTTGTTATGGAGAATCTGATGATCTCTTCTGGCCTCCATGGGTATCTCCACCCATGTGGCATAAACTCACTTAATTAACTAAGACCTCTTAAAGATGATTGGCTGGTTCCCCATCAAATACATACAAACATAAATAAAAGTTTGAAAACTATTGATAACAGTGATTTGAAGTCAAGTTGCTACCCAGAAAAGCAAGGATGGGAGCACACTAAGAAAATAAACAGGCCATCAAAGAAATGTAGAGATGCTTTTGTATTTCCAGAGACAACATACCATAAATACCAATGTTCAGTTAATGTGGTGACACAAACTTATGCTATTGATGCTGAGAATTTGAATATAATTAGCAGGAAAAAATGAGGAGATAGATGTCCCCAGTTAGTTCCTGGTGCAGCTGAGGACAGAGAACCTGAAATGACCCTATCCTATAGCCATACTGATTAATATATTGCATATCACCATAGAACCTTCATCTGGAGATGGATGGAGATAGAGACAGAGACCCACCCTGGAGCACTGGACTGAGCTCCCAATGTCCCAAGGAGGAGCAGAAGGAGGGAAAATATGAGCAAAGAAGTCAGGACCACGAGGGGTGCACCCACCCACGGAGACAGTGGGGCTGATCTATTGTGAGCTCACCAAGGCCAGCTGGACT
>NW_026067930.1:25445033-25448827 GCF_014885135.2 Alexandromys fortis | reverse complement strand
GGGAGGCGAGGAGGAGGCGGAAATCTTTTTTTTTTTCAATAAAAATTATATTAAAAAAAACAAATGATACAAATTATAAAATTCATGAAATTTAACAAAGAATAATTAAAAGCAGGATTAATTACTCTGAAAGTGATTAACAAAATATGATGGCTGTCATATAACACACTTCATAAAAACCAAATTAATTAGATTTTAAAAAGAATGCTTCTATTCTTCTATGAAATGCATTAAATATGCCAGTTATAAAACAACCACTAAAGATGAACAAAGAAATATCTAGATATGTTATACATTAAATATGCCAACCAGAAACATAAAAACAAAGTTAGTTAAAAAAAATTCTCATGACTAGGCCATTAAGCCAATCAGAAAGCAACTGCCATTATTACATCAGCATATCTCTAAGTAGGTAACCATTGGAGGTCAAAGGATTTGATGATGACTAGAATACCTTTTTCCTCCGGTCATAGAGTACCTTCTGGATTGTAACTGATTGCTAAGGAAAAATTGGTGTATAGCCACTTAGAGAGAAACATGTATAGTGACATTTTTTCCAGCCAAGGAAGTTTGCCAAAACAAAGCAGACTCATTGGTTTATTTGTAGACTTTTGAGCATTTGTTTTTCAGTTTTGGTCTTTTGTTCCTACAGTTTGGTTTGTGTTTCTGTTTTTGTGGCAGTGTGGAGTTGGGTCACTAGGGAGGTGCGGAAGCTGCGCAGAAGCTGTGGGAGGGAAAGGTGAGATCAGAACACCTTGTACAAATTGTTTCCCAATGAAAAAATCTCAATGTTAGAAAGATTCGATGCAAAAAAGAAAAAATAGTACTTAAAAAATCTTAAGAAAGGGCTGGAGAGATGGCTCAGCAGTAAGAGCACTGACTTTTCCTCTAGAGGGCCTGGGTTCAATTCCCAACAACCACATGGCAGCTCACAACTGTCTGTAACTCCTGTACCACAATACCCAACACCCTCATATAAATATACATCCAGGCAAGAAACCAGTGCACATACATAAAAATTGAGAAAGGTCTTAAGGAAAAAATTTCCCTGTAGTTAAAAGGAAACAATTCCAACAAAAGTCTTATTTGTATTTGCCATTCACTTTATGAGATGTAACCGTCATATTGAAAATATAGACAATGGATTTTGAGAACATTCATTTTCTTACAGAATATAAAAGTCATGGAAAACCTACCTAACTCATTTTCAGTGAATAGTAAAACTCAATCTAAACAGCAAAAACTAAATGAAACATGACAAAATTGGAAGCAAATGTAGTACATGACATATTACCAAGTTAAATCTACTCGTGCTGATTAATGAATGATCATCAAGCCGACTCTCAGAAAATCAGCCTAATTCATACTCTAGATTAACAAAAGCACTATACTTGAGAAGTGGGTGAGTACAGTAATAGCTTATCATAGAGATGTAGACTCACAGGGACGTTACCTAACTAGAAACCTCATATGATTTATATGACCCTCTAGTGAAACAAAACACAAGAAAAAATTCTCATATTAGTAATATGACAATTTTCCAAATTATTGCCATTGCTTTAAACTCAATTTTAAAAGAAGAAGGGAAATAAAGGAGAAATGGCTATGTTGGGGTTGAAAGATAAGAAATGAACAGTGGTTATTCATTTCAGATAAAGTGAGTTACTTGAAATAATCCATTAAAACCAACCATTGAAAACTTTATAGATATAAAAATGGAGCAAAGTTTTGAAAATAATAGCATTTTGTTGATAAATCATTCATTTATATAATGTTACAGTAATAAAATCAGTAGAAAAATCCATATTTTATAATAAATCTAAGCAACAAAATCTACCAACAATGTGTATGTTCTAAATTGTAGAAATTGTACATATTATCAAGAGGCATTTGAGATATTTCAATAAGTCATTTATGTATCAGAAAATGTAATGCTAAAATATATGATTTTCTCTCAAATGATCAATACATACCATCCCAAGGTTATTTTAAAATATCTATTTCTGCAAAATCAATTCTAGTATGAATATGGACTAAAACTCACACAAAGATATTTAAGGCAAGGTGGGAAATAAAAAGAAGAATTTCCACATGCTTTTATTTATTTGTATTTTAAAACTGGTATAGTTATGACAACATTATCCATTAGGGTTACTGTGTTGGAAGTACCTTGGTGGATTAGGTCCAAGGAATACCACAGAAATCTCACCATACACAGGAACTCACACAAGAGATTTATTGTGGGGAGCTAAAGCCACTTTGGAGTGGGAACAAGAGAGAGAAACAGGCACAGAGGAATACAGAAACAGAGAACCAGTAAAAAGGAGAGACAGAACAGGCTGCAATGGTGGGGACCATAGCACACACACATAGGGATCATACATGACTTGTGGTGACAGTGGAAATGTGAAGCAGTTGGTGGAGGGTGATGTCCTGGCTGCTGGTACTGAGTCATTGAAGGTAGGCTGGGAAAGAGAACTTGATTTCTAATATTATGTTTGTTAAATATAAGTATGATGCAAGTCAAACAGCCTCAAGTTATTGATACATTTTTACTGGTTATTGGCACATCTAAGATGAATGACTTTATATCTTTAAACACTTGACAGACTACTCAGTGAAAAATGGGTTTTTGCTACCACTAAATAGACATAATTTGGACAATTCACTGTGGATTTGTAAAAACAGAAACTAAGTTTATATAATATGTAGAAGAATTTGCTTTATTTGAAATAAGTATGAGAAATCATAAAGAAAATACATATGAAATGAAAAGAAGAAAATCTAGATTAAACAAATAATATGATTATAGAATATACATGACTTTTGTTAAGGAAGAATTTTACAAATAATTTAAAATGAAAAAAATCAGTTTTTTTAAAGTATAGCAAACTAAAAGCTTCTGAAAAAAATTCTATCAATTCCACTCACATATTGTTGGAAAACATTGAAAGCTACATTTCTTTATTTAAAATTTAATTTAACTTTTATTGACTCTTTGTGTATTTCACATCATGCATCCTGATCTTATGTATCTCTTTTCCCCCACATATTTGTCCTTTGCTCATCCAACCCCAACAAAACTTAACAGGAAAAGCAAAACCCAAACAAAATTAACAAACAAAAATAATTAGGAGAAGAATCTAGTTGTAGGAGCTGTAGTGTGGTCTGTTGAGTCACGCGGTTTACTCTTTACCCTATCCATCTTTACTTTTAAGCACTCATTGCTATGATTTCTTGGTCTGGTGAAAGACCTCTGGGTTCTGCTACACTATTGATAACATGTTTTCTCTGGGGCGCACCTTGGGTATTCTGTTGTCCTCTAGCATGGAGATGCTGAGGTTGTGAATCTTTAAGTTCATCCCCTTGCAGTGATACAATAGTTCAAAGATGGCTAAGGTTATTGAGCGTTTTCTTGAGTGTGTCTCAGCCATTTGAGTTTCCTCTTTCGATAATTGTGTTTAGATCTTTACTCTATCTTTAATTTTTTTTATTAATGGAAGAAATTTTATTTACATCTTAAGATTTATAAATGTGTTTAATGTCAAAAAAGGAGATAACCTAGTCAATCATTTCAATGCTTCTTCCAATGTCATTTTCTCTGATTCAGAAGAAATTTAAATGACATATACCTGTAATTAGTGTGGTTTATACAGGGCTCTGTTCTTTCTTGTGGACAAACACATTATGCTCAGTGTTTTGTACTAGTAATTACAGTTTTGTTAGAAAATTACCTATCTAAACCTCTGGACTTTATTTTGTTCTCACAGAGTAAAACTGTGATCTACTGAAGC
>NW_026067930.1:25422635-25444207 GCF_014885135.2 Alexandromys fortis | reverse complement strand
TAATAGCCAGAACCTGGAAACAAACTAGATGTCCTTCAATGGAAGAATGGATGAAGAAAGTGTGGAATATATACACATTAGAATACTACTCAGCGGTAAAAAACAATGACTTCTCGAATTTTGCATGCAAATGGATGGAAATAGAAAACACTATCCTGAGCGAGGTAACCCAGATCCAAAAAGATGAACATGGGATGTACTCACTCATAATTGGTTTCTAGTGATAAATAAAGGTCAGTGAGTCTACTAATTTAATATCCTAAAGAAGCTAAATAAGAAGGTGATCCCAAAGAAAACCATATAGCTATCCTCCTGATTATGGGAAGTAGACAAGATTGCCAGGCAAAAATTGGGATCTTGGGGGAAGGTTGGATAGGGGAGCAGGGAAGCATATATCTTAATTAAGGGAGCCATCTTTAATTGTTTTTTATTGATGATTGAATGGACTAACTCATAGTGGTTCTGGGCCTGAGTAGTAGCTGCGTTGGTCAAGCTCTCTCTCATCATCGCTACCCAGGCAAGCTCTTTGGAACTGCCTCTGCTTTCTCACAAAATGCAACCAGAAGCAACTTAAACAGATGAGCGATTTAAACATATCTATAACTCCTATTGAAATAAAAGCAGTCACTAAAGTTCTCCCAACCAAGCCCTGGGCCAGACAGTTTAGAACTCTACCGCACTTTCAAATACAATTTATTGCCAATACTCTTCAAATTATTAACAAAATAGAAACAGAAAAGGCAAAACTGCATGATCCACTTTACAAGGTTGCTATTACACTGGTACCCAAACCACATAAAAACTGCACAAAGAAGACAATCAAAGACCGATTTCACTTATGAACCTAGATGCAAATATTATCAATAAAGTACTTGCAAACTGAGTTTTAGAACATATCACAAAGGTCATCTACCACAATCAAGGAGCTTCAACTCAGAGATGTAACTATATCTCAGCATACGTAAGTTAATAAATGCAATCCACTATATAAACAAACTGAAAGACAAATAAACACATGGTCATGTCAGATATAGAATGGGCCTTGAACAAAATCCAACATCCTTTCATTATAAACGTCCTGCAGAGAATAGGGATACAAGGGACATAATTCAACATAATAAAGGCAGATTACAGCAAACAGTAGCCAACATATAAAAGAAATTTTTTAAAAAAGAAAAACAGGAATAAGACAAAGCTGGATGGCTCTCCTTGCATATCTGCTCAATATACTATGTGAAGTTCTAGCTCAAACAATAAGGAAAACAAAGTCTGTAGTGATAGGAGTGGCAGGGCTGTGTCCGCAGCACCCTGGCCGCCTGCTAGCTCATGCCCGAAATAACAACACACAAATTGTATTCTTTTAAACACTGCTTGCCCATTATATCCAGCCTCTTCTCAGCTAACTCTCGCACCTGGACTAGCCCATTTCTAATAATGTGTGTAAGCACCCCAAGGTGCGCTTACCGGGAAGATTCTAGCCTACGTCCATCCTGAGTAGGAGCTTCATGGCGTGTGTCTCTGAGAGCGGGGCTATCTCGCGTCTCTGTCTGAGGAGTCTTACCTCACTTCCTCTTCCTCCTGTTTACTCCTCCCACCTATGTTTTAACCTATCAGGGCAAGCAGTTTCTTTATTTAATTAACCAATGACCTTCCTCCATCAAAAGGTGATCAGGGATATACAAATTTTAACAGAAGATGTCAAAGTATCTTTATTTGCAGATGATGGCATATACAAAGGATCCAAACAGTTCCACTGGGAAATGTCTACAGCTAACAAGCACTCTCAGCACAGTAGCTGGATACAAGATTAACTCACAAAATTATTAGTCCTCCTATATATAAATGACAAATGGAGTGAGAAAGAAATCAGGGTAACAAATCCTTTCAAATTAGCACCAAATAATATAATGTATCTTGGGGTAATTCTAACCAAGCTTGTGAAAGACACGCATGATAAAAAAAAAAATAAGACAGTGAAAAAATATCAAAAGATGGAAAATACTCATGGATCAGTAGAATTAATACAGTAATAATGACCACCCTACCAAAGCAATCTACAGATTTGATGAAGTTCCACCAATCTTCCAATATAATTCTCAGATCATAAATAGGCAATCTTCAGTTTCATATAAAAACACAAAATCCCAGTGCAGCAAGACAATCCTGAGAGATCAAAGAACTACTGTGGGTATCACCATCCCAAATTTTGAGTTGTACCACAGAGCTAGGGTAATGAAAACAGCAGTGTACCTACAAAAAATAAAATAATAAAATAAAGACACCAAGCAATGAAATACAATTATAGAGATATGAATGCACATCCCTATGGAAAACCAAAAAAAAGCCAGAAATACCCACTGAATAATAGACATCTACGAACAGGACTGGTAATACCAGATGGTTATCATAATGTAGAAGAATGCAAATAGATCTATACTTATCACCATACACAAAACTCAACTCCAAATGTACCAAAGGCCTCAATATAAAATCAGATACTCTGAACCTTTTAGAAAAAGAAATTGGGAATAGCCTTGAACTTATTGCAACAGGAAAGACTTTTTGAACATAGCAACATTAACATGGGCACTAAAATCAAAAATTAATAAATGGATCTCATGAAACATAAAATTTTCTGCATGACAAAGGACACATTCATTTGGACAAAGCATCATCTTACAAAATAAGAAAAGATTTTTTTACCAATTATACAGCTAATAAAGAGTAAATATAAAAATATATAGAGAATAAAAAAACTATATATCAAGAAAACAAATCAAAAATTGTAGGGAGACAGCTTGAACTAACCATTTCTTTTAACCAAACAAAGTATCCAGTACCAGTATTGGTTTACATCTAATTGAGTTTGGGGCAAAAGGATCCCATTGGAATCGCAGATATGCCAGGTTGTTGCCAAGACAACAGGTTACTTTCTGAAAACTGACAGCAAGAATCCTTTTGCTGAAGACAGCACAACTCGGTGAACATGGAGAGCATGTGTTGATGCCTACACAAACCCTTTGATCCCCATGTTCTTTTGTACAAGAAGGTACACTGTGTCCTACCAAAACAGAAACCCACACTAAACCAGCCGCAAACCCTTTCATCTACAATGGTTTCCTGCCTCCAATATATTCTTTTGCAATGGTGGTACAAAGATTGTGGGAGCAACTAATCAATATTTGACTTGACTTAAGGCCTAGTCCATAAGAAGAAACATACTCAACAATGCTTGAGTTAGAAAGAACATGGGACTAGGTAGCCTGGGGCCTAGGGTAAAACCAAATATAAGTAGTCTTAAAAGAAATTTCATTGCAATAAAATGCTTCTTACGATGTATCTAGACTCATAGATCCATGCCCTGCTCAGTTTTCAGTAGAGAAACTTCATCCTACAGCATATGGGAACAAATACAGAGATTCACAACTAGACACTAAGCAGTGAGTTAAAGATCTTGGGAAACTCAACCCTAAATAGGATGTTTCCATCAAATCCTTCTCTTTCAGGCTCAGGAAACCCTCCAGAAGAGGAGGTAGAAAGAGTCTAAGAGTCAGAGGGTATGGACGGCACCAAGAGAACGTGTCATCTGTGTCAGCATGAGCAAAGATCATATATACTTACAGAAACTGGGAGTATGCACAGGGGTCTTTACCAGATGGACTCCTAGGGCTATAATAAGGAGAGACACATACCCCTATTCCTAACCCAGAAACAATCTCTAATTGATAACTATATGCTTGGCTTTTTATAAGGGGGTAGCACAGGAAAACAAACTACTCTTAAGGGTAGGCTGAGTGGCCAGCATTTTATGGTCAAAAGAAAAGGAACTCAGACATTTTTGGAGGTTTCTTGTCCCATAAAAATCACATTAGGCCTCTTCTTTTTTATATTTAATTTTTACACTACTATTTTTATTTAAATATTCTTTTCTTCTCTTTTACTCTCCGGGTCCTTTGTGTGTATATTATGACTTTCAGTTTAGTGTTTTTAATGAGATTCCTGAGTGTGCATATAAATGAGTCTCTTATGCCTTCTCTTGTGTTCTTCTCTTTCTGTTTGTTTTATCCAAATCTGGTATTTGTTTTCTAAAGTGAGACAGAAAGGGGATGGTCCAGATGGGAGGGGAGGTGGGGAGGAAGTGGAAGAATAGAGATATAATTTGAGAAAAAAAAAGTCTAATGTCTATAAGAGGAAAAAGGAGGGGAAAAGAATGCAACTTGAAACAATATAAGGAAAACCAAGCAGAAGGTGGAGCACACCTTTAACCCCAGGTTAACCCCAGGCTTGAGAGGAAGAGCAGGCAGATCTCTGTGAGTTTGAGGCCTGCCTTGCCTAGAGATTAGGCTCCAGGACAGACAGGGAAGTTACACAGAGAAACCTGTCTCAAGAATCAAAGAGAGAGAGAGAGAGAGAGAGAGAGAGAGAGAGAGAGAGAGAGAGAGGAGAGGAGGGAGAGAGAGAGGAGAAGAAGAAAGTCAAAGGTTAATGACTGATATGTATATATTTAAGTAGCAATATTACAAACATGCAAATACAAACACCTATAAAACTATTTTATCTTATAAAGTTCTGTATTTAACAATAATGTGATAAAACAGAAATGTTCATAAAATGACAAAGTGTTAAATACCTATATCCTTTTGAGAAAAAGTTGACATTTTTCAGTAGAAAAGAAATTTCCATTAATTTAATTTCAATGATATATTCTAGGTCAGTAGTTCTCAACCAGTGAGTAGCAACCCCTTGGGTTTAAATGATTCTTTCAGCGGTGTCATGTAAGACAATCAGAAAACATGGATATTTATGTTACAATTAATGAAAACAATATTACAGTTATAAAGTAGCAACAAAAATTATTTTACCATTGGCAGTCACCATGACATCAAGAACTGTATTAAAAGATAGCAGCATAAGGGAGGTTCTAGAATCACTGTTATAGAAATCTTGAGCTTATATGTACTGGGAAACATTGTCAAGAATGTGAAATATAATCAATTTTAAGAATTATATGCTATTTAACAGCCTAAATAAACATGTAAAGAGTAACGTCGCAATTAAAATTGACTCATAATGAGCGGAATTTGTATGGGAAGAAATAAGATTTACTCATGTAGATATTTTGTGCAAAAAATTGGTTGATTTCTGTGCATAGTGTACTATTATTTAAATAAAATGCAGGTTTATTTTACACCATATATATAATGCATAAGATATAACTTAAATTTATTAGAATTTTGAAAATCAAAAATGAAATTAATAGAGAAAAAGGTACTAAAAAGCTACTTTAGTTATTTTGTGTTTGTTTGGTTTAGTTATTTTGTGGTGTTATGAACTGAACTGGGGCTTTAAAAGTTATATGCAAGCTCTGTACCATTGAGCCATAGCCACAATCCCATTCATTGTTATACTACTTATATTAAGCAGATATTGTCACCATATTACAGTTACCCAACTTGACCTCTCACACTAATGAGGCTAATGCAAGGGAGGAAATAAATGATTGTGGTGGGGAGGGAGGGCAAAATGGGAGGATGAGCTATATAACCAATGTGTGAACATGACAAAATGAAATCCATTGTTTTATACAATGAGTATTAAATAATTCCTTCTAGAGTACTTTGTTTGATCAGGAAAGAATTGAAAGCTATTCTAATTGCAGGAGGAAATAAAGCTTTATAGATATAATGGACTTGAACAGGGTTGTGATGAATGTAAGTGAAGGAAGACATTTACTTCAAATTAGAAAAGAAACATGAATTAAAAGTAAAGGAAAATAAATACACCAGGAGTTACTCTTATAGACATTTATCAATTTATCCACAGTTTAACACCATCATACTAGTGTAGTTCTTGGATAGAAAGATCGTATAGCAAGCACACGGCTATGAATTCTGTTGCTCAAACTGAAAAAGCAAACTCTGTGTGTGTGCATGTGTGTATGTGTGTTTGTGTGTTTGTGTGCTTGTGTGTGTGTGTGTCTGGCATGGGTCTGCCAACCATAGATAGATAATGAATAAAAAATAGACAAGTGATAGGTAAAAGGTACAAAATATTTAACATACATTTGAAGGACAATAAAACAATAAGAAGGTCAACAATTGTGAAGCTGTAATAGCCAAGTTCACATGATTTTGGTAGGAAAACAGATAAGTATATTTATATAGTAAAACACCAATAACAATGTAGAAATAAAACCATGTAATCAACTAACCTTTGACAAGGGAAACAGCTAATGAAATGGATCACAGGAGTTCAGGGCTTTTTAATTGGTGTTGCTGGAGCTTCACATTATCACGTGAGGAAAAATAAACTAGACATGGGCTGTATATCCACAACAGAGATTGGGTTAAAATCATATCAAAAGCAAGGGAACATGAAGCATGGGCCTAAAGGTTAAATGGCTAGTCTAATATTTCTAGAAGAGACCATAATGAAATATCATAGTGTTGAAATAAGAGCGGCGGGGCTGCGTCCCCAACATCCCAGCCGCTTGGCTAGCTCACGCCCGAAATAACAACACACAAACTGTATTCATTTAAAGAACTGCTTGGCCCATGAACTCTAGCCCTTACAGGCTAATTCTCGCACCTGGACTAGCCCATTTCTAATAATGTGTGTAAGTACCCCAAGGTGCGCTTACCGGGAAGATTCTAGCCTACATCCATCCGGGATTGGAGGAGCTTCATTGCGTGCATCTGCCTGGGAGAGCTGAGCATGGCGTCTGTGCTCCAGCAGAGCTGTCGGGTCTCTCCGCAAGCAGAGCAGAGTCTGACCTCACTTCCTCTTCCGCCCAGAATTCTATTCTGTTTACTCCTCCCATCTATGTTCCAAGCCATGAGGCCAAGCAGCTGGTTTATTATAACTTAACCAATGAAATCAACAGATTGATATATGACACTCCCACATCATCATAGATGACAGTGACTATCACAAGTTGTATCACAATCTCACAAGGATATGATCCTTGAGAGAAATAATTGATAAAACCTATTAATTCAGAATTTAAAACTTCTCCTCTGTGAAAAATAATGCTGAGACAATCACAAGCCAAACCACAGGTTGGGTGAAAATATTTGAAAAGGCCTAAATGATGAGGGCTGCTATCTAAGATATACAATGACTATTCAAAATTCAGAATAAAAAAATAAATAATCTGATGTTCAAAAGCGGGTAAAGATTTAGATTGACCAAGAAGATATTTAAATGGAAATAAAGCATATGAAAAGATCCTATATTGTATACCATCAGGAAGTAAAACCTAAAGCAATGATGATGATATAATGCCACCCAATTGTTGCTATTCCCCAAATTCAGTATTGGCAACAGTAAACGTGGAATGGATGTAGAACAAGATGTGATGTGGGAGTTTCATTCACTGCTGGCTGAGAAAGACAGGGTAAAAGAGACTGTGGGCCCTGAAATGAAGAACGGCAAAGGACTCAGCTGATTTGGGAGGCAGAGTGGGGAGTCTTTATTCTTAGCCTTCGATAGTGTTGCAGCTCTGATTACAAAATATATAGTGTGTAAGAGAACAATCTACTAATACTTATATTTTTTCTTTCTGTACAAAGAGTAGCCTTTTATATGTTACTAACTGAACCTTTCTCCAGAAGATAAATGTGAAGAGAAGAGCATGACATCTGGCCAAGGAAGTACTTGCTGGAGTGTGAAGACAGCATTCTGCCAAAACTGTGCAAATATCCTCTTGTTTTCAAGGGATGTCTGGCAGTCAAGTGCATTGCCCTGGCCTGATGTCAGTTCAACAAATCCCCTTCAACTACCATAGCAGAGCAATTTTAGAAAACATTGTAGTTTCTAACGACACTGAATATGTTCCTAACATGTGATCATCAATCACGATGAATAGTAACAAACAGGGGTCTAAACAGTGCCCATACAGCAATTGTATATGGTTGTTTATAACAGACCCTTTCATAAATCGAAAATTTAAAAGTAACAATTACTATTACTAGCTATATAAACTGTGGTGCATAAAGAAAATAAAAATGGAGGCATATGAGATTCAAGTCACTAAAAGACATGGGTAATATTGAATCTGTATAAGCAAAGAAGGAGGTCATTCTGAAGTAGTCATATACATATGATTTCAAATATAAAGCAGCTTGGAGAAAGCAAGACATCTTTAAAAAACCAGTAAGTAGACAGTAGGCTGTCAAGGAAGGAAGGAGAAATGAATAGATGAAGAGCAGCGGAGGTTTAGAACAGGAAAATCATTCTGTAACATATTATTGCTATGGACACATATCATGATAAAATTGCAAAATGCATAGAATGTGTGATTTTATCAGTCCTTCCTAAAACTGACAGTCCATGTTAGTGACAATGTGTATCATTGTAGGGTCATTATAGGCAACAAATATGGCAGACATTGACAACACATGAAGTGGATTGAGCAGGCAGTGAGTAAACTCTACTTCAGTTTTCAAATAGCCACACTGAAAACTGAAGTCTCTTCTGAAAAAAGAGAATGCATAACCCACTCATGTATTACTATTATGACCTGAAATAATTTTAAGATAAGTAGTCTTAAGAACCCTGGATTTTCAAATTTGTTTGTATTCTTAGCCGGACCTTGATAATAATGCAAAAGGAACAGAAATAAAATCTCAGTAATGAAAACCCAACACAGGACAAAACATGAGAACAGAGCCTTAATAAACCAGCACAAAGCCTTCATTATTCAAGAAAGAGAAGGAAGGATTGATTCTGCTGTCACAGCACAGTTTCTTAATATCATATGGATGCTGATAAACACCACAGGTAACATCTAGCGGAGCCTTATTCCATGTCCGTCTTCTTGCTAAGGATTTGGTGTGTAATGGCTACACAAACTTGGCTTTAAACAGAATGGAAGTTGAGTACAGATATCTTATTTTTGCTTTATAGATAAGACAAACGATGACACATGCTAATATATATTTTGATATATGTACTTCCTTACATTCTTGACAAAACAGCGGATAAATAGTAATGACATTCATACACTGCTGTGATTTATCTGTTACATTTTAACTAGAATTTTTGCAGTGATGTTTACAACATTGGCCTTAAAGTATATGTAATATTTTATGTTTAACATCCTTTCTAATTTTATGTTAAATAGACACAGATTGAAGCTTTAAGGTTCTTATTAATAAAAGTTTCATTGTATCTCTGAATGCTATAATTTCTCATGCAGCAATGTTAGTGTGATATTATCTAGGACACACATAAAAACCATAATTTACTAGATTTATTTATAATAGAAAAGTGCCTATTTTATTATCTTGAAATACTTTTCTTCTTGATGAACAGAGTTTGGCCTTGGTTCTGCTTTGTCCCTGGCTGTTTGCAGTACTTTCTTACTTCTTGTGTGCATGCCCACTCTTCTCTTTTTCAGTCCCGTTAAACTCCTTTACTGGAAAACTGAACAGAACTCCTTTTTGTATTCAAATACGGAAATACATATTTTATGTATATTTATGTAAATATACATTAGAAACACACAGATATCTATTGATATGGATAATAAAATTACTTCTTATTATGCTATATTCTTTTATGCTGCTTTTATTCCTTATGGTTTTAAATTTTGTTTTCAGCATAGTTTTTTATTTTTTTTTTATGTGTATTTTATATTGTGGAAGTTTTTGTTTTGTACATGATTACTTCAAAATTTATTCCTTTATAAATTGGGTATATAATAAGAGAATTGAGAATAAAAAGTTCTCTATTTTAAGACACCATAGCTTAGTTTACTGAAACAATCAATGATAAAATATAAAGTGTTTGGATCCGGGGAGACAGCATAGTCACTGTTGTCCTATTTTTTATTGGTTGTTTCCTTTTAAGCTACGACTATTCTAGTCAGCATTGCCTCTCCGCTGCTACCAACAGCGACTAAGCCACAAAGAGCAGCAGCCTGAGGAAATTCTGTTCAGGCAGCAACTCTTTCAAAACTACTGAGAGAACTTATCAAAATCTCTGTTCAAAAAAAAAAAAAAAAAACCCTCAAGATTTAAAGGTTGAGGTAGAATCCTCAACCCAGAGAGGCTGAATAGCAAGCAGCTCACCTAACTCAGCTATCTCACCTCCTTGTGTCTCTCAAGAAGTCCTTGTGCTTTTTCTTGCCCCTCCTTTTATTTTGACTTTTTTGAATACACACGAGGTGTTTAATGTTTCTTTTTTTTATTACTTTATAAATAATACCAATCAAAATATCCACTTCCTTCCCTCCTCCCACTACCCTCCTGCTCCCTCATTTCCCCTCCTCCTCTCCCCCTCCAGTCCTAAGAGAGGGCAGGGTACCCTGCCTTGTGGGAAGTCCAAGGTCCTCCCCCCTTCACCCAGGTTTAGGAAGGTATGCATCCAAATAGAATAGGATCCCCAAAGGCCAGTACATGCAGTAGAGAAAAATCCCAGTGCCATTACCAATGGCTTCTCAGTCTGCCCCAACTGTCAGCCACATTCAGAAGGCCCAGTTTGATCTCATGCTCCTTCAGTCCCAGTCCAGGTGGATTTGGTGAGCTCCCATTAGCTCAGGCACCCTGGGCATCCTTCTCCACCTGACTCCTCCCAATAACTTCTTGTCAGCTAGTTGCTGACTCAGCCTCCGGATGACAAGTGAATTTTATTTAACCAAACACTTCTTTGAATCATCAAATAAATGTTGCTGAGCTTAAACAAAAGTAGCACACCTTAAAATAATAGTCTAAACAAGTTATTAAAGCAATTGTCACTAGTCTGAGAACCACAATTCATATCCATCACACCCACATAAAATACCTGTGCAGCATACACTTGTGATCACAGTACCCTCAGGTGACGAACTCTGAGGATCCCAGGGACATCTTTGGCAGCCATTGTAGCTGAGCATGTGAACTTCAAGCTCAACAGAAGATCCTGTCTATAAAAATGAGATGGAGAGAAATTAAGGAAGAATGTGACATTGACCTACAGTCTATGCATAAACCCACACATACATGCATGTACACCCTCACTAACACACACCCATGCTTGCACACATACACACTAATAACTAAAATATGGATACACACAGAATTTTTCTTATGCTTCCCTATATGCCTCCTTCAATATAAACACCAGCTATTATTTCGATTGCTTTTTTGTTGCTTTAAGTGATTTTCTTTGTTTTCTACTCATCAAATGATCATCATCTTTATACCCTATCTTCTTTCATCTTTTTCTTCAGATTTTGCTCAGATGTAGTACTTTATAAGGCTTGAATCAATAGAGCTTACATTCTGGTCTATTGCTCATTTCTTATATTTTTGCAAAGGTAGATCAATAGATAAATGCTTCCAATTTATTAACTTGAACAATCAGTTTCTGATCCAGCATATTTCTTTTGGTTATCTTAGAAAGCTGCATTTTGTTTTCCAGTTTAGTGATTTTCTAAAGATGGTTTCCTGGATGTAGCATTCCTGGAATTCGCTCAAATTCAAAACAGTTTGTATTCATTATACTAGAATGGCATTAGTTAAAGGGAATTAAGTAAATAAAAACAACAAACAAGCAAACTATAGTTGGCACTCTTTTTTAGACCTGCTGCAGATTTTCTACACTGATGTTGAATGACTGTACTTCACCACTAGAACTGACAGAATTTTAAGGATAATATCAATAATTCTTCTTAAACATAAATTAAAACTACTTTGAAATTCCATCTTACACCTGTCAGAATGGCTAACATCAGAAGTGATAGCTCAGTGACTGGCCAGGAAGTGGAGCAAAAGGAACACTCCTACATTGCTGGTGGGAATGCGAACTTTTAAAATCACTGTGGGGATTAATTTGGTGGTTCCTCAGAAACCATGGAACTGATCTACCCCTAGACACAACTTCTATACTGCTATGGGGCATATACCCAAAGGACATTCAATCTTACCACAAGGACACTTGCTCGAATATGTTCATTGTGGAAACAGGAAACAACCTATATGTCCCAGAAAGACAAACATGATTGGTGTCTAGTCCAATTGTCACCAGAGAGGCTGCCCACTGGTGGTTGATGGGAACACATGCAGAGACCCATAACCAAATATTACACAGAGAGAAAGCCCAAACTGAAGATCTCCATTGGGTCCCTTTCCTTGGGGCTCTGAGAACACCCTGTGGAAAAGTGGGAGGAAGAATTGACAATGATCTATTGAGGACTCAAAGACAGCAAGGCTCACAGAAATCAACTAAGCTGGTCTCATAAGCGCTCACAGAGACTGAAGTGGCAAATGCAGAGTTTGTATGGGGTGCACCAGCTCCTCTGCATGTAAGTTATTTTGTGTAGCTTGGTGTTTTTGTGGGACTCCTAACAGTGGGAGTAGGGGTGTCTCTGGCTCTGTTGTCTATTCTTGGGACTCTTACCCTACTACCGTCTTGCATGGCCAGTCTTGATATAAGGGTTTGTGCCTAGTCTTACTATATCTTGTAGAAAGACTGCTCTTTTCTAAAGGTAAATGGAGGAGGAGTGGATCTATGGGATAGTGGAGGTAAGGGGTATAGGAACTTGGAGGAGTGGAGGGGGAACTGTGCTTGGGATGTATTCAAAACAAAATGAAACACAAACAAAAAGACAATAAAAATCCTAAAAAAAAAAGTTTTCCTTAGAAGTTGGAGTTTATCATTCTAGAGAAATTTCTCTGGTAATCATTGATCCTGTCCAATGAAAATTGATTTTTTTTTATTTTGCAGAAAGCATTCTTAATATATTTTAAAACATTTCTTCTTTTCATTACCAGTTCTTATTCTCCAGGGGCATGATGTGTCTATTATTCTCCAGGGACTTGTTATGTTTATTGACTTGATATTGTCACCTCATCCTTTTCCTAAGTTTTTTAAAATTTTTGTCCCCACCTTTATTCTTTGCCTCGATGTCTATTTTATGCGGTATTTCTTCTATGTTCTGTTCTAACTTGTGACTGCTCCTTTTCCCCTCACTTGTCTTCTGAACTCTGCCAGCCATGTGTCACAAGTTACTGTTTTCTCATCATCTCTCTCTTATGCCTGTGGTTTTCACTCTTAGAGGCAATTCCTTTGCTGCGCCTTTATAGAAATTCATGTCAGAATATTAAAACAATTTTTCAACTTCTCCACAGCAACATTTCCTTTTCAAGTTAAAATGTTCAATCACTGGTTCATTTCAGCTCCTTGCAAGGATTTTCTTGTTTTTATATTGATACTGTGCCTATTTTTAGCTAATCAAATTAATGAAGTCAACATATTTTTAATCAAAGTGAGAAGCTGAAAGAATGTCCCAGGATTCCAAAGACTTTTTTGTTGTTGTTGTTGCTACCAAAGGATCAAACACTATTTGCTATCCATGCTTTTATCTAATCACACTTCTCCTGACCTCCTCCAGAGGTTTACAAGCCATCTTCATCCTTCAGGGACCCAGGGGAGGAAGGGATGCTAGCTCCTCAATGCAGTGTCAGCAGGTAGCCTCGGCTGACTCCTGTGATGTCCATGCTTTTTCCTTTCCTGTGTCTTTTGTATTCAAGGACCAATTCTTGTTTTGAATGCACTGTACCAAGGAAAATAAATTTCTCATTTCAAAATGAAATCCTCACTTTTCTGAAGTACAAGTTTGTTGGTAAAATCTTAGAGAAGATGTCTTTGGGACCATTCTCAGTTCCCCCTCCCCCGAAAACTGCAAAACCAGTGACATCGGCATTCAATCTTGGCAGTTTAAAGAGCTCATCCATGTATTTGGGGAATGGAGGGTTGTCTATCATCTGATTTGCTGAAAATAGAAATGTCAGAGCTTTTTCTTTTGCCCTCTCATTGTGGCTTTGGAACATTCTTTAGTGGGACAGAGAGAAAGCTGCAGATTCCAGCATCATCTTCACATCAGTTTTAGTTCAGGTAGCCAGTGGTACCAAGCATTCAGTATAGTTCATGTGTAGTTTCTAAAATTTTTTATAAGCTTAGAGACATTATTCTATGAACTACCACAAGGGAAAACAGACACCCATTTAAAATAGTTAATGCTAACTAAATTTTCACTTGCCTACAAACTATATTCTCATATTGTGTCAATTTAATTTTTTATTTTGTTTTGTTTGAGAGCCCTCTTTCCTCTTTTCTCTTCAAAGCTCATTTATGTGGAATATTCCTTTACACTGTTGGAAGATATCACTGTGATTGGCTTAATAAAAAACTAAACAGCCAAGAGCTAAGCAGGATTTGGGGGGCAGAGAAAATGCTGACAAGGGAGGAGTCCCAAGGAGACACCAGGACTCAAAGGAAACAGCATGGGCAGTACAAGGTAAAGGTAATAAAGCCATGAGATAAAAAGTAAATTGATAAAAATATGTTTGTAGTAATAAGGGCAGCGGGGCTGCGTCCCCATCACCCCGGCCGCCTGCTAACTTATGCCTTGAAATAATTACATGGACACTGTATTCTTTTAAACACTGCTTGGCCCATTAGCTCTAGCCCTTACTGGCTAATTCTAATATCCCGATCAACCCATCTCTAATAAACTGTGTAGCACTGGTCTTACCGGGAAAGATTCAGCATGTCTGACCTGGCGGTTTGCTTCATCGTGAGCATCTGCCCAGGAGAGGGGAGCATGGCCTCTCTCCAGAGAGCAGAGCTGAGAGTCTGAGCTCACTTCCTTTTCCTCCCAGCATTCTGTTCTGTTTACTCCTCCCACCTATGTTCTAACCTATAAAATGGGCCAAGGCAGTTTCTTTATTATAATTAACCAATGACCTTCCTCCATTATATGTTCACTTAAGTTATAAGAGCTAGTTAGAAACAAGCCTAAGCTATTGGCCTAGTTTTCATAATTAATAATAAGTCTCCGTTCTGTCATTTTTGAGTTGGTGGCCCAAAGAAAAGTGCATCTACAGCTCATATGTAAATCTACTGGAGCAGAGTCTCATAATCTCTCTGCATCTAACTTTTATGCATCTTAATGACTATAATAAAATTATAAAATATTCATTCTTTAGGCCTAAAACACACCATAATTGCAATTATCATATAATTTCTTTTATTGATCAATTATTTTGTCGAATCATTGAACAATAAGCTTTACAAGGGCAAAGTTAGCACTTTGCTTCACTATAGTAACCCTTAACATAGTACAGATTGTTCCTTTAGTGTCTGTTCTATAAATATAGTGTTGACTTTACTGCACTAAATACTTCTACCATATGTGCATTAGTAGCTCATGGATTAGCCTTGAGACCTTCAGTTTCAGAAAATTTCGAATGAGTTTGTTTTCAACTAATGCAAAGTACGAAGCTATTCAAAGAAATTTTATTTTATTAATAAATTTATTTTGGTTTCTCTTATTGTAATTCATAATATAATTATACAGTAATGGAGATACAAAAAAGAAAAAAGAGAACACTAGAGTTGAAAAGAAAGTTTTTTTCTGAAATAAAAATAAAAAACTTAAGTCCACAGGCAAGAAGACTAAAATGCTGTTCCATCTTTTATCTCTTTCTTTTTCTAGTCTCCAGTGGGTCGTGTGGCTATGGAAGAAAGCTGAAGTGAAACTGTGTGTTTTTCTTGTGCTCTTTTTGCTTAGAGTTAAGGAATTTTAACTTCCACTCTTTTCCATTTCATAACCATAAAATCAGATCACACAAGATGAACCAACACTAAAACTTCTCAAAGGCAAGTTATCTTATTAAGACAGGAATGGGGTGTGATAAAGATATCCCATTATGAATGATACAGGGAGAAACAGTATCTATGGGACACAACAGGATCATGATGCTCATGAATACATAGTAGCCGAGGTTGCTTTCAGAAAGTCTTTCAGCTCTGTAGCATCCCCAGCCAAGGGAATTCTGCCTGTCTGAGGAGCTGACAGTCAGTGGTTGCAGAAGGAGAAGACAGTCACTTTTCTTTAAAGGTGTATCCCTGCGGCGGTCAACCATACTCTAGTTGATGGTCTCAAACGCATGAGGACAAATCTGTTTCAGTGGGTTATTATATTAGTTACGTTTTTATTTCTGTGACAAAAATTTCATAACCCTGGAAGTGTTTAATTGGTATAGTGGCTTCAGAGGCTGACAGTTCATGAAGCCATGATGGCAGGAACATCTGAGAACCCACATCTCAAACTACAAGCAAAGGACTGAGAACAAAAACACTAGGGGTGGCAAAAGATTGCAAACTGCAAGCTCACCCCCATTGACGGGACTCAACTAACAAGGCACGAAAAACTTCGACTAATCCTTAATCATTCCTTAACAGTTCCAACAACTGGGGACCAATTATTCAAATATGTGAGCCTCTGGAGTCTGCAATCATTATAACCACTGTGGTTATGAAAAATAAAGTCAGAGCATATTAAAATTGAGGTGCGGAGGGGTGGATTATGCTAAGGGTGAGGGGTATGAGAAGGGGATAATATCAAAATATATTGTATGTGTGTGAAATCCTCAATTATACTAAAACTATATATAAACGTTAAGTTAAAAACAGAGGACAATGCTAACCATATATGAGGAAATCTGTATTTTAGCTAATTCTAATAACCACCCCTTGACTAAACAGTTACTACCACTCACCTCTGAGAAAGACAAGAGTGCTGAGTGGGGTATTAGGCTTCGTCAGCCTTTTTCTTTCCATGTTCTTCAAGTGATTAACAGAAGGTGGGCTTATCTGCTGCATGACTGCATACGCCCTTTGAAGCTGGCAAGGTGTATGGTCTGGTGGCTCTTACCAAACAGATGCTTCTTTTATTCTTACCATTAAGTCGATGTGGAACCAAATCTTTTCATTAGTACACACGCTCAACAGGAAAGAGTCTAACAAGTCCGAGACACTATCAAATATTTATTTATCACTAAACTTTTGCGTTTACTTTTGTCCATGTCAAAAGGTACAGGAAGAGATAGAAGGTTTTCGGTAATATTTAGGCCCAGCTTGTTGCATTAAAAATGTTTCCAGGCTGCATTTACAATGGAGAGTGCACTTATTTTAATATAAGTACATTTGTTATGTAAGACATAATTATGTAAAATAAAATGTCTAAACTATGCTAGAGACTAAGTTTCTTTGGCAGATGAAAGACTACCACACTTAAAAAAGCAGCAATACATCCCCATGTGCATAAACAGTACATATATACACACACGCGCGTGCACACACACGCACATGCGTGCACACACGCACATACACACGTCAGAACCTCTTTCTTCCAGTCCTCAGTTATGGAGTACAGAGGCACTTCCTGTGTTATTTGAGGAGAGTTTTACTAAACTCCTCTTTCTACCTGTATCTTTCCATACCTCATCCACTTGCTCCTTGCCGCTCCCTATCCCCAATTAGTAAAGATTAGGAAAACCAAGTATTCATAGGAATACTCTCGATTGTCTTTGTGTTTATTAAATGTGTGACTTCATTTTCTGAGGCTTGAAATGTAGGAGGAGGCACTACATATAGTTTCTGTATGTGTTTGAATCATTGTAGTTTAAGAACAAATATTCAGGATTGATTTGTAGGCTAATAAAGTAAACAAACCTGTCCCAGGAAAATGGAAGGAGGGGTAATGATGAAGCCTAAGCCCTTCATTGCTATCTATCATTTGTCTGTCTGTCTATATCTATCTATCTATCTATCTATCTATCTATCTATCTATCATCTATCATCTATCTATCTATATCTACCTATTTATTTTTTAATGTTGGCTAAAGAGGCAAACCTTGACTGACTGCAGCCCTCTCTTCACATTTTACGACCTCCTCAAATCACTAAGATAATCAGGTTCAAAAATTGTTGTCTTTTTTCACCGGTCTTTAGCTGTTCAACCCCAGATGAGAATAAACACCTCCATCCATGACCAGACAGCAGATTCAAGGGACAGGAGAAGGTTGCCATACTGAGCTCTCTGTTGTCGCCTGCTGGCTGGACAGTCGGTGCCAAATAGCGCCCTGGGAAACAAACAGCAATAGAGAGCTCGACAGATGCGCTTGATGCATGTACAGAATCATAGCTTGACCGAAAAGGAGAGTGGAGGAAGGCGACAGGCTGAGAGTCTGCAGCTGGGAGCTACAGCAATGAAACCACCAGCAGCAGCTATGTGTGAGCGCACAGGTGCCACAGGCCAGGCGCCCAGAGCTCTGTCTCTGCAGCCTCCCTGCTCAGCACAAGCGGCAGCTTGCTGAAACTGCAGCCGCGGCAGAGCGTGGGTATTTTCAGCCACAGACACCGGAGGAAGAGCCAAAGGAAAGGGCGCGAAGGGGGAAGCATGGAGTGGCAGGGGATTAGGGCAAGACCCACAGCCTCATCTCGGAACTCCTCGGGTGAGAACCTGTACTCGGCTGCTACGCTCCTCCCTTCCCTTCCCAACTCACGGTGATCATCTCCGTCTCCCCACCGCATCCCTGCCCCCCTCCCCTCCCGGCTTTCTTTTCTCTCCCTCCTTGCCGCGTGCCTGCTCCCCTCCCCCTCGCCTGGCTGCTCTGGGCAGCAGCAGCCTCAGCAGCCCCGGAGATGGGCAGAGAGCGCGCGGGGCGCTGCAGCTCTCGAGCAGCCGCTCTCCCCGCCCCCGGTGCCCTGCGCCCCCGCCGCCGCTCTCGCCGCCTGGCTGTCCCCTGACTCCAGCTCTGCTTCTAGGACAGCGCCGCCACCGCCGCAAGCCCTCGTCGCGCCCGCGCTGCGCTACCCTCACGCGCCCTGGCTGGCGCTTTCCCTTGTCGGGATGGAATCGGTGAGTACCAAAGAGTCCGGGGTGTTAGGCACAGGGCTGAGCTCCCACAGAACATTCGTAGACGCCAGAGGCACCCCAACCACCTGCTGGGTGTTCTCCTGGCACAGGGTGTCCGGCAGGTCTCCGGGGACATTTGGTTTCAACTCCACGAGCTGGGAACCTGAACCCTTTCTCTTCTAGAGATAAATGCTTGTAGATCTTAGTCCCTTGTCACCCTTTGGCCTTCTGGCTGCTACCCTCACTCCCGATGCAGATAGCCCCTGCCCGGCTTCACTTCAAGCAGGGTCGTTGCTGCCCTCGTTGTCCCCACATCTTTCTGAATTCCCTCTTCTGCCGCGCGCTGTAGCGCGGACCCAGCTTTCTCCACGAAGTCCTCCCCTGACCCGCCTCCCCTCAAAGCCTGACCACAGAGCCCCGGGTCCCGCTGTCCTGCTCCTTCTCAGAGTGATAGTGAATTCTGACCTCATTCTCTCCATATGATGCCGCCTCCGAGTTTTTCTGACACTCACCTCAAAACTGACAGTGACACCGGGTGATCCTGCCTTCTGTGCATTGTGTCTCTGCACCTGGTCTGCTTTGGGGATGATCAAGCATGAAAGGAAAGGGACAAAAAACAGCAAACCTTGTGGGACTAAACTTTTTGTCATTGTTTCAAAGTGCATAACTATTTACCTTGCTTAGACTCCTTGTCTGCAGTCTCGTTGGCTGAGCACAGGGAACGGAACCTTCTTTTACCGGTTTTTCCGGATTCTGTTGGTCTTCCTTTCAGGTCTAGAGCAGAACACCTACGTAGCCCAGTTGTGAAATCTCCATCAGCCAAGCCACCCAAAGCTCATCAACTCTTAAGGTTCAGCAGATTTTTCTTGAGAGAGGACAGGGTGGCAGCAGAGTTGCCCTTTGGAATCTTTTTTAGAGATTTCAATGATTCGAAGCCCTTATTTTTGTGTTTAGTGCCTGAGAGGGAACTGTTGTATAGGCGACCCTGACATCATGCTCTTCAGGTAGGGTGTCATGTCTTGTCTTCCCCAGGATTTCTGTAGGAGCTTCCCTGAGTACAGCAACCTTTCCTGCTAAAACCAGGTTCGGCGTTTGTTCGTATATGGCATGAGTGAAAATAGGCATTGTGTTCAGTGAAGGAATCTGACTGAGGGGGTAAGGAAAGAGGGAGATAGTTTCAACACTACATTTTTTTAAATCAAGATTCCTGTGTACTTATGTCATAAAATGAGGCCGCACATGACTTAAAATTAACACTCAAACAACTTGTAAAATATTAATTTGGAGGTGACATTTTATTCTGCACGACTCCTGAATAGGGTTAATGTTTGAAAAGTACAGTTATGAGTATTCGAAAAAAAATGTAAGAAACTTTCAAAAGAAACCTGTTTAAGCATGGGCTATGTGAATATAAGTTTCTTGGGATTTCTGTAAGCAATTTCAGGGGAGGAAGACTTGAATGGCCACCCTCACCTTTGCAGTTGATGAAGAGGATGTGCTCTGTCCTCTTCTTGAAGAGGCAATCCTCACTTTACAAAAATAGAAAAGGGAAAGTCAAGCAATTGGAAGAGGGGTTTATTTAGCGAGGATTGCCTTAAAAAGTCCACCCTTTGTATTTTCAGGCATTTTGCTTCATTGTGTTTTCTTTGTAGCCCCTTGTCTTACATAGTCTGGGCAGGAACCCAGTGTCCAGCTGTGGTTTTTAGGAAATGTGTTCAGCTGCATCAAAACTCACAGGGGCCATGAGTACTAACTTTACGCTTGGTTTTCTAAATATGGGAATTTGCTTATCTAAAAGTAGTGTTGGACTAAGAAGAATACTTGAAACCATGTATGTAAGCTTGGGATTGCTTCAGGTGTTCCTGTATGATGTGATGGGTGGACAATAAAGGAGAGGGAAGCTAAATCAAAGGATCTTTTAACCTTCCCTCTGGATATGCTTTTGTGTAGTGATGGGGTAATTTGTATGTACAGTAGAACAAAAAAAATAGTCTTCACTAAAAAGAGCCATCACAATTGACCAAAGCACAGCAGGAAGTAATGCTGCCTATTCTGTTTTTGTGATCAGCACAAGTTCAAATCAATGTGTTCTAACATAATTCTAAACTGTGTCACAATATTAAAATTGTCGCAGAATTATCTATGAGCATGGAAATTAATTTGTCATAAGGTATGGCAGAGACTTTAAGCGTTTGTATAAAGAACTTCAAGACTCGCCTGGATTTAAAGTTCCTGTAGTTAGTAAAACTATGTAAAACAATTAAATATAACAGATGAGGAGACAGGTATGCCGATGGTGCCTGGTGCATTGTGGAATATGTAATGTTCTTAATTAGGTGCTACCAAGAGGACAGGTCTAAAATAAATATTTACCTTGGAAATACATGTTAACAATTGTGTAAGGGCCATAGATATTTCATCAACAAGTTGTCATTAGTCGAATGCTTCATGCAAATTATTTTATTGAGATTGCAAGGTAAAGAGGGAGAAAGGCTGAGGGAAAGGAAGCGTGGAGCAAAAGCATAAAAGCTGAATAGTGACTTGAACCCATTCCTTAAAGGAAGAGAACTGCGTACAGTTCCTATTATGGTGGGAACAGCTTTTTTCCAACTTAATTTTTTTAGAAGCCTTCCTAATTTCAGGAATGAAAATGCATTTTTCTTTTATAATGAAGTGGTTATTTAAATTCTTTCACAAAATTTGAGAGTCAAAGGTAAATTCACATAAACTATCTATTTAAACTAAATTCTAGACAAATTTAAAACCAAAATTTGGGACAATTAATATATAAACTAATACCTAATTTACAATGTCTTGTGCTAGCTTATTTATGTGTTAGTGGATGCTTCTTTCATATATATATATACACACACACACACACACA